>NW_024345601.1:7047037-7573938 GCF_902729225.1 Pteropus medius | reverse complement strand
TTTTTAATGATAAAAGGATTTTCGTTACTGATTCAATCTCTTGCTATAGGTCTGCTGATATTTTCTATTTATTCTTTAGTCAGTTTTAGTAGTTCGTGTGTTTCTGTAAATTTGTCCATTTGTTCATTTCATCTAGGTTATCCAGTTTGTTGGTGTGCAGTTGTTTCTAGTATTCTTTTATAACCATTTCTATTTCTCTAAAGTGGGTAGAAATGTCTCCACTTTTATTTCTGATTTCATTTATTAGTCTTTTTCTTTCTAACTAAAGGTTTGTCAATCTTATTGATATTTTTAAGAACTAAATATCAATTTCGTTGACTCTGTATATTGCTTTTCTTTTCTCTATTTCACTTATCTATTCAGTCATCTTTTTATTTCCTTTATTCTGCTAACTCTGGGTTTAGTTTACTATTCTTTTTCTAGTTCCTTAAGGTATAAAGTTCCATTATTGATTTGAGATTTTTCTTCTTTTTCAATACATTGATTTTCAATTAAAAAATTTTCTCTGAGCACTGCTTTCATTGCATCCAAAATATTTTCATTTATTGTATTTTCATTTTCATTTGTCTCAAGGTATTTTCTAACTTTCTCTTGTGATTTCTTCTTTATCCTATTGGTTAGTTAAAATTATCTTGTTTAATACTCACATATTTGTGAATTTTCCAGCTTTCCTTCTGTTATTGATTTTTAGCTTTATTCCATTGTGGTTGGAGATACTTTGTATGTTTTACTCTTTATAAATTATTGAAATTTGTTTTGGGCCTAACATGGTATATTTTAGAGATGTTCCATATGCACTTGAGAAGAATATTTATTCTGGTAGAATGCTTAATATATGTCTGTTAGGTCTAGTTTGATTATAATGTTGTTTAAGCCCTCTTAATTCTTCACTGGCCTTGTATGTAGGTGTTCCTTTTATTGTTGAAAGTGGGGCACTGAAATCTTCAACTATTATTATAGAACTGTTTACTTCCTCCTTCAATTATGTCAATGGTCACTCCATGTTTTTTGGGTCTCTGTTGTTAAGTGCATATATGTTTATAATTTTTATATATTTTTGATATATTGATCCTTTTGTCTATGTATCTAGCTATACATTCATCATCTATTTATTGTTCTTTGTTGCTTGTAACAATTTTTTGACATAATTTCTATTTTGTTTGATATTAATATAACCACCTTAGCTGTCTTTTGAATGCTACTTGCATGAATATATTTTGTTCCAAAAAGTTTCCCTTTTAACATATGTGTGTCTTTGAATCTAAAGTGAGCCTGTTGTTATAGCATATAGTTGTATAATGGTTTTTTAAAAAATCTATTCTGCCAATTTCTGACCATGTATGTATGTATGTATATATGTATGTATTTATTTATTTTTGATTCTGCCAATCTCTAACTTTTGACTGGTGAGTTAATTCACTTACATTTATAGTAATTGCTAATAGGGAAGGACTTCTTTCTGCCATTTTGCTATTCATTTTCTATTTTTAATGGATTTTTTGTTCCTATTTTCCTCCATTACTGCCTTCTTTCTTATTCAATTAAATTTTTTATAGTGTTCTCTTTTGATTCTTTTTTCATTTCCTTTTGGATATACTTTTTAAAAAAATTTAGTGGTTACCATGGGGATTACAATTAAAATCCTAAACTTATACCAACTTAGGATAAATAACATAAAAACTCTGCTCCTGTATATCTCTCCCCCTTAGGTTGTTGTTGTCATCTCAGATTACATTTTTTTTACATTGTATGCCCATTAACATAGATAATTATTATTTCATGCATTTGTATTTTAAATCTTATCATAAATAAAAAGAGGAATTACAAACCAATAATAATAATATTGACTGTTTAGTTTACTATAAGATGGTTACTTTTACCAGAATTTTGTATTTCTTTATGCCATTTCAAATTACTGTCTAGTGTACTGTCATTTTAGCCTAAAAGACTCCTTTTAGTATTTTTTGTAGGCCAGTTCTACTAATGATAAACTCTCTCAGCATCTGTTTTTCTGAGACTGTCTTAATTTCTCCTCATTTTTGAAGGATAATTTTGCCAGATATCAGATTGTTGATTTATAGTACTTTTCAGCAATTTAAAATATTGTTTAACTCCTTTATGGCCTCCGTGATTTCTGATGTGAGATCAGCTGTTAATCTCATTTAAAGATCTTTTGTATGAGTGGTGGGTTGCTTCCCCTTTGCTGTTTTCCAGACTGTCTCCTCACTGTTTTCGAGATTGTTTCTTTGCCGTTGGGTTTTGACAGTTCAATTATAATGTGGCTCTGTGTGTATCTCTTTGCATTTATCCTTCTTGGAGTACTCTTGAATGTGTAGACTTGTGTATTTAACCAAACGTGGGAAAAATTTCACCATTATTTCTACAAATATTCTTTCTGCCTCTTTCTTTCTTCTCTTTCCTCTGAGGTTCTCATTACATATGTGTTTGTATGCTTCATTGTATCCTAAAATTCTCTTAAGCTCCGTTCATTTATCTTCACATTCATTGATTCTTTCTTCTGCCTGCTCAAATCTTCAATTGAAACCTCTAGTGAATTTTTCATTTTAGTCATGTCCAGAATTTTGTTTGGTTCCTTTTTACAATTTTTATCTTTTTATTAATACATTATTGGTTTATATATGATACTCCTGGTTTCCTTTAGTGCTTTGATTTATTAAGACAGTTGATTTAAAGTCTTTGCCTGATAAGTCTAATGTCTGTGCTTCCTCGGGGACAATTTCTATTAACTTCTTCTGTGAATGGACTATAGTTCCTTGTTTCTTGCATGTTTCATAGTTTTTTAATTGAAAACTAGACATTTTTAGTATTATAGTCTGGTAACTCTAGAAACTAGATTCTTTCCCCTCCCATGGGTTTATTTTTTATTACTGGCTATAAGATGTAACTATTTGTTTAGTGACTTTTTGATCTCATTTTATAAAGTCTGGATTATGTCACATGTAATCTCTGAGGTCTCCATTCCTTTAGTTTGTGTTTAGCTAGCGTCTTGACAGAGATTAACTTGAATGCTAGGTAACAAAAAAAGAGGAAAAGAATGAGAAAGAGAGCAACAACAGCAAAAAGGAAACAAAGACATAAAAGAATAGGAAAATAAGAAAAGATATCCCAAAACTTCTTCCAGTCTTTACAGACTGGCTTTTGCTGGGGCACTCCTTCAATATTTTGCCAGGCCATTTTTCATCTCTGAGTCAGCCTTAACTTCCTGCTTGTACTGAACCTACAGTCCAGCAGAGGTGAAAACGTTAGGATTTTATTAGGTCTTTTCTGGGTATTTGCATGGCTTTTTAGATCTCCTAATATTCATGAATACTATATACACCCTGTTTAAAAAAATGAAACCAACTTTCCCCACCAGCTTTTGTATGCCTCAATCATAACCTTTGTCCCAGGTAGTGGTCGGTTGTTTATTAACCTTAACAGTATTTTCAAGGAATACTTGCCATTTTTCTGCCCTCTGTGAGTTCCCAGTTAGGCAAAACAATATCAGGGGCCATGTAGTGTTCTCCCAGGTATCCCCTGGAAAGATTAGAATGACAAACACAGTTCTTTGCAAGTAAGGTCTTCTCTGGTTTCTCTGGAACCAAGGACTAAGATCGTGAACTAGGGATGCTACCTGCCATCTTTAAGGCCACTATTGAACCAGGGAGGGAGTTGGGGTAAGAGCAAATAAAAACATCACATCTTTACTGCCATTTTAAAGTTTTTTTGGCTTGATTCAGTTTTGTTTGGTTGCTATAAACTTCCGACTGTTTCCCACAGTTTTGCCATAGTTGATTCTAACAATTTTGCTATTTCTTTATGTTTCTGGGGCGGAGATGTGGGGGACACAAGCTCTTGGAGTTATCTACTCTGCCATGTTCACTGATATCACTTGCAGTTTACTTTTGGGGCCTCAGTTATCACATGGCATGATATGTGCTATCTCTTGAATACAATGATGACATATACATATAAGGTTGTGTTAACTACTTACTCTTTTCACTCTAATTGTCTACATATATTTATTTTAGAGTTAAGAACTCTAGATTTTCTCTGTGCTAAATCCACTACCCTCATTTAAAAAGTATCTAAAATATAGTTGATAAATATGTATTGTAGAAATACACTCTTTTTTCCCTCACACAGTTTCAGATTAAATACAGTGAAAGATCATTATAGAAATAATTTTTATGCAACTTAAAAAAAATTCTGGCTGCTTGAAGATAAATTTAAATTGTTGGCAAAGGCAAGACTTTGGAACAGAATAAAATATAAAGTCTTATGAAGTTAAAACCAATTGTTTTATTGGTTGAGTTTTTTCAATGGAAAATAATTACCATAGAATCTTCAAGACTTTATTATTAGAGATAAATGTAAATTAATTTTTCTTGACCATTTCGAAAATGTTATTTTAAACTTTAATATTAGACTGCTATGCAATATTCTACAAACTAATGTGGTTAAGAATAATTTGGGGAAAAGTATTAATGTATAAATTGTAATTGAGTTCTCATGTTATAAAGTCTGTTTTAATTACGAGAAAGTAAAGGTAATTGGAGAAAAAGCGTATCCACATTGAGGAATATAAAAGAAAACACTTCAGTTAAATAAGCAAAAGGGTACCTTTTGATGAAACTTCTGCCTGGATTGTTCAAGTAGTAAAATATTTCTTTTACCCAAAAATCTTTTGTCTTTTCATTTCCTTTTTTTTTTTTTTGAGAGGAGAAAAATGTACATAGACTCTTTGAGAAGAAGTAAGCACAAAAAGCCGTCTAAAGGAAGAAATTCCTGTAAGGAGTTTTCTGAACCACTTATATCAACTCATTAGAACTTAGATTTAATTAAATTTGCAAAGCTGGGGGTCTGGGCAAGACAATAGCCTGTTTTTTGGGGCCAGAGTGCCAGCTTTAACTTTAACTTTGAATTTACTGGCCCCAATCCATTAGTGTCACTACCTTAGTGTTATTTAAATGCAAGATTTTCAATTTAACTTCCTTTCAAGGGAGACATAAAAACCAGTTTCTTTAAAAAAAAAAAAAAGAACTGCTGCAGAATCTCCCTGTGCTTTGTTAGGTAAAGAATTGCATTTTCTGTAGAGAAATGCAGTCTCTATAGCAGTAGGTTCAAACATTATAGTATATGTGTGCAGATAAAGAACCTAAAATTTAAACAATTATTAGATTATTAATAGCACTTAATTCATTTATATGCATTTTGAATTCAGTGGGAGAATTGTTAATTATAAAACAGATTTGCTTAGGACACTAAAATTTAAATATAAAAATATTGAATTATTTCTCATAAGAAATATATTCTTTTCATGCCTTGTATTAATTACCACTTTTGCTCTAATATTTTGCAATTTTGAGCAATTTATACTGAAATTCTTTATCTTGACTTTAAAATATTTTTAAGCTAATCTAGCTTTTGTAAGCTTTAAAAATAATAACTGATCATATTTCATCTGCATCTATCTGAATATGTGCTTTTTTATTCTCAGTAAGAAATAAATGTTTTTTTCCTAATTATTGACTTCGCTTTACATATTTGACTAGTGAGCAGTTACTATATTGAGATTATTAGAAATCATATGAAGTTATTAAGTAACCAAATAATAAAAAGACTTTTAGAATATACATGGTGTCTCTGTGTTTGTTATATATGTTTAAGAAGCCTTTGCTAAGCTTCTTTCCACTATTAGCCATTCGCATATAGGTTCTCTCTTCCAGCATTACTCTTCTTTTCTTTCTTTATCTAGTTAAATCCTTCCTGTTCTTCAGATTTTAGCTTAAACATCAATTCCTCTTGATGTCTTTCCTGACTTCCTGACCAATATATAGAAGTTCAGCTGCCCTGAACTCCTATATATTCTAAATACATGTTCCTCTCCTCTGTGGTCTTCATAATTAATAGTATGCAGTTTGACTTCCTTGTAATCATTTTTCTGTCTCCCTTAATACACTAGGAGCTTCATGGAGGCAGACATGTTGTCTGGTTTTGCTCACCATCATAATCTTTGAACCCTGTACAGGGCCTGGTACAGAGGCAGCGCCTAATGAGCACTTGCTGTTGAATGATGTAGAACACCGCACTCAAACACCACAACATACTGTCCTATTTTATACTGCCATATGAGCTTGAAATACTTTCACTAGAAAATAAAATTGCTTTTCTATATATATACAAATAAATTCACTATCCATGATTGATCAAGTTGCCTATTCATGTATGTATGTATGTATGTATGTATGTATGTATGTATTTATTTATTCATTTGCTTATTTATTCAATGATATTTAGCAAAGGCTACTCTATTGGCTACTGATTTGGTTTTCAATTGCTGTATAACAAACTATCCCCAAAACATAGTAGCTTGAAAAAATAGCCATTTTATATTTCTCACAAATTCTGTGAGTCGAAAATTTAGACAGAAGTTAGGATGAATTGTCTCTATTCTGCATGATGTCTACTGGAGCTGGAACCTCTAAGTTGGCTTCTCCACTTACTGGAACAGCTTGACTGAGGTTGTATGACTGTGGCTTGTTTCTCCTTGTCAGATAGATTTTTTATTCTCTTCCACGCAGTTTCAGTACCTCTCTCTCCACGTAGCTTCTCCACATGGCCTCTCCACTTAGCGTGTCTCGTAGTCATTCTAGCAAGTAATCTGACTTTTTACATTCAGTCTGAAGAGTACAAAAGTGGAATCACCAAGTCATGTTCTACTCGAGTCTCAGGCTAGTGCAATTTAAGAAGAAGGCACTAAACAGTGGAATGAATACCAGCAGGAGTAGTCCTATGGAGATGACAAAGTAACAGTTTACCACAGCTTTTGTGATAGAAAGTGAAATAATATTTGCTGTCAACAAATTCAGAGTCTACTAGGGAGACAGAGATAAGGGCCTCAATAGTTATAGAAGTAATCTGTCATGGTTTAAGCTTTGGGGAGATCTGAGTTTGACTTGTGCCTCACCTCTTGCTTAGTGAGTAATTGTAGAGGTTACTTAGGTAAATTAGTTATCTCTCCGTGCTTCAGTTTCTAATCTGTTCAAATACTTATGCAGTACAGAGATTGTGTGGGAAAGAGTATAGTATAAGTAACGGAACATATTTTTCAAATACATAGACTTTCATAAATAGGCTGTAAGAGAAATCTCATACGCTTTGTTCTTTAATGGTAATATATTAAGTTTAAAATATAATATAAAGATGATTAAATTTGTCTACTTGGAAAATGTAAAAATATAAGTACTCTATTAACAACTTCATTAATGAGGAAATTAAAATGGAAATCACAAACTATTTAGAAAAAGCAAAATATAGGTTATTACATATCAAAATTTATGTAATATAGCCAAAGCAGAAGCAGAGGAAATATGTAATCTCAAATGCATTTATTACAAAAAAAGAGAAGAAAAAAAAATGAACCAGGAAGTAGAACAACATAAGCATAAGGAAAATAATAGGAAGGAACTGCATAAAAGTTAAAGCAGAAACAATCAAACCAAGCAGTAGAAAAATGTACAAACTTCGACAAATCTGATTTTGAAGAAAACCTGAAAACACAAATTAAGAGAGAGAAAGATAAAATAAAAATAGTTTCAGAGATTAAGAAAATGATAAGTGAATGTTATATCTATGCCTTTGAGAACATGGTTGAAATGTATTGTTTTCTAAGAAAAGATAAATTACAAAATTTGATTCATGAGATTTAGAAAGCTAAGTAGATTAATAACCATAGAAGAAATCGAAGAAGTTCTTTTTAGGTCTCTTTTTATCTATCTTAATTCCCTTGGATGAATTTATACTGATTATTCAAGACAGTGAAAAAGAAAAGTTCGCAGTTCTCCAACTGTCTAATTTAAATGCTCAATAAATTCCCTTTATTTATAAATCAAAGCTGTTCTCTTTGTGGTCCCATTCTATGTCCCAGTGTTCTCCACTGAGCTTCCTACAAGAAGGTTCTAACCTCTAATAACTATGCATTTCATTTGTGTGAGACTTTTAGCATGATTTTAATAGTTTGAGAATGGAAACAGGGATAATCAGGGGTGGTTCAGTGTGTGCGGCATAGTAGAGTCCAAGAAGAGTCCTCTACGTTAGGAGGTGGGATTCCAGTTAGATTCTTGGCTCATATCACATTTAAGATTTCAATAGTGAGAACACTCTACACTTTCCTATCTACTTTTTCTGTCTGTTTTCCCAATGTTCCTTCTTAATTCATTGGTTTGGTATATTTTATTTCTGTGTATAATATCACTCAATTCAATATATACCACCTTTTCAAAGTTAGCAAAACCTACAACAAAGCCAAGTATAGCATACATATAAGTGAAAACTTCTGACCAGTTCTATTTTTTAAGATTAAAATTTATTTATTTTTTTAATTAAGTGACATTGGTTAACGAATTCCAGTAAGTTTCAGACGTACAATTATCAGTATTAATTAGAACATTAAAAAATATTAGCAAATTATATCCAGTAGTGAGTGTATTAAAATAACAATACAGTATGTCTGACTATGTTTTGAGGCAAGTAGTAGAAACAGGGACCGTAACATGAGAATGAATGTACTTTGGAGATTTGGTGTCTATATAAATGTCTATATGGGCCTTGTGTCTTTTTCAGAGGCAGATTAGATTTTTAGTCATTCTTGTTGAAAACTAATCAGATTTCAAAATGTAATGTAGCAGAGAAGGGAAGTGTATTAAATTATTTCTTTGCTTTTCTGATTTATTCCCTCCCAATATTATTCCTGGCTCCCAGGCCTCCGTATCTCTCTTGCCGATTTATTTCTTATTTACAGTAGAATTCCAGCCTTCTGATAATATATACCTGTTTCTGGTGGGTTCCATGAGGTTTTTATCCGCATGGCTATCTACTTAGGCTTTAAAAAGTTTTGAACCTCGGATTTGTTTCCATCTAGTCCTAGCTGGGCAGAAAATGATATCATCAAAAGATTTCACTGGTTCTGTTTGCTATACGTTCTTTCTGGTCATGCCTGATTCTAACATGGCTTTATAACATGTATCCCAGTGTGCTTTGTTCAGAAGCATTGTCGTCCCTGTAGCATACTGTCAAAATTTATTTACAGTGACTCACACTTGGATTTTCTAAGTCATCAAATGTTTTACCATTCCAAAGTCTCCTTCAAACTTTCTAAAGACTCCTAAAGTCTCTAAGGGGCACATGGGAGAAAAATCACTGGCATACACTTTTGAATAGATATATAGGTGAAAGAAAAGAAAATAAAGTAGCAGGTGGTGTCTACTCTTTAAGCAATGCTGCTTTCTGAGACTCTCCAAACTTTCAAGTGAAAAACTTGAAAGAAATATTTAGTATTTTTTCTTTTTCATATGATTATATATCATTAAAATTTGTCATGTGCGTGTTTAATTTTTCTCCTTTTAAAATATGAGCTGAAATACATTTGAAATGGGATACCTTCTTCCATGTTCTTTAGAGCAAAATAGATTTTATTATTTACAAACATAATGGCAAATGTGCATTGTCTGTAGTATTTGTTTATGATGTGTGTTTTAAAACTGAGTTGCTTTGAGGGACTATTTGAGTACGCTTTCCTTATCTGGAAAATACTATAGTTTACTATTTTTCTGCATAGCCCCACCCCTACCCCTGTATCTTTATACACTGAGGAATTTGCTTCCAATGATTAGCATGAAAATAATCAGGGCTTCAGGATAAATATCCTTAAAGCAATGACTCAGAAAGTGTCTTTTTGTGGAAAAGGTTAATCTAGCCTATTATTGGCATAATTAGAAAATCTTGAAAATTGAGGTTCACAGTTTTTATGTGAAGTGCTGCTTTAATTATGCAGTGAGAGCACACATAAATACAGGGGATGTTCACATTTAGGAGTAGTGGCCACCATTACATGGTGTTACATTAGCTCTATATTCACATACATGCTCATTGTTTTTGTTTATTATAGGCTTTGCTCAGAGAATAATGTGATGCAAATAAATACTGTATGTAGGCAGTTTTTCTTTAATAGACATTAAATGACTGAATTCACAAGACTATCCCTATGAATTTATTCACAAGAATGTTCCTGCATTAAAAAAAAATTATCATTTTATCATTTTGAGTGTTTTGTAGTTTGAGCAGCAATCTGCGGATTTTCTTATTGTGATCGTGTATTTCTAGAAAAAGGTGGTATACTGTGTTACATCTATAAATTGTTGTAGGGAATGTTCAACACTAATTATACTTTTAGTTCCACCTTCCTTAGATTTTAATGAATTGATTTCTTTGCAATTTTTACCACTTCTAACAAAGCACTATTCTAAAAATTCTAACAGATCAAAAATTTAACTTGTTTCCTTATCACAAAAAGCTCTAGCACAATTGACCTGCTGACCTTAATTCCCAGGAAACTGTCACATTGCTTCTTTACCCCTTTGTCTAACTTAACAATGTGACTGAAAATACTGCAGTGCTTTAAAGTTTCTCAGCATTGTAAGGTCAAGCTTTGGTCACCATAGTTACAGTTTAGATCTGTAGGTCAGAGGTCAAATAGATTAATGATGTCAGACACATCTTTAAATGGTTCTAACACTACTTCACCATGCGGTAAACAGCTGAGCATATCTGATACGACAAAAGCATTCTTCAGTCTTGCTAATAAGATCTTTGGAGACATCTGATAGAAAGGCATTTTCTATAAGAATTTACAATATGGGACTGCAGAGTTGGCTATAATAATTGGCTATTAGATTTATGGCATCAGAGGGAGATTGAAAATAAAATATGTTAAATAGTTTGGGTTACACACTTCTGCACATTTTGTGTTTTATCTATCTGTCTGTATACCTATCTGTCATCAATCTGATCATCTATTTATTTTTAAAATCAGGTATCCTTACTTCCCTATTCACTTGTGGTTAACCATGAAAATGGATACAAAACACAAGCTTTTTGATTAAGAGTATATGCTTTTTTTGATGTGAATGACTTATATCTTTTCTCTTGACTTGGGAAGTATGCATTTAAAGCAGTTACATTTATTTAGAAAAGTGATTTTTGGAAAGTCTCACATTAGAGATCGGGTAAATTCTCTGTTCTATATCTGAACACGTTATGGCCTTAGAATCTCTGTTTACAGATCTTAGGGTTCTATATTTCTCTCTCTCTTTTTTTTTTGGTCCTAATGGGAAATTGTTTCCTCCATTGTGAATTTGAATGGAAGAGAAAAAGAAAAACTATTATGCAAACACTTCTGCTAGAAAAATTCAAATATTAATTTTACTGATAAATAAGAAATACTCTGTAAATGACAATTTTGAATCAAAAATCACAAAAAAATATATTTAAAGATAATGAAGCAAAATATTAAGTGAGATGAGATTAAAATTATTAAAATATATTTAAATGAATAAAAAATGAGCAAATTATAACTTACAGATGTGAATTATACCACAGAATATCTTTTTAAAAAAACTTTCACAATATGGAATATAGCAGCCAATAGACAAAAATATATTTAAGCAATAGGCTTAGGTTAAATTAAACATGAAAGGATGCCTTGTTTCAGAAGGTTTTGTTTCCCATGTGTATTTTGTGCAGCTGTAAGATTTTAGGCTTGCTGAAGCATTTGCTCTTGATCACATACTATAAAGGTAGACAAAGGAGAGAGTTAGGAAGTTTGGCAGCTGGGAGGTGTTAATATGGAATTTAATAGCAAAAAGAGGAGGTTGGGGCTTTTCTAGGTGAAACGGAGATTGGCAGCTGGGAGGAGGAAATAAGTCTTGGTGTCTGAGAAGAGCTGCTAGTTCAGTTGCTCGTGAGTTTCAAATGACAAGCTAGCTTTCATGTGTGAATGAATGGATTGTCTCCTGTTTTGCTTTCAATTCAATGAAAATCGTTGCCTTGTAGATATCGTGGAAACCAACTACTCAGCAAAGACATTAATTGCTGACTTGTTTGGCAGCACTTAGGGACATTGGTTCAACAAACTGATGGAGTATTCTGTTTGGTCATTATGCCAGGAGAATGGCAAATCAATATTTAACTACCTTTTGAAGAAGCCACACCATTGAAACATTGGTTTTCTATGAAATTGTTTGTTTATACACAAGGGAGGTATCATAAAATGCAAAGAAGATGGTTTATTCTAACTGCAGAAAAATTCTTAATTAAAAAAAAAAATTAGGTTTTGACTTTCAGAGTCTGAAATACCATTCTATTTTGAAATAACATCCTATTTACAAAATCATTCTATTTTGAAAGTTTTGACTTTTAGAATTTGAAATACTGTCCTATTTCTGTAAAAGTTGATAAGCTCCTTGCTCTTAGATTTCTTGCTCCTACTACTCACATTACTAAAATGGAAAAAAGTAACCATTACTTAATATCTTAATATTTATTTACCAAAAACATGTGGAATTTGGGTTATTACATTTTATGTACCCTTCTTTCTTCATTTCTTGTCTACGTTTGATAGCTTTTTATTTAAATTTTGTGAGTTTACACATTTACACTATTGCTAGTGTCCTGGTCAGAATTGTACATGTTTGCTTCTGTTGTAGTTTAGCAGCAGTTACCCATCCTGCATGCATATTCAAATTACCTGAATATAAGGCCTGTAACCACCCAAGACCAGCTGAAATAGTATAGTGGAAGGAATGTATGCTTTAGAGCTAGACTTCCCTGGACTGGCTCTGCCATTTAATATCTGTGTAATGTTGGGCAAATTACCTAAGCTCTCTGTGTCTGTTTCCTTATCTATAAAAGAGAAGAAATAATAATATTTGAGGGATTTTGTGAGGACTTTATAAAATATTGGTATAACTTCTCACCTTGTACCTAGTACATAGGAGACATTCAATAAAGGATAATAATAAATGCTAATAATAAACATCACCCTCCCCAAATTAGCTTGTTTTGGGACTTTGAGCTAGTCCCTTAGTTTTTTCAGGCCCATTTCTTTACATACAGACTGCAGAAACAACACTGGCCAATCTCAAAGAGTACTTCTGAGTGTCAAATCATAGATGTCTCTGAAAGGGATTTGAAGAGTGGAGAGGAGTGTAGGAATGTAAGATACAGCTTTTACTCCAGTTGCTAAGGCTGCTAGTACCAGGCTCAAAGAAGACACCATCAAAATTCGAAACCATTTCTGTGGAGCATTCGATACTTCATTTATCATTTTTTCAGGTTTTGCTGGAATGTTCTAATGAGTTGCAGACTACACCATAGCTCCTGTGTCATTGAATACTTGGAGTGACGATGTGCATGAAGAAGAATATTTTCACCATCTTGTCCTGTCACTGTTTAGTATTTGTCTCATTGCTATTGATCACATAGAGTTAATGCAGAGGTGTAGATTTTCCTTGGCTTTTTTCTGTACATCCCTATGGGCTGCAAAGACTACTTCTTTAGAAAAGACAAATTGCCTTGAGGCCATTCTCTCTCTCCTTTCTGAGCTCATCTTGTTATTTTCACCTGAGGATCTTAGAATTCCAAGGAGAGAGTCAAAATGCCAACCAAGTTGAATTTGGCTAGAGTTGTTCACCATTTATCACTTTGCTTTTTTCAGTTCACATTTTTTTTTTTTTTACCTTTAGCATATTCCTCTACGTTTTGAGACTTTAAAGAAGACCTAAATACATTGTTTGAAAAGTCAATATTGTAAAGATGGCAATTCTCTCCAAACTGATCTACAAATTCAATGCAACCCCAATTGATAAGCTAATTATGTATATGCTAAAAGCACTTTCTTGGAAGTTTTGGATTACTGATTCAATCTCTTTACATTTGATTCTCTTTATTCAAAGTAGTTATATTCCATAAAGTCACTACAAACACTGAATTAGAGAATGCTGAGCCATTGCTCCTAGGGAAAAGGTAGGGTTAGGTTTCTGTAAGCCTCTAAACACATTTTTGTCAACTAATCATCCCATAACCATGTTTTATATGCGCTTCTCTTTAAAGGCACCTTATTTAATATTTATTTCTTCTAAATGATTAATTATATACAGTATTTTCTTTTAATAATAAAGATCTGGTCAACAGAGTTCAGCATTTTTGTGACCCTGGGTAATATAACTATAAGGTGGTAACCACCTTATAGTAAACTAAATAGTCAATATTATTATTATTGGTTTATAATTCCTCTTTTTATTTATGATAAGATTTAAAATACAAATGCATAAAATAATAATTATCTATGTTAATGGGCATACAATGTAAAAAAAATATAATCTGAGATGACAACAACAACCTAAGGGGGAGAGCTATACAGGAGCAGAGTTTTTATGTTATTTATACTAAGTTGGTATAAGTTTAGGATTTTAATTGTAATCCCCATAGTAACCACTAAATTATTGTTTTATTAACTCACTTTTCTATTGATCTGTGTCACGTATAAAGTACTGTATCAAATATTGCTATAGTTTGGTAATTACTTTTGAGTCTAGAAACCAACAACTCTGTGACTGACCCAGAGTCGGGGCTCTAAGTGATTGAATTTTCTTATTTTTCAATATTATTGAATGTCACTCCATGATATGCATTCACAAAGTACAGGCCGTGTGATAACTGTTCTTTCAGTGAAATAATTTTGTGTGCATTTCATACTTTACATAGTGTATGTAGTAGTAGTTCTCAAATTTAACATACATCAGAATTATGTGGAGGCCTTGTTGAAACACAGATTGCTGGGCCCCACCTCCAGAGTTTCCTGTTTAGTAGCTCTACCATGGGGCCTGAGAATTTGCATTTCTAACAAGTTTCCAGGCCATGCTGCTGCTGCTGCTGTGGGGACTACAACATAGGACCCACTGATGTGGTGAGTGCTAAGTTGCCCTGCACAGATCCCCAGGTGTAAGGCATCCATTCCCAACTGCAAGGAATTCTCAACTGTCAATTGCCCTCAACTAAGGAGAGCTGCCTTATTTAAGGCTACACTTCCTGCTGTACTTATAGCTTGCATGAAATGATAGGTCAATGCAGGGATTATAAAGGCAATTCTTGCTTCAGTTCAGAATAACCAAAGGGCCATCTCAACTCTAGAGCTCCTGTGGGATTGACTGAGTCCTTCATTGCAATTATAGCACAGTCCATTTTTTCTCTCTGCCTAATCTCACTTCCTTTACTCCCAAGAGCATTCTCTGATTAACCTTTATCTCAAAGTCTGTGTCCAGAGACTCTGGCCTGCAGCAGTAGATAATAAAATAATGTTATATTTGTTAAGTACATATCTGACAGTAATTAAATATCCCAAATAATGTTTGTGTAGGAGCAGGGGGAGGTTTGTTATGGTTTATTTGGTGATTTGTGAGGCCTCCGCCATCTAATTCACCATAAGAATCACCCAGGAAGGTGGTACATAAGCTCTTGATTCTCTGATTCAGAGCTTTTATTAATTCTCCCTAAACTACCTTATCTCCTTTGCCTCAGTATGTCAGTCCTTCTCCTTTTAGGCAAATTTGGTCATCGTCTTTCTTTCTGTTCTGCATTCTAGTTTAAAGGTTTACCTACGATTGCTATTCTTCTTTTCCATGTTTGCTGTATTTCATCTACAACAAATGTTTTTCAAGAAGTTCTTGAAATTCCATATCTTTCATAAAGCAGGCTATTGTGTTCCAGTGGGTTAGAGGTAGGATGACTCTCTCCAAATCAACCCTGTCTAGAATCCCAGATATGCTTCTCTCTAAGCACTTTTACTACTACTAATAATGACTAGCACTAATGCTTTATGTGTGCCAGGCATTCATTTAAGCATGTTAGAAATATTAACTCTTTAATCCCCATAGCACCCTGTGAAGAAGGTACCGTTATTTTTACTTTAGAAAAGAAGAAACCAAGGCATAGAGAGGTTAAATTACTTATCAAAGTCATTTAACCAAGAAGCAGCGGAGCCATGATGTAAATCCAGGAAGCCTGGCTTCAGAACCTGTGCTCTTCACTCATACAGCATGCTGCAAATGTTCGCATCTTACGTGTTATCGGTTGGCATTTATGTTATGCTAAGTTGAGATAATTTTTAACAGCTTTATTGAGATATTAGTCATACTATATAATTAATCCATTTAGGTTTATAAATCAATGGGTATTCATATATTACATTATTAATTTAAAAAAACTTTAAAATATGACAAAATTAGCTATTTAATTAAAAGTTTCTAGTTTTTTTGAGATATAATTACATGTAACATTGTGTGAATTTAGGGTGTACAACATAATGATTCAATATATGTACATATTGTGAAATAATTTAGTTAATATCCTTCAACTCACATAATTACAATTTTTTTTCTTGTGATGACTTTTAATATCTACTCTCTTAGCAAGTTTCAAATATATAGCACAGTATTGTTAACTGGAGTCACCATGCTGTAGATTATATTCCAGAAATATTTATCTTATCAGTGAAAGTTTATACTTTATGACCACCTTTAACCATTTCCCCCACCCTCACTACCTCTGGCAACCAACAGTCTGTTCTGTGTTTCTATGAGTTGTTTTTTTTTTTTTTAGATTTCACATATAATTATAAAGAAATTATAATTTCTTTGAAATTATAATTATAGAGAAATTATAAAGTATTTGTCCTTCCTTTGACTAAGACTTTGACTACTGTGTTGGAAGTGGAATGGTGAGACTGGTACCCTTGTCTTGTTCTTGATTTTAGAGGAAAAGTTTTCAGCCTTTCACTGTTGAGTGTGAGGCTAGCCATGGGCTTGGTTATATGGCCTTTATTTTGTTATGTTTCTTCTGTACTCAATTTGCTGAGAATTTTTATTATGAGTGGATGTGGAATTTTGTCAAATGCTTTTTCTTCATCTATTGTGATGATCATATGATTTTTATCCTTCATTCTATTAATATGATATATCATATATTTTGATTTGCATATATTGAAACATCCCTACATCTCAGAGATGAATCCCCCTTGATCATGTTGTATGATTCTTTAATGTGCTGTGTAATTAGGTTGCTAACATTTTGTTGAGAATTTTTACATCCATATTCTTCAAGGATGTTGGCCTGTAGTTGTATTTTCTTGTAGTGGCTTTATCTGGCTTTGGTTATCAGGGTAATGCTGTCCCCATAAAATGAATTTGGGAGTATTTCTTCCTCTTCACTTTTTAGGAATAGTTTGAAGATTGATGTTAATTAAAGAATAATTAAAGAATAATTAACATCAATCTTTAATTAATTAATTATTCTTTAATTGTTTGGTAAAATTCACTGGTGAAATGATGTGGTCCTGGGCTTTTCTTTGTTAGGAGGTTTTTGAATATTGATTCAGTGTCCTTATTTGCTATTGGTCTGTTCAGATTTTCTGTTTCTTTATGATACAGTCTTAGTAGGTTGTATGTTTCTAGGAATTTATCCATTTCTTCTATATTGTCTAATTTGTTGGCATATAGTTGTCCATAGTCATTTAACCTATTTTTAAGTGTACAATTTGTGGCATTAATTACATTTACAGTGCTATGTAATCATTACTGCTATTTTCAATACTTTTTCACCACCACAAACAGAAACTCTATAATTATTAAACAACTGTTTCTCATTTCTCTCTCACCACTAGTTCTAGTAATCTCTCTTTTACTTTCTGTCTCTATGAATTTGCCTATTCTTGGTACTGCACATAAGTGGAATCATACAATATGTGCTCTTTTGTGTCTGACTCATTTCACTTAGCATAATGTTTTTTAAAGTTCATTCATGTTGTAGCATGTAGAGGAATATTCTTTTTAAGGTTGAACAATGTTTCATTGTATGAATACACCATATTTTATGTATGTTCATTTGTTGATAGACATTTGGTTGTTTCCGCTTTTTGGCTATTGTGAATAATGCTATAATGAACATTAGTGTACAAGAATCTGTTTGAGTCCCTATTTTCAGTTCCTTTGGCTATACATCTAGGTGTGGAATTGTTGGATCATATGGTACTTCTATGCTTAGCTTTCTGAAGAACTGACAATTTGTTTTCTGTAGTGGCTACACCATTTACAATTTCACCAGCAATATATGAAGGTTTTGATTTTTCAACATCTTTATTAACATTTGTTCTTTTTTTTTTATTGTAGCCATTCTTTTTTTTTTTTTTTTTTTTTCTTTTTTGGTAGTAGATGTGAACTGGTATCTTATTGTGGTTTTGATTTGTATTTCCATAGTGACTAACAATGCTGAACATCTTTTGTATGCTTATTGACATTTATATATCTTTTTTTGGGAAAATGTTTTTTCAAGTCCTTTGCCCATTTTTTTAACTTGTGTGGTGTTCTTTATATTTTCTGGACATTTAATGCTTACCTGATATATGATTTGCAAATCTTTTCTCCCATTCTGTAGGTTGTCTTTTCATTCTCTTGAACATGTCTTTTGTTGAAATTTTTAAAAAAATTTTGATGATATTTAATTTCTCTAATTTTTTCTTTTGTTGGTTTGTGCTTTTGGTATCATATCTAAGACTATTGCCAAATCTGAGGTCAGGAAGAATTACCCTATGATTTCTTCTAAGAGTTTTATAGTTTTGGCTCTTATATTTAGGTTGTCAATTCATTTTTAGTTACCGTTTATATATGGTATGATGTGGGAGTCCAACTTCATTCTTTTGCATGTGGAATTCCAGTTGTCCCAGCACCATTTGTTGAAGAGACTATTTTTTGCCTATTGAATAATCTTCACACCCTTGCCCCAAATCACTTAACCATAGATATTTGGGTTTAATATTGGACCCTCAATTATATTCCATTGGTCTACATTTGTACTTATATGCCAGTACCACACTCTTTTGATTATTGTAGCTTTGTAGTAAGTTTTGAAATCAGAAAGTGTGAATCCTCCAGCTTTATTCTTATTTTTAAAATTTATTTTGGCTCTTTGGGACCCTATGCAATTCTATTGTGTTTTGCTTTTGTACTATTAGCATTCAATGTTTATTTGTCTAGGATATGCCTTTTCCTTTTTTAGATTGTATTCATGTAGTGTCTATCACAATATCTTAAAAAATTCTTGCAAGCTAGTTCAACTCTTGATTTACAACTCTTCTAGTATAGGTATATACTCTCTCATCTACAATTCCGTAATTCAAAACCAAAAAATTTCCTGACCAGAACTTTTTGGAAGCAAAGACTAACCTAGACTAGCATGAGGGTATTTAGTCTTCTAAAAAATCTTACCTACTATGACTATTCATATATTTTACAACAGAAAGATTATTATGTTTGTTTAGAGGGTGCCGTCTGGGGTCTCACATAAACCATATTTTCTTTATAAAATTGAGGAGATTCTGAATCCTGAAACCGTTTCTAATGAGTGATTGTTGACCTGGATTTTGATTTTTGAGATATTTAAAGAAAAAAAATTCACGATGAATGTACACTAAGTCCTCTGTTGGAGTACTTTGAAAGTTCAGTGTTTAGTATGATCTTTTTATCAATCATTGTTAAAGAATAGTTGTGGCACAAAAACCTTTGTGGAACGATACTTTTATTATTAGGCAGAATTTTTCACTAACATTGTCACTTACAATAAAGCAATGTCCATAAAAGAAAGAAGATTGTGTAGTAGTAAGGAATAGTAGTGTAGGTGATGTTTCCTGTGTAAATGTGTTGCATAAGGAACTGGTGTGCTTCTCCCTTCATTTAAGAACAGCTTCTTTGTCTCCGTATGTTTATACTAAAACCCAATGCTAAAAGTTTCCACCATAAAAAAAAAAGCCTGTCTTCAACCCTGCTACTCCCATCCTATGATAGCACTTGCTGACTAGACTAGCATCAAATTTAGTTGTTTAATTCACACGCACATTATGAGAGAAAAAAGACAGACAGACACTTGTCTCAGCCATATAGATCAATGAACTAAATAGATTTTTGAAGCTCTGGCTGTGATGAAAATGTTTATCAATGTTCTAAAATCAAATTCTGGTGATAAAAGGAATAATGCTTTGTTTTGGCACCACATATACTATAATGGAATCGATCCTGAAAAGTTAACATGGCTTCTTGTGCAAGGCTGATCCACAGATTTATCAAGTATTCTATGATTTTCAAGAGGCGGTTTGAGGATTTTTTCCAAATTTCAGTCATTCTTGACCCCTTTCAGAATTTTTGTCATAACGGTAATTTTAAGTTATTATTTATTTAGTGTTTTTTGTTGCCTTGTTTTTTTTAAAAAAACAAATTTGGAAAAGAAAATTTGTATAGCTATCAAAAAAGAAAAATCAATGTTTCAAATAAATGCATAACTGCTAAAAAGAAATTACCTATGTTTGCTACCTAAAATCATCTGAAAAAATACTAGAAACAAATTCACCATACTCTTAGGAAATTTGTCTCAAGATGAAACAGAAATTTGATGCACCCTTTGAGAGGATGCATTTATAGGAAAAGTTGGGGTGGGGTGAATCCACAATACTTTCTCTAAATTTGGAATTCAGACTGCATTGGTGCTTTCTTAAGAACAAAGTACCAATGAAGGAATCACCAGAGAAGTCCATATATATATTTCCTAAACATCCTCATTGTATGGAAGCAATCTCTTTACATGTGTGCTGCCTCAGACTGAAGTCTTCTAGAGCAAGGACTTGTCTTATTTCATTTTGTAATCTCAGGACCAGCATAGTGCCAAGTATATGGTAAACGCTTCATAAAGGTTTGTTTAAAACACAAAACAAAATAAGAAGCAAAGAAAAACTGTGCCTTTTGTTCTTTTTTGCACACTGAGCTTATGAACAAAATGATAATTCATAGTTTGGAAATGTTTGGATTTTGACTTCTTTCTTTGCTATTAATTTGTCCTAGACATTTGAGCTTGACTTCAAGAGATTGGTTATTTGTAAAATGAGAGGACTGATAATACTTGCCATTTATTTATTCCAAAGAGATGGAAAGACTTTATATTCATAAAGCCCTAGAATGATGTGAAGTAGGCTATGGAAATAAGTTTTTCTGATTTATTGTCATAGCAATTTAAATGTAATCGTTCATCAAATATTATAACTTATAATTAGAAAATTATTGGTTAGGGAAACTGTGGTGACTTACCTTCTTAAACACTTCAAAAATTTTATATATTGCTTATAGAGATGGAGCTGCAATTAAATTGACTGCATTAAAAAAATAAAAAATGAGATTATTATTAGAAATAAAAACCAACTTTTCATTAGGTTCATTACTACTTTATCTATTAAAGTGGTAATCCAAATTTATAGCCTCCAGTTCCTTTTTTATTTCGTACATGTATATTTACTAGAGAAATTTAATGAGCTATTTCCATTAAATCTTTTACCATGGTTTTATAATTTAACATATTGCCAGTCTTTGCGAATATAGATACAAATCTCTTGTAATTTTCAGATTTTATTCATATTAACTGTTTGTTTCTTAAACTTTTGTAATTTAAATGCTTTATTTATTCATTTGCTTATGCTCTTGGAAACCTAGTATTGAATTAAGAAAAGGCTTAAAATGCCAAAATACTTTGGTAACTAAAAACATCCATTGTATTTCTCACATTATTTAACACTGATGAATGCAATCTAATTGGTACTTCTAGAATTCAAATTCACAAAAATCTGAGATTTTAAGTCAAGGACATTTTATTAGAGAAAAAAGCTCATTGGGAAGTGAATTTTTGTCAGGCAACAAAAAATAACTGATATCATGTGAAATTATTAGTCTAGAACTTTCACTTGACTTAAAATTGAAAAAAAAATAAAGTTGTTTTGTTTTTGACAACTGTGTGGAAAATCAGACTTTTAACATTTTATAATTGGCACCAACTGTAACTGGCATCAGAAAAGAAAGCGAACTAAAGTTATATTAACATAAACACAAATGTTTTGTTTCCATCTGAAAGAAAGGTTTGTGATGTCCCCTGGTATGGCTATTTATTGGAGAAAAGTCTACTGCCAGTCTACATTCTATTGGAATTGATTTTTAAATATGAAGTTAAATAGGAAATGTCAGGCGTGATGTGACCATCTGTCAATTGTAAATGGAATCAGAGCAAGTGGATAGAACATGCACAAAGCAAGGCAAATTCATTGGAGTACATCTGAAAGATTTTAAACTCAGGAAGTTATGGACCCAGTATAAAGTTTATTTCACATACTTGTAGTTCTTGTGCAATTGTATTTATTGAAGCTCTTGGCACAACTGTGGTAATTTTTGGTAAGTGAATTTGAATAACATCTCATTTTCAGGGTTTCTATCTAATATGCTTTAGAATACCTGGAACTTCACTTCTTTAGGATTTCTCTTTGAAATCCCTAGGAGTTCTTTCCTAGCCAAGAAGCCTGTTTTCACAGTAATTATGAATTGGGAATGCAGGTAAGAGGAAGGAAGAAACACAAAAGGGTGCTTTATGTAATCCCACTTCTCTGCTCTGTTCAAAGGTGTCAAAAAGAAATCAAGGACTGTTAAAACTCATACTAAGGGATTTATAGAACATATCAAATTGGTGACAAGTTACAATGAAAACTTTTCATTGTAAATGCTCTCAGCTAACAGAATGACATCTCATCTTAGTATTCAGTGGAGAAAAAGTTCTTTCAGGGAAAGTAAAGTGTATTTTAAAGTGATTATTTAGATAGAAATGTAGATAGAGTAATCATTTAAGTAAAACTCTGGAGTAAAATGATACATCTATCATTTTAGTTATATATGTTATGTACATTTTATTGAAATGTGGATGGCTATACCTTTATCAAATTACAGTTTTATTATTTCATTGCTGTTTACAATAACTTCCATTAACTCTGTTGTGATCCGTAGTTTAAAATGGGCCACAAAAATTACTTTCATCATTTCACAATTTTAAAATAAGTATCAACATAGGGCTATCCTATTCCTTTAATGGATCAGTTTAATCCTTAGTAATGTAACCCTTTAAAGTCTACATGTCAAAGATAGCATTTTTACTCAAAGAAAGTAAACATAAAAGAACTTTAAAGTTTTTAGTATCTGTTTCCTTTACTGATTTTAATGGACTTCCAAAACAATTAAGGTCAGTGGGTGGCCCCTTACTGGCAGAAGCCAATTCTTAAGTGCACGTGTTTCTTTTTCCATATTGACTTCTTACCTGGGACATATTTGCTCTTTTTAAAAATTATATTTGATACATAGCTTATTGAAATGCTAAATAATAGGATGCTCCTTTTCAGCAGTGAATTTGAAAACCTGTCCTTTACAAATTTCAAATGATTTTAAAACAGACACATACATTCATGCATACTGCATATACCAAATGATATGATACATGATATCATATACTAGTAAATGATTGCATTACCTGAATATTATTAATATTAAATAGTATACATTAATTAATTAGGCATTCATGCATATTTATTTGAGGCCTACTGGTACATAGCTAATACAGCTTATTTTTGTTAGGCACCCAATATGTGCCAATCCCTTTGCTAAAAGCATTCAAACTACTTAATCTTTACCATAATTCTAACATATATATTGTTTTTATCTCCATTTACTAAATGAGGACATGAAGATGACAGAATGACTACTTCAAGGACATATTCCTAGAAAGTGATAGCTTAATGATTGAAACACTCATTTGCCTTCCTGCATAGGGGTATGGTTCTGGATGAGATCACCAAGAAAGTTTAGAGCAATGATAAGGCTGAAGCTAGAAACCTGGGAAACACTAATGATAGGATCAAATCTCTGCTTTGGGGAAATGAATCTGACAGCGGATAAACTCTACTGAGGAAGAATATAGCAATTAATCGCCATCCAGATTCAAATGTATGGTTTTCAGGATTCTTCTGCTAAAAGTGGCTTGAAAAAACAAGCCATGAGAAGTCATGAAATTTCTTTCATTGAATTCTTAGCTTTGTCTTTTATTTATGGCTTCATTATTTACCAGATGGTTTCCTTGAAACTGTTTTTTATTGCCTTCCAGCACTATCTCTTGGAGTTGTGAATTCTCCAAGTTTGTTAGCTACTCTATAAGTAGAACTTTCAATGAAGAAAATATGTGTTTTGCATAGGAAAATGAGACATAATGGTCAAATGCTTGCAAAGTAACACAGCTAGAAAGAAGTGGCAAGGACAAGATGTAAAACTGGATGTCTATAAGCCTAGGACTCTTTCTATTAAACCATAGTTGCCCTTCAAGAAGGTTAAAGTTTGTTTTTTTCCTCTATTATATATATTGATGAGTATTGATTAATTAATATAATCAACTTCTAAATCCCCTTAAGGCTATTTACTAGGATATTGCACCAAAATGAATTTTTCTGATAACAGTTGCTTTCTTTCTTTAATGCCTTTTAATCTTGTTCGATTTTAAATATATTCAGGGAAGTCTTACAAAAGTTTATATCACACTTCTCTGTTTAATATCCAACAGTGACTAAAGGTTAACCATTTTTTTGTTGACTTTGGGATCACATGAAGATTATTTGCTGTGCATTGACTGATTACAAGGGCTGTTTGCTTGTCCATCAGACAGTTCTAGGTTGTTATACTGCCTGAGTTCTTATGTCTGCTTTTTATAATTGGTCAGCCTCTGTCCTTGATGTAAAATTGCTAGTGTTCTGTGTGCCATTCTTTTGCAGCTCCTGTCTTCCTTTTAATTTGCTGTTCCTAATTAGCATAACATTGGGAAACCAATCTCATGACTCAAAGAACTATATAGCTTTAGCAAGAATAAATAGTCTATGAATGATGGGGACCCTGGATAACGCCTCCATGACTGCAGACTAGTAAATGGCTTTAGTAATATAAGTACTGTGCAAGGGCTGTTTTTGAGCATCTTTTGGTTTGTTGTCTGGGTTCTGGATAGTTAAAGTTGCCAAAGAAGTGATCTGTGAATTGCCACTGAACTTTTTTTTCCCCCACACTGTTATTAGGACAGACTAGCAACTTGAGACAAGTAGGAAGAAATCTATCCTAGGGGCATATCTATCCTATCAATACAACAATGCACTTCGAGAAACTTTTAGTTTTTTTGGTAGGCTATTGATGACATTTGGATTAGTTTGACAACTTCCCTGGGGATGAAAGGAGGAAGCTAGAAATGTCAGAGCACTCTCTGTTCAGCTATCATTGGGCCTGTGTCTTTTATATTTAAGATTTTGATAAGCGGTAGACAGAACAGAAGTCTCATTTTGGAGAAGTAATTGATGTTACCCTCTTCTCAGGAAAACATGGATTAGGTTTTTTTTTTTTTTTTGGTTATTTTTCTCTCCCTTTCTTTTAATTGAGGTGAGTTTCATATAACATCCAATTAACTATTTTAAAATGTATTATTCAATGCCATTTAGCGTAATTACATTATTGTTCAACTACCACCTCTAGTTTCAAAATCTTTCACCACCCCAGATAAACACCCTATACCTTTTTAAGTATTCACCCCTTATCTTCTTCCCCTAACCCCCAGCAACCACTAATCTTTATGTGTCTATGGATTTACCAACTCTGGATATTTCATATAAATATTTCATATAGTATGTGATCTTTTGTGTCTTGCTTCTTTCAGTTATTCTAAGATTTTTGAGGTTCATCAAAGTTATAGCATGTATCAGTACTTCATTTCTTTTTATGACTGAATAATATTTGTGTGTGTGTGTGTGTGTGTGTGTGTGTGTGTGTGAATCTCACAATCTGTATATTCATTTATTTGTTAATGTTATAGTTGGGTTGTTTCTGCCTTTTGGTTATTATGAATAAACATTTGTGTACAAGTTTTTGTGTGGATATATGTTTTTATTTCTCTTGAGTATATGTCTAGGGTAGAATTTCTGGGTCATACGGTCATTGTGTGTTTTAAGTTTTTGATATCAGGCTTTGATATAAAAGTAAAGTTGGCCTCCTTGAATGTGTTAAGGAATGTTACCTTCTATTTTTTGAAAGAGTTGAGAGAATTGGTGTTAATTCTTCTTTAAATATTGGTAGAATTCACCAGTGAAAAACCATCTGGTCCTGGATTTTTCTTTCTTGGAAGTTTTGGATTCCTGATTCAATCTCTTTACATTTGATTCTCTTTATTCAAAGTAGTTATATTCCATAAAGTCACTGCAAACACTGAATTAGAGAATGCTGAGCCATTGCTCCTAGGGAAAAGGTAGGGTTAGGTTTCTGTAAGCCTCTAAACATATTTTTGTCAACTAATCATCCCATAACCATGTTTTATATGTGCTTCTCTTTAAAGGCACCTTATTTAATATTTATTTCTTCTAAATGATTAATTATATACAGTATTTTCTTTTAATAATAAAGATCTGGTCAACAGAGTTCAGCATTTTTGTGACCCTGGGTAATATAACTATAAATTTCTTTCACTTTTAGACTCAGAATGATGCTTTTTACTATGGTTGTCATCTCATGAATCTATGAATTTAGCCATTTTTTCATCTTCATCATAGCTTCATCACATACTATAGATGTTACTTAAGTACTTTCTGGAGTGGTTGGCAAATTTTCTTTTTCTTTTTCTAGATGTACCATTTTATTGATTTATTAACAGCCAACAGCACTATAACTCACACCCAGATGAAGGATACCTAACACACCCAATTTTCTCCAAAAAGTATATCACAGCTATTTTGCCCTTAAGAACACTTAGTCGGCACTTTAGTACTATGCTTGGCCATTTTAAACAGTCAAACGACTATCGAAGAAGCACAAAAATGTGAAAAATATGTCATTAAAGACATGTTGAAAAGGATTTTGAGTACGAGAGCTTAAACAAGAGGGCAGAGCTTTGCCTAATTTGACCTTAGCTGTGAATGTGCACCTTGGACAACTCAATTCTTTTGCTGCTGTGTGACTGTCTGTGAATGACAATGGAAGGCTAGTGTGTATTGAGGTTTAGTGAGTAGATGAATTTGCAAAAATGGAATCCATGAATAAAGAGGATTGAGTGCTTTAAAATTCCTTTTACCTTTTCCCTCTTTTCTTTCTTGTTGGACTTTCTTGATGCATGATGGTGTCCCTTAGGTGTCTTGGTTCTCTTCATCTTACTTTATTCTCCTTTCTTTCTGCTCCTCAGATTGTGTAATTTCAATTGCTCTATTCTCAAGTTCACTGATTTCTTTTTTTCTACATGATAAAACTTCTGTTGAACCTTTCTGGGAATATTTTTATTTCAGTTATTGTACTTTTCAGCTCCATAATTTCTATTTGATCTCTTTTTATAATTTCTTTTCTTTCATTGATGTGTCCCACTTGTTCATAAAGCATTCTCCTGATTTTCTTTTGTTTTTGTTTTATGGTCTTCTTCAGCTTCTTGAGCTTATGATAAAGTCTCTGCATAACTAAGATTCAGTGACTGGGCTTCCTAGTTGCTTTGTTGTTATTGTTGTTGTTGTTGTTGTTGTTCCTGTAAAATGGACCATAATTTCCTGTTTCTTTTTTTATGCTTTGTAATTTTTTTTTTTTTTTTGTAGAGAACTGGACATTTTGTATTTTATAATGTGGTAACTATAAAAATCAGACTCTTTCCTATCTCCAGTGATTATTGTTACTTGATGAAAATTGCAATTGTCCATTTGTTTAGAATTATTCTATTTTTTCAAATCTATATTCCTTGTCATGTGTGGTCACTAAAGTATATGTTCTGTGGTCAGCCAGTGGTGTTACTGAGAATTTCTTTGAAAGCCTGGATCTGCACCCTCCCCAACCACACACACACACACACACACACACACACAAAAAAAAAAGAAAAAGAAAAAAAAGGAAAAGGAAAAAAACCTGTTTTGTCTCTCTAAATTTCTTTGACAGATGCTGCCTAAGAAAGTGCTTTAGCTCAATGAGGGCCAGCCTCTGTGCCAGTTCCCCAGTGAATTGCCAGACAGATCAAAATATACAACCCTAGTTTCTGTTGGGCGATGATATCCTTATTGCCTGGCACCAGTAAGCTGCATCAAGAACAGCATCTGTTGTCCTCATGGCTTCTTGCCATTGGGCTGGGGACTGGAGGATGGTAGCTGCTATCTGAAATGCCAAAATTGGCTAAAATTTACCCCTTTTTCATGCAGTACTCCCCTGAACGCTGCAAGTGTTTCACTAGGCCTCAGAGTTCTGAAATGGTTTGTTCTTGCAGTTCTTGACACCTCAGTAGTTGTTTCTGTGGAGGCACTAAGTTCTGGAGTTTCCTACTCTGCCATCATATGTGATATTACCTTGGTTCAATTTTTAATTTATTTTTATTATTTTTTATGCAGATAAATCTTATGTGCTGTTTTAAGTCATTTGGGATTGCATTGTAAGTAGTTAAAAGTTATTTAATAGCAAAAGTGAATTGAAATGGCAAATGCATATCAAATGAAACAGTATTTGTTATGATTTTTCTTTTCATAGAACTGAATTCATATTCTTCATAAATGGTATAAATTAAATGGCATCTGGAATTTTCTCATTTATGAGACAATAGTTTCAGGAGTTAGAAGTCTAAAGCTTGGTCGACTTGGTAGGTTGAAATTAAAAAAGGAAGTAGGAAAAAATGTTCAGGGACACAGAAATATTAAATGATTTTCAGAGAAGGTCATAGTTCATGACTTTCTTGTGTATATATCATCGATAATGATGATGGTATAGTCATACTTACTTTCCTAAATTAACTATAGTCTACATTAAAATAAGTGAATAAATGTTTAAGAAATACTCCCAAATAATAAATGACATGCAGTTATATAGAATAGCTATTTAAGCTAACCTTAAATTTATTCTTCTATATCCCTATATAAAACATTGTTAAACAGATAAGCTCAGCAAATGATTGATCCTCATTAAAATATCAATTCTTCATTGACGACTTAGGAAAGTGATTGATTGCATAGTAGGCATTCAGTAACTTTTTCATGATGAGGAATATAGAGGATTTTTTCTTATCTGTAAAGGATATTATTTTACGGAATTACAATGTAACTAAATAAGTAAAATATGGAGAGGAATTTACTTCTTTATATAATCTAAAGTATGATAAATATAGAGCTTTTTAAGTAATTATTTTTTGGCACTAAAGTCATTACAATTTTTGGTTGGAATGTCAGTTGTGAAAAAAGATAGTTGGAAATATCTGTATTTAAATTTGAAATCTATAGTTTTCAAGTTAAAAACATCTGAAACAAACTTTCTGCCTTAGGAATATGAGTTTTCTTTTTTTCCTCAGTATATATGTATATCTCCATAATATTCTTTAATTAAAAAAAAAAGTTATTCTCCTTCTTTAGGGAACATTTTTATATTTCATCAATGCCACACAAAACAAAATTGGACTTTTAATAAAGTCCCAAATGGTAACTTAGATACCTCCAATTGGATCATTGGACTTGACATATTTAGTTGTTATATATTTCAAAATTGTACAAGAACAAATACTTTTCCCGTATTTCCTTCCTTCCTGCCTCTCTTGCTCCCTTTCTCCCTTCTTCTCTTATTTCTTCTTTCTTTCCTTTCTCCTCTTTTTTTCTTAAGGTATTATATAATGTGGCTTAGCTTTATAAATATGTGTGATTAAACTTTTTTCTGAAACTTCATAATTTTAAAAGATTATTCTAATTAATTTATGTAGATCAGAAACTGATTCGTTTGGGAAAGTTTTTAGTTTTATACGCCACTAAAATATCATTTAGTATTCTGAAATTGGACTTTACCTTGTAATACATAATAATTAATACTCGATATCAAAATATGTAAATTAATATCAAAAATATTTAAGGAATATTGTGAATCTATTTTTTAAATAAATTTAAAATATAATAAATTTCTAGTCATCAGAAATATTTTATGATTTACTTTCAGTTAAATATTAGACCAAGATGCGTCTTCATTTTGTCATATGTTATAGTAATGGCTCTATCATTAGATATAAAATTTACTTATTGGAACCATTTCTAACTCATTTTTTAAGGAACAAATAATGTAAAATTATTTCTGTGAGCTGCAGTCTTGGCATATTATGAAGTCCAGTAGTAGTGGTGATGACGGTGATGATAGTGATGATAAAGATGCTGCAGCCATCATAACAAAAACATATTCATGATTCGAGAACATTAACATTTCTTAAATGTATGATCCCTTATTGTTGATAAATCTTGTATCATGTGCTGTTATTTACAGATTTTTTGAAAAGTCACATTGGGTGGTGTTATTAGCAAATTTGAATGCTAATCTTGGAAAGCTTGTACATTTTGGCAAGTGCAAAATAATAATAAAGTATTTCAGATTTCACTAAATAGTTCTTCTCTGTTCAAGCAAAGGTTAAGCAATTTTCAGATTTAGGAGTAAAATTTAAATTTGGAAAGTATGTTGGCTTTTATAGAGAGGAAATTCTTTATATAATTAAAAACAGTGAACTAATGTAAAATATTGTCCTAACATACAAAGAAATCTTATGAGAATGGCTATCTTGTACCTGTACTTGAATAATGGTACAGATAAAAGATTAGCACATACTTGTTACTAAAATAGATATACATTATTGTCAGACAAAAGGATGGGTAGATAATTATGTAAGTGAAATATAAATTAGTTTGTAAAAATTTAATGCTCAGTAAAGTTCCATTATTGTATTTGAAAGGAACAATTAGAAAATAAATGTCTTTTTAATGTTAATAATAAATGAGTTTTTGCCACCTATGTGTATAAATTTGAGTAAAACCTTGACGGTTTTCATTATCTATTAATACAGATAATATAGATAATAGGTTCCCTTGATTATGTCTTAAAGGGAATGTCTCTATTGGAAGACTCAGTATTAGATTTTTAACTATTATTCTTCATATATTACATAAAGCTATGAGTGTAACCCATGTTTTCATTATGAACATTTTAAGCCATTTAGAATGAACTCAATCTGGGAAATAATTGAGTTTACCTGAACTCATTTTATCAGGGAAAGCGCACTGATTTATTATGCATAGAAGCAGCATGGTGAATTTGGGTAAGTTCTCTGTCAAGAATCAGAATTTCAGAGGGCTCGTTCTAGCTCCATTGCCATACATGATGGTTTTAGACCTCTGCTCTCTCTTAAGGTAGCTACTAGTCACATGAGGCTACTGAATATTGACATATTACTAGTATAAATGTACTGTAAGTATAAATTACATACAAGATTTCAAATACATAGTAAGAAAAAGCATAACATGTCTCAGTAATTTATTGATATTTTGCATATATTGGATCAAATAAAAAATTAGTTTCATCTGCTTTTTTATTATTTTTTTATTGTTTTTAATGTGACCACCAGAAAATGTAAAATTTCATTAGTGCCTCGCATTCGTGGCTTACATGGTATTACTTTTGGTTAGCACTGCCCAAGATGGTCTTTTAATTCCTAGGTTGCAATTTTCTCACTGAAACAGTGCATTTTAGATCAAAAACTTATTAACATTATGTAGTTCAGAATGTTAATAAATTATATTACAATTATCTTGATACCTAGATCATTTAAAAAATTAAGTAGACATGGAAACTGTAATGATAGATCTCAGACTTTATCACTACCACCACCATTTACTAAGTGATAAACTGGTAAAATTCACTTCACATTTATAAGCTTCAATTTCCACCCTTAAAGACTCTCAACACTGTTGATGTAAAATAAGAATATATAATACATGTGTATGCCCTCTGAAGCTCTGTATAAATGAAAGATATTTGAGGTGGAGCTATAGTTTTATCCCGAGTACATTAAATGTATCACCTACTCCCCCATACACTAGACCGTAGAAGGGAATACAGAAATCTGGTCATGAATACCAGCCCACTGTCTTTGTTCACCCAGACAGGTATAGCCCTTGCTTATTTGGATTGTCCATTCCTGGCTTTCATCCTCCCCAGATCTGCCATCCTTTAGCTCTACTCTCTGGATTCTGATAGAGTCCCACCTTAGGTTTTTTATTTTGATAGCAATTTGGATGCATGTCTCTTGCTCTGACCCATGCGTGGATTTTGTGTCTGCCTCCAGACCTAGGCAACATAGCTCTGGGTCAGAAGCACTTCTATAGCTAACCTCAGATGTGTGCTATCCATGCTAGGTCTATGGTATCCATAGATTTCTAGGATAATAAAGGCTTCACTGACAGGTTGAATCTAAACTCACCGTAGGTTAAATAAAATGAGATTGAGATCTGGATATATGTTTTTCCTTCAACAAGAAAGTTTTTTGTTTTGTTTTGTTTTTTAGATCAAAGAAAGTGGAGAGTGGAAGGCAGAGTTTATCATCACAGCTTAGCTTCTAGTTTGAAATCTTGTTATGAAAGCTGATTAAAACCAAGATACTCTCTGAAATAGAATACCAACAAAATACATTTAGGAAACTTGTGAATCACCATGTTAACATGGCTGTTACAAGTCAATAACCTGGTATACATGTCCTTTGTGATCTAACTCCATTTCATTTTACAGGCTTCTTTTCACCTTCTCTCCTTTAGCCATGCCAAGGGCCAGAAGATTGAATATTTTCTGTATTCCTTAGTATAGTTCTCCTTTTCCCTACTTTTCACATTTACTTTTCTTGTATCTTCTGTCCAGAATCTCTTTCCCTTTCTGGCTATAGGTCCTATCATACCTGGTCTTTAAGACTCATCTGTACAAATCCTTGCTTCTTTTCCTTGCCCACCTTTTCTTTCCCACCAAGACAGAAGTAATTCCTATCTTCTTAATTCCTGCCAAAATTTTGGCACAAGTATAATTTCTTATAGTTTTATATTCATATCTTAGCTATATTATTGCTCTTCACATGTAATATGAGTAGTTATGGACTGAATGTTTATGCCCCTCTAAAATTTATGTGCTGAAGATCTAACCACCAATATGATGGTATTAGGAGGTGAGACCTTTGAGGTCATGAGGGTAAAGTCCTCAGGATGGGATTGATGTCCTTATAGAAAGAGAAAGAGACATCTGTCATGTGAGGATACAGCTAGAAGGCAGCTATCAGCAAGCCAGGAAGAGGGCTCTCAAAAACCTTATGTTCTGGCATTTTGATTTTGGACTTCTCAGCCTCCAGAACTGGGAGAAAGAAGTCTGTCATTTAAGCCACCTAGTCTGTGGTATTTTGTTACATCAGCTGGAGCTAAGACAGGAGTATTATATCCTATGCACAGCACAAATCCCGTGCACAGCACAATGCTTTTAGCATATACATAATTAGCTTATCAATTGGGGTTGCATTGAATTTGTAGATCAGTTTGGAGAGAATTGCCATCTTTACAATATTGACTTTTCAAACAATGTATTTAGGTCTTCTTTAATTTCTCTCAGCATTGTTTTGTAGCTGTCAATGTATAGGTCTTATACATCTTTTGTTAAATTTATTCCTAAATATTATATATTTTTGATACTATGGTAATGGTAATGGTTTTTATTCAATTTTCAACTGTTGCTATGTAGAAATATAATTTTAAAGTATTGCTCTTTTATTCTATAAATCTGCTAATCTTATTTATCAGTTCTAGTAAATTTTTTATAAAATATGTAAAATTTTCTACAGAGTAGATCATGCTACCTTTTTACTTTCCTATAAGGAATGTCTTTTCCTTCCTTCCTTCCTTCCTTCCTTCCTTCCTTCCTTTCCTTTCCTTTCCTTTCCTTTCCTTTCCTTTCCTTCCTTTCCTTTCCTTTCCTTTCTTTCCTTCCTTTCCTTCCTATCTCTCTTTTCTTCCCTTCCCTTCCCTTTGATGTTACTCTTTATAAGGTATAATTTTTATTTAGCTCCTCTTAAGGTTATTTTTATCACTGTTTTAAAGTAATTTGATTACAATTTACCTTAGTAGAGTTTTCTTCATATTGCTTATGTTTGTAGTTTGTTGTTTCTTGATATTGTGGGACTGTAGTTTCCATAAAATTTGAAAAATTTCCTGTTAGTTTTCCAAATGTTTTTTCTACTCTTCCCATCTCTATTTTTGGGGGGACTCAATACATACGTATTAGGGTGCTTAAAATTGTCCTGTAGCTCACTGATGCTCTGTTTATCTTTTTTTCTGTCCTTTTTCTCTGTTTCATTTTGAATAGTTTCTATTGCTATGTTTTCAAGTTTATTAATTTTTCTTCAGTATTGTCTAATCGACTGTTAATCACATCTACTGTATTTTTAAAAATCTTGCGTATAGCATTTATCAGCTCTAGAAATTTGGTGTTTTAAAATCTTTGAAATCTTAACATGTTTATTCTTTCTTTTAACATTTTCAAATATGAAATAAGTTATAAAGATTCTCAATTTCCTTTCTACTAGTTTTTTTATCTGTATTATTTTCCATCTTTCAATTAACTGATTTTTCTCCTCCCTATAGGTTATATTTTACGTGCATGTATAATGTGTTTTTGCATATATTATAATTGTTGATTAGATGACAAATATTGTGAAATTTACCATGTTGGATATTGAATAATTTTATATTCCATCAATATCTTGACTTTTTTCTGGAATATACTGACTTTTTCTGGAAGTTACTTGAAAATAGTTTGAGGCTTGCTTTTAAGCTTTGTTAGTCAGGATCAAAGCAGACTTTATTCTAGGACTAATATTCCTTCCTACTGAGTTTAACACACTTTGAGTACTCTACCCGATGTGCTGTAAATCATGAGATTTTTTCAATTTCAGCTAATTGGAACATAAACTTTTCCCAGAAATGCCTGAGTACTGGAGATTTTTCCCCTCAGGAAGTTTCATCATATGCATGTGCTGATCAGTACTCAGCTAAAAATAAGCAGATGTTCTCTATAGATCTTCTAGCTCTTCTGTATGGCTTTCTTCTTTCAATATTCTGACAGTGAACTATAGCTGCTTTGACATTTTTGGATACTACACACCATTTCTTCAACTTAGAAAGACTTCCCGAATCCATGTTGGTTCCTTCTCCCTATGTTACTGCATAGAAAATCTCTTTAGACAGTTAGCTGGGGGCAATCTGAGGGCTCATTTCATTTGTTTCTGTTTTCTCAGGGCTCACTCATGGTTTGATGTCCTATGTCTGAAAACTATTATGTTATATATTGGTCTAATATTTTAGTTACTTCAGACTTGAGGATATATCTGGTTCCTGTTATTTTATCTTGTCCTGCAGCAGAAGTACTTTTAACATATTTAGACTACTCTATGAGTAATAATGACCTATAATGTAATAGATCATTACTATATTATGTTGATCATCAATGTTCTTTTGTGTGTTAATCTCATAGGATTTGCTAAAGGATATTACTGAAAGGATGCTGGCTATATCCATATGAGTCTATACAGACTAAATGATTTGGCCGAATTTACCAGTCAATTTAAAACCTTACTTAATTTCATCAAAAACTAATTTTTCTGCCTTTTCTTCAGATCAGTTAATCATATTGATGAGTTAACTAAATTGAGCAGATTTCTGAGTATAAGTGTAGTATAGTTGTATTATTTCTGCCAAGACATAAGGATGGTAGAAATTCTGTACATTTTCCATTCCAGTAGAAAATTAAGTGAAGAGTGAATAGCAAGACTCTGGTTGATGTGTTAGTGCTTAAAAAATAAATACTATGTTTTTAAAATATCTATGTAGTATTTTAAGGAAGTTATAAAAAGTAGAAAACATTTCTTAGAAGAAGTAACTTTTTAACTGAGATTGTATAGACTCTGAAATTAAACAGGTGCATGTGTATGTGTGAAGCATGGGTGGATGGAGGGAGCTAGGCCTGGGAGCAAAGCAGAGCTACGGAAGTGTAAGGAAAATTACATTTTTCCATTGAGAAACTTAAACTCTTGGCCAAAATACAGCCTGCATGTTTCCAGAGATTATCACAAAGGACTTTATTGAACATTTATTATAACATTGTTTGAGATTATAAAAATATATGGTAGTGACCCAAATATCCATAAATAACATTACATTTATGCTTTGCAGTATCACACTATATACCCATCTATGTTCATGGATATGGCATATTGTCAGAATATTTTGCCAGGAGAAAAAAGCAAGTCAAAGAAGACTATGCAATATGACTTTTGGAGTGTAAACTATATGAGAATATAGCATTGGGAGAGAGGGCAATTTTTACTTTTTATTTTATGTTTTTTTTATTGCCTTATATTTCAGTTTCCATATATTACATTTATAATTTTAAAATGAATAGAATAAAACTAAAATTGTCTTTTAGTTATATTAATCAGAATCTAAATCTAAGTAAGTTACGTTTTTTTTCTTCTTAGGCATATTCTTTCTTATTTGACAGCCAGCCATCCAATTAGTATGTTTACCTGTATTGACTTAACACAAGTAAAAACTCAGCATGTTATTTCCTTTTTCTTCGTAAGTGCCCACCTGTCAGCATTGATGGGTATCACTGTGGAAAGGCATCTCACAGTAATTTTGTTGGTTCAGAAATATGTTTGTCTTCTTTTTCTAATACGAACTTAAGTCTACCATTATATACATTAGGTTCATCTTTTTTGTAATCTAGATTGTGATTTTCTTTTGTTTCCCCCTATGTTAAACTATGATACTGAACATCTATGGGAGAGGATGTGTCAGCATTGTTACTGACACATTCTGATCCTTGCTTTGGATCCACAAATCGAAGTGACATTCACCAGCTGTTATCTTCTCTGAATAGGCATCTTGGCAACAAATTAGAGATTTTCTGGTGTACTGCAGGTCCAGTCAATTCTTTTAGCATTCGTAGGCATAGACATATTTTCATAATGTGTAGTGTATATTAGCTGTCTTTCTTGCAACAAATAACTATTATGGTTAGACTATAAGTGTGTGTGTGTGTGTGTGTGTGTGTATGTGCATGCATGTGTATGTGTGTCTCATGCTCAGTGTCTTCTGGCTTACATCTTTGTTGCTTGAAATTAAAAATTATGAACGCTGATGAGCAATGACTCTTGTATATTTTTCTATTACAGTTAAGTTCTGGTTGTACTCTCTGCAATTTTTAGTGGCTTTGAAAATGTGACCCAGAAAATGTTTGGGAATAAAATGTGCCTAAGAGAATTGCATTTATCCTGTGTATTTGCTGCTCTTGCTTAATTGTTGCCTTATCCTGATTTTTGTAAACACACTGCTCTAACTGCTCTAACTAATCTAGGGTTCTCCTAGATTAAGCATTTTATGGGAGTGGTGGAAAAAATAAAAAAAGAAGGTTCGCATCATAGGGGAAGTGTGTGTGTGTGTGTATATTTGCTACAAATGTTAAATCCCAGAAATGTTTGGATAGTTCATAGAAGATTTGCCTTAGTTATGGCTGAATTAAATGAGAACGCTGAGGTTATGCTTTAACAAAAATGAACACACGATGCCCTTTGCCTTAGTGTCCCTTTAGGATTGCCTGATAGGATCTCATCCAGTCAGCAAATATAAACAGAAAAATAAAACAAAATCCTTTTTTTTTTTTAGAGGAAAAAGAGTTCTAGATTCTTGGGGCCTTCAATTTGATCATGTTGTTAGAATAGTTTCTTTTGCAGCCACAAAAAACTGGAGCTGTTTTTCATGTCCTAGAAAGAGAAAGAGTCCACATTCTAATGAGGGGAGGCAACTGCTTACATGGGTATGTATAGACTCAAGGGCATTAAAATGGCTTTTATAAGTCAAAAAGGCTTATACATGTATAAACCCTTCAAAATCTAGAATTCATATTTAATTCAGAAAGGTATTATTTCCTCTTTAAAATTGTTTTTGTTTGAAAATGACAGACGGTAGTAAGGAAATTTGTATTTTATTTTGGAATATTAAGGAAATTCTTTTATATTGGAATTTTCTCATGGTGAGAAAAATGTAGAGTTATGCATTTGTTTAAATTCCTCTAGAAATCAAAATGATTACATCTAAAGAGTCCTTAAACAATGTTTTTTAAGTTATTGGTTCATCGTAGCCCCCCAAATTCACTTTACTGTCACTGGGTGATTTTCAGTTATTAAGATAAAAAGCAAGTTCTTTATAACTTATTTACAAAGAACGGTTTAGACATTGTCTTAATGTCTTTTATAGAAGCAAAGCATTCTCCATATCTTCCAAAATTGTTTGGTCGGCTTTATTTTAAATAAAAATCAAGGTGTTATATTGCTTTTTTTTTTCCCTAGTAGCCCAAAGAATATAAATGTGAAACTCTTCAGCAAATGATCAGAAGTTAATATCCAATTTTTGATGGAAACATTTTAAATCACTAACTATAAAGGTTGAAATAGAATTGCCCCACCAAAACTAATATTTTCATTTTATAAATACAAACTAGATTCAGTGTGTCTTATTCCCTGTAAAAACAGTACTACATTCTTATATCAAAGAGACAGATGTTCTTTTTATAGAATATTCCTTCCCTGGAACAAAATGCCTGGTTGTCCAAAATGCCACAAAATGAGAATTTAGTTTAAAGTACTTGCAGGTGGGCATTTCCTCCAGATGCCTGGGAAATACAAATCTGTTAAGAGGAAAACACTATGAACCACACCTCAGATTCACATAAAGCTTTAACAAACATGAGCTTACAATCAAAATTCATAAAACAGATAAGAACACAGGTACCCAAAAGACTTCAGATACTGGGACAATAAGATACAGAATAGAAATATATATGATTATTATAATCCAAGAAATAATTGGAAGAATTGAAAATAAAAGTAAATAAATGAAAACAACCAGTTAAATTGGAGAAAACAAAATTAAACAATTACTATAAACTAAATGTATAGTAATAGAAACAAAAATTAGACCGTGGAATGAATACATCTAATGAGTGAATTAGTGAAATATAAATTTGAAGAAATTATCAATAATACAGGAGAGAGAGCAATAAAGAAACACAGCACAAAAAGAGATTAGAGTATATCAAAGATAGAGTTAGAATAAACATTTAATCAGAGTCCTAGAATGAGATAAAATATTGGGGTAGAGGTGATATTTGAAAATATAATAGCTAAAATTTTTCCAGATGTGATTTGTGAAGCACATATATACAAAGCAATATAGATCAAGAGAAATCTAAACCCAGAAACTTCATGGAACTTCAGATCACCAAAGTCAGGAAATAATTTTTAGAATAACCAGAGAACAAGGACGGATTACCTAACAACAATTATAATGACAGCTTATTAAGCAGCAGCCTCAACAGAAGCAGAAGCCAGTGTGAATGCCGTTGTTAAAGTGAATAGTGTTTTAGAATCGTATGCAATGTGAAAATATGTAACAAATATGAAGGCCAATTAAAGAGATTTTCGGAGAAATAAAAACCAAAGAAACTTCTAAAGTCAAGATATAAGGAAGGTGGAAATTATTAGTATGTTGAAAATCTAAAATCAAAACAAATATGTTGATCTTATAGAACAGCTTGTGTGACTGCTTACAAATTAATATTTGTAAAAATGGAGAAACTCAGTCTCAGGCCTTTTATTTGTAACACACCATGCACAGTTATAGTTTTATTGGAGAGGAGACTTAATTATAAGCAACTGAAACTTATATTGAAATAGTAATAATTGTGAAGCATTAGTTCACAACACCATGGTTTCAGTTCATTGACTAAAAGGTCAAAATTCAAAATAACTCGAGTCATTAATGTAGAATTTTACTGGCTGATTTTATCTAATAAAAAAATAAGACTATATCAAAACCACAACTTGAATCATTACTGTGAATTGTAAGTGGGCAATTTTGACTGATAGAAAATGAGAATTTTAATGTTAAAATAGGAAAATAGCTTAGAGAATATTTTCTTCTATAGAATTATGAAGACCTGTGACAACAATTTGCTCATTTCTGATGTATCTCATAGGAAGAGTCACAACAGTGGATAGAAGATTTTTATTCTTCATCCAAGATAAACTTTTATTTGCATTGAAGGTAGCAGTAAAAGTTCTGTAGGTTTCTTTCTGAAATATACACTGTTATTTAAATACTATGCATTACAAATGGAAAACGTCTTGATTTAGGAGTATTATGATTTTTTGTTGTTGGTAAGCCAAGACCTAGAATAAGGAAATTCAGTAGAAAGTATGATGTCAGTGTGGTAAATGATTTTTAGAACTAGAACAATACTAACTAGATTGCATCACCTTGTAAACTCTTTATCTACTGAAACTGTATTATACAGTTATTTTTTTTCTTCTTCCTTTGAACTCTTGCATCTCTTCCCTCTTATCATTTTGTGGTTTACTATCTTGCCCTTATCTTTCCAAATAAGTAAATGCTACATTCCTCGAGGATAGGGAGACATTGTCTTTGGCTTTCTTTCCTTCTTTAAATTTTTTGTTGAGGTATAATTGACAGACAACATTATATTAGTTTCAGTCTTTGGTTTTCTTACATGCCTACCCTTGCTAGCCTTGTAACCTCACAGATAGTAAATATCTAATCAATATTTGTTTACTGACTAATTTCCTCAAACCTACCACCTAGGGCTTTGCCATCATCTTAGTGGTCACTTGGTAAACACTTGAGTGTATCACATATTAATCATTGACCTTTTAGAAACAAAGAGAGGATTCCAAAGACTTTATTTCTAAATTACTTTTTGTTTCCTTGCAGGGAGGGCTTCAGCTTTCTTCAGTTTTGTGTCCTTCAGAACATAAGAAAGAGCCTTTTCCAGAATGGGTTTTGTATCAAGTTGTTGAATATAAATGCAGATTCTGTATGAGAAACTATAATGCAGCCTTGCAAATAGTTTTATAAAGACTTAATGGCCTCCAGATATTTTTTAGCCACCATATTTTTCACCAATCCTTTAATCAGAATCTAGTGATACTATATCTGGTGGCAATGGGGGAAAAAATTAGTAAAAAGAGTACAACACTATTTCTATTGAATATAGATTTAAGTTTTCATTTAAATTTTTCCCTGTCTTGTACTTTTTGGTTACATCTTTGTTTTCTCTTAGCATTTCATCTGTGGATCCATACTCATTTATTTGGCAGCTATAATCTGCCATTTCCTCCCATCCCCCATTCTTTTGGAGCTATTCTTAATTTGCGTCACCCCTACAACTGATGATGACTCTGTTTTCTAGCTTTATAGAAGGCTTCATGCCCTTTTTTGAAATGAGCTTTCTTTGATTACAGCTTGTCAGTGTGGTCTGACTGCTAACATTGATTCCCAGCAGTCAACAACTTTGTCATATTGTTCAAGATTAGGTTTCGATGTGTCATTTTAATAGACTAAAAAGCCATTCTCAGTAAAATCGAATTCCTATGGGAATCGTTGTCAAGGATGCTTTGAAAATGAAGAAAATTTGTAATGTTTTGGAGATTTCACTGGGGAGGCATCAGGTGACTACATTTACTGAAACTGCCAATGTTTTAGCTAGATTTCATATTCTGAAAATGCATTTTAAAACTTGCCTTAATTTAGGCAAAACACAATTCACAATAATTAAGCTTTATGAGCTTTTTCATTGAGAGAGGTCAAAGATTATTTTTATTTTCATTTTTGACAGAAAGAAAATATTTGCTCTTTCTTCACATTTTTATGTGTGACTGTAACTAAAGTCAGGGCTGAGCTGGGACATATGGATATCTTATTTAGGCTAGACATGTGGTACTTCCACAAACTAGAATGTTATAGTGGTGAAAAGAGCAGGCTTTGAAACTAGATAGTGTAGGTTCAAATCCTACCCCGTCATTTACTGTGTGACTTTTAGTGTCAATTTATCTGTTTCTCAGTTTTTCATCTATAAAATGGAGATAGTAATAGTACTGTCTTTATAGGATTGTTGAATGAGAATTAATATACCTGTAAAATATGTGCATACTAATGTGCATACCTCATGTTTGGATCTCAGTAAATATTTGTTATTCTTATTTTGCTGGGTTTTTTTTTTCTATCTTTTATAGCTGTTTATGTCCAACATTTATTTGTAGATATTCCTCAGCCTTATGTGTGGGGAGGATACAGAAGTAACCAGAGATTACCCTTTTATTGATTCAGCAGTTTATCTCTGACACCAGCTTTGTGTACTCTAGTTAACAGAATGGAAGTTATGCAGCAGACTACACCAACTCTCCCCAGGGGTTGCAGTTTGTGGGTCCTCTGTGATTACTTAGGCTGGCTCCTGGGAGTCTGATTTTCCTCTCCCACCAATTCTTCCTTGAGAGAATTCTCATAATTAAGGTTTTCTACACTTAAATTTCCAGTGGTAGTATTTTGCTTACCTGGACTTTCATCTAGCTAGGCCATCCTTAATCACCCCCTAACTCTCTTTCTCTTTCTCTCTCTTTATATATACTGCCTGAGGCTGAACTTCCAGGATCTCAATCCCTGCTTCAGAGGGAAGTAGGACCTGGAAGGATCCCTAAAGAAGCCAAGTAGGCAGACCCCACTAAGCATTCTGGTACCTATATTGACCCATTAGCCATATACATGGCAATAGAGTTGAATAGAGTTACTCTCTGTGTGGACTTGTTTTATCAGCCCTGGCTAATTCAGATCAAGTAATATTTGCCTCTAGAGAAAAACCTGGTTGATTTCAGAGAAAGTCTTTATTTGCCACAGATTGTGGCCCTAGCAATAAACTTTCCTTTGGGTTGTTTGTAGTATGTGCCTTAGACCTGGGCCTCAGTTCAGTCAAAGTAATACTGCCTATTCTACTTCCATGTTTACCTAAACCAGGACATACTGAGCCTTGATCCCTGATGTAATTCTTGCCTATGTCATGTGTGTCTAGAGTTTAGTCTTGTTGGTACATCACATGAATTTTTTTTTGTCTCTTCGATTAGGCCTTACTTTGCCACATCCTACATCCTGTCTTTCTGAGGGCTTGCTCTAGCCCTCTAGGCTCTGTTTGTTTCTTTAGTTTTCTCTAGCCCCAGTAACATGCCAAGGAAATGATAGGCCCTCAGTAAATGCTTGTAGAACATAACAGTTGGATCTCCCAGAAGTGGAAGCTTGTTTAATTTGCCATGACCATGCATTTGGCTTTGACTCCTAAGATGGTGTCCAGGCATCTGAAATTCTCAACGTTCGTCGAGTCCTTTTAAGTGCGAAGCACTGTGCTTATCACCTTATATTCATAATCTGATTTTTATGCCTACAGAAATCCGAAGTTACATCCCCATTTTACATATGAGGCAACTGAGACCCAGGGAGATTAAATAATTTATCTCTGCTCATTCAGGTCAAGTACCTGTTGAAGGTGGGATTCAAATCCAGGTCTATCTGACTACAGAGCTAGAGATCATAACCATTATCATGTTGCCTTATATTCCACACCAGTCAGAAGAGAAGATGTCACTACAAGTCAGCTGTCCCACAGGTAGAGTCCATATTTCATTTAGCTGGGCTAAGTTCCCACCACACTTGATCCCCCTGCCCAAGTTCGATGAGATGCCTGAGTTGCTCTTGCTCAGGTTTTCACAAAGTGGAGGCTAGTGTCGTTACACACTGCTTGGGCTGGGGAAGGCTTTGTTCTCAGAATACTCAAGGACTAAACAAGTATGTGGGGTGGAAACTCCAACTGCTTAGCTGAATCAAATCTGCCAGTTTCTTTATGACAGAAAGAGAGACTTGGAGGTGTAGCAGAGCTGTAGCCCTTCCCATACCTCTAAGACATTCACCATTCCTATGGTAGGTAGAAACCAAGATTTTTCCATTGCAAATATCTACCCCTGGTTGCCTGAGGGCTTTCTCTGGCTCCTGAAGCTAGCTCAGCTTGGAGAGAGAGAAAGAACACATCAGGAGTGTTGAGAGTGAATACCCAAGCACGTTTAATCAATGACTGACAAGAGTTGGTAGGTTACTTCTTAGTTTCTCTTAAACTTTAGTGTGCTTAAGAGTCTTGGAGAATTGTTTAATTATTAGGTAGGAGAAGAGGTTCATAATTTGCATTTCCAGCAGCTTCTAGATGATGCTAATCCTTGAACCACACTTTGAGTAGCGAGGCTCTAGCACCCCTCCATCTCATTGGGGATAAATATGTGATTTATTGTATATTGTCTTCTAAGTTCTTTAGCAGAATTAAGCTCCAGATGTCCATAAATGTAACCTGATAAATAGTCATTATTTGATTATATGTCTTTCCTTTTCCTTTCTGACTCTCCACTTTTCTACTTATGCTATCGTCAGCATCTAAATAAACTACTCACACTCTCATGCTTATCTCAGTATCTTCTTCTGGTAGAGTCTGAACTAAGCAGATGACCCAACCAACTTCTAGAATGGACAGCCCTGACAAAAGAGTCAGAATGTCCCTAATGCTCAAGACTTTGGCTGATATGAGGTCATCCTCACGAATCTGTTCCAGGAAGTTTCATTACACATGAGGTAGCCCAGCTCGAGGCAGCCAGAACTTTGCCTGTATTGATCATAAAGTGTTTACTGATGATGACATAGTTGGCATTCTTCTCTGGGGGATTTGCCAGGATTATTTGTGGGAAAGATACTACGTTTCTGCTCTAGAAATGCTAGGGCCTATAAACTCAATATGAATCAAGATTCCCAGATATTCTGTGGTAACTTTTTCCCTTAAGAGTAAAATACAAAAACAAAGATGCAAATTTCTAAGCCTAACAGTTCATCACATTCTTGGTGATTCATTAGGGATAAGGATTAGGGAGTGGTTCGTTACCTATATGCGCTCACTCTGAATCACCTTTCCCAACTGAAGTCCCTTTCAACCAAAGTCTTCTTTAACTTGCCTACCTTCGACTGCAGCTCTCTGTGGTTCTTGTTAAGTCCAAATTTAACCATGGCTCCTTTTGCATCATTCCCCACAGCATTACTTCGATAACGCTATTCCGTTTGTTATGCTTTTCCTGAAGGTCTGAAATTAAGGCTGGGAATTACTTAGAGAACACTTGAAATGCGGTATCACTCATACCAAATCTCTGAGAGACATTATCGTTGTCTGTCACTGAGTCAGTATCAGAGTCAGTAAGGTTTGGCATCCATTTCTGCTGCCAGGCTTCCCGTACTGGTGACTACATCTCCTGTTGGCCCTTAGGACTGGCTTTATTTCTCATCTTCTCTGAGTCCAAGCCCTTCTCTACCAGAGCCTACCTGTATGGCCATGCAGGCCCTGGTGTGTACAGCCCGAGGGTGCACAACTCACAGGGCATGCAAGAGGAATGGCATTCCCTGGAGTTTATGCAGTTTGGCAGCTCAGTTTTCTCTCAACCTCAAAAGCCTCAGACCCCACCCTTATAAAGCCCAGGGAAGTTGAAAATTTCTGTTATTTTATTATATTTTTCTTTTAACTTCTATTTTTCAGAAGTGGCCCTGGAATCCTACCTTAGCATAACCAAAGTCTCATTAAAATATTTTCTCCCGCGACAAAATAATGATTATATTTCTATGAGGAATTCTAAGATCAAATTGCATCCAGCTTCTAAAATTACAATTTCTCTGCCTCTTTTTTTTTTTTTTTTTTCTTTTCCTGTTTAGCCTTGTGAAGGATGACACAGGTCGTCTCTAGGCCTTAATCAAACATACCACAGTGAGGACCTCTGTCTCAGCTGTGACCCTCGGCCCTTGTGGAGTTCCAATTCTTTCCAGGCCCTTCTGGAGCCAGCTCTTTATCTTGATGTTGTCCTGCTTCCCAGGCAGCCTTAGAAAACCTTTCAATTGATGATGTCTCCTTGGCCTTAATGGAAGCCGTTCTTTATACCTCTCATCCCCCCACAAAAGACCGATTTCTTTTGTTAGTGATTCATAGAAGCCATGGAAGAATCTGAGATCTAAGCAATTCTCAACCACTAGGAGCAGTTATAGACCTCAAAAAGATTGAATTCCAGAAACCATAGCCTAATGTTCTTGCTAGTAATAAATGGGAGATGGAAACATAGAAATTAGAACTTAAGCAAAGCTCTCAGACCTAAATAAAATTACCAGCTCTGTAAACTTTGGGCAGTTTACTTAATTTCTCAGTCTTCTCATCTGTAAAATGGAGATGATAATCCCTATCTCGCAAGGCTGTCATAATGATTAAATAAACTGATGTTTGTAAGGTTCTTAGCCTAGACTCTGATAAATAATGAATTCTCAAAAAATTTTTAAAATTTTATTGTCATAGGACCTCTATATCTGTGCCTCCCCATGGTATGGTATCATGATGTAGCCTTGTAGTCTTCCCTTGGTAACTTGAACCCATCCAGCAGAAGGAAAAGTCCAATGAAGGAGAACTCAGAGATCCTGTGTAGCACACCCCTCTTAGCAGAACAGTGATCCCAGATTGTAATTAACAGAAACTAAGGGTGCATCTTCTCCTGTCTCTCTGTCTCTCTGTCTCTGTCTCTGTCTCTCTCTCATTTTTTTCTTTCTTGTTTTGGCGTATCGGAGAATGTACTCTCATCTTGGTCCGCCTTCTCTGGCGCTCACTCGCGCTCGTGCTCTCGCTCGCTCACTCTCGCTTTCGCTCTTGCTCTCTCCTCACTTTTAACATTATTTTTGTAATGTTTTGTTTGGCAGGCTCATGTTTTCTTCTACACTCAAAAGACAAACTTATAATGGAAATATCGTGTGTATGTTTTGTGTATGTGAATGCATGCTCTAGGACAGGGGTTCCCACGCCCTGGGCTGCAGACCGGTACTGGTCCGTGGCCTGTTAGGAACCCGCCTGCACAGTAGGAGATGAATAGTGGGCCAGAGAGTGAAGCTTCATCTGTATTTGCAGCCACTGGTGCTTCCTAAACTTGAATATTTTCTGGATTTTTTGAAAGAAAGTCTATGGACCTTTACTGTTGATGTAATTTTTCTCTTGTACTGTAAAATATACAAACATATAATTGGAGATAGGTTTCATATGCTTTTAGCTCCTAAAATTATTTTAAGATAAATATAATTTTAAACTACCGAGAAGTAAAATTCAAATTAACAATACAAGTTTCATGTGACAGATAATGTTGTTTTACTGATAATGCAGTTGCCACTTTAGAAATCAATATGATATAGACTTAAACAAAAATAGTATCTTTGGAGTTCAGAATGGCAGAAGTACCATGCTCCATGTGATGAAAAATTCTTTTACCACTTTTTTTTTTTCCTGTTGATAGGCCTATGAAACCTTCATTCACACAATGGGCAGAGGCAGCCTTTGGGTGTGGTGTGAATGCAGCACCTTTGTCTGCCTCAGTCAGCCTTTGTTTGTTCCTCTAAAATAATACTACTTCATGTGAATTGATTGTAAATGCAAACACAAACGCAAAATCTGCAGTGACTTGTCAATGATTGGTCAGAGGGGATAAAAGGAAAGCCATGTAGATGACACTAATGAGCTACTCTTCTGCTATCTACACTCTCTCCCTAAGGGATCACAGCTGGTCTCGTGGTTTTCAATACCATCCACTCACTGACAACTCCAAATTTCTAGCTATGGCCTAGACTGCTCCTCTAAACCTCAGACTTGTGTATCTAACTGCCTGGTAGACATCTCCACTTAGATTTCTAAATGGCATCTCACACTTGACAAGTTAACTTTAACAGTTAACATCCAAAAGGGATCCCTGGTTTCCCTGACCTGCCCCAAGCCTTCTTGTCCTATATCTTTCTTCATCCCCTTGGAGAGACAATTCCATTCTTCCTGTTGTTGAAGCTGCAAATCTTAGTCATCCTTTACTTTTCTTCTTTTCTCACATCTTAAATCCAAACAGCCTGAAAATCCTGCTGGCTTCAGACTATATCCAGAATCTGAACACTTCTCACCACCTCTATTACTACTTCCCAAGTCCAAGGCAGTGTCACTTCTTCCTTGATGGTTGTAGTAGCCTCCTAATTGGTCTCAGAGCTTTCACTCTGGCCTCCTTGATTATGTGGTATAATATATATTCTGCACAGCAGTCAAAGTGGTGCTTTAAAAATAAAACCCCTGGCAGATTACTATATCGTTCCTCTTCTTCAAACCCCGCAGAGGCTCCTGTCTCAGGATGAAAACCCAAACCCTCACAGTGCTCTTGTAAGACCTGCAGTGTCTTCTACTCAGTCTGTTCCAGCTACACTTCTCAAACATGCAAGCATAATGCTTCTCAGAGCCTTTGCACTGCTGTTCCCTGTGCTCAGAACCTGTTTCCCCAGATGGCCACCTGGTTTGCACCCCTATGTTCTTCTGGCCTCTGCTTAGACGTCACTTTACCAGAGAAGCCTTCCCTAACTATCCTATAAAAAATCCTACCTTCCTCACTCTTCGCTACCCTGGCCTACCTCCTGCTTCTGTAAATATATAAATAAGTTGTTTATTATCTGTCTCTCTTTCTCCTCAGGAATATAAGTGCCATGAAAGCAAGAGCTTAGTTTTTCCTTAGTACCTAAAATACTGCTTGGCACTTAGTATATGTGCAATAAACATTTGTTGACTGGATCAGTGAAAGCTTAGTTTTTTACAATTATCACCAAAACAAAAAATACAAAAGGAAATATTATTTGGGAGAATTTGCAGATCAGAGGATGAAAATTTTTACATCAGAATATGACACAGAGAACTGAAATATTGAGTGCATCTTAGATTTTGTAAAATGTAAAATCTTGCCACAGTCAGTTTTCACTTTCATCAACCTAATATCTTTTGAATTTTGTAGTTAAATATGAACTTCTAATTTCCCCCAAATATTTGCCTGTTATTCTCTGCATGGATATTTACTGCTTATTTTAAAGGGAACCTTGGCCAATTTTATGACTACTGACACCATGCTGGGATGTTAATACAGTTCAGATTCTCTGAGAAAAAGGCTGCTTTGTAAATCACCCACTCCCCTGGTTTTCACTTTGAACTCATCCAAATATTGACACTACTTAGTTTTGTAAAATTTCCTGGACTCAAAGGAGAGGGAAGAGGGCTGGCTGAACTGAAGCCCTGATATGCAGTGTAGATTTACATTCAGAAGGAAGCTGTGTTTGTTGAACTGTTTAACAGCTATCCATGTAGGAAAATGGAACAGTGTCCAAAGAGCAAATAACTGTGATAAACTGATAAACTGGTGACACAGGGGGAGAAAGTACAAACTGAAGTTTCAGTAACAGGTGTAAGGCACATCATCTTTCCTGGTATTCTTAGGAAAGTAATAAGATAGCTTAATTACATGATTAAAATATTCGGAGTCCAGCTGGAATCCCTAGTCGCTACCTGTTGTTTGCTTGCATTTTTTTTTCTCTCATTAGAAGAGTTGAGATCTTCAGATTGTTAAGGTTCACCTTTCTGTTTTCCTGCATTTTTTAGCTTTTGTATCAAAGTACTATTAATTCTATTAATATAGAATTAAACCAAGCCTTTCTTTACATTCTGTTGTTATTGTTTTTTTTTTCCTGGTATAAATTGATGACTTACTCAAAAGAATTTTTAAGTTACTATAAGCTAAAATGTTTATACATTGTAATTATATATATATATTGTAACAAATAGTGCTTTTATAAATACATAATTTGTTGCTATATAATTTAACACATTTTGTATATTTGTACTACAAGAATGTTAAAAAATAAGGCATAAAACCATAGTTGGATTTCCAAGCATGTGAAAAGAATCTCTTTCATTTAAACGGAAAATTTAGTCATAAAAATATACTTTAGTATTGTAGGAAGCATCCTTTTATAAGCACATCTTTCCTTTCCTTCCTTTCTCCTTTCCTCAGTCCCTTCTTCCTTTCGTCCCTCACTTTCTTTGTGTTTCAATAGATATTGATTGAGTACCCAATATAAAACAGGTTAACACCTGGGGTGTTAACAAACTCAGTCCTGGGGTGATATGAAGGCCAATTTAGCAATCCTTGACTATCCTGGACTAACTGCTTGAAGTACATTTGTACTTAGTTGGAGTCTGCATTCATTCCCAAAGGGAGTCTTAATCACTTGTTAATTTAGCTTCAGAGACTTTCAGCAACCTGAACTTTAATTGTCTGCTATTTTAACACATGCATACACACTCTATCTCCGTCTCCGTCTCCGTCTCCGTCTCCATCTCATCTATCTATCTATCTATCTATCTATCTATCTATCTATCTATCTATCTATCATCTATCTATTTACCTACCTACTTTCTGTCTGTCTGTCTGTCTGTCTGTCTGTCTATCTATCTATCTATCTATCTATCTATCTATCATCATCATCATCAATCTATCTGCTAGTATTTATGGCTTCTTTTTATTTCTGGATTCTAGATTGATTTAATTTTTTCTTCTTATTCCTCCTCTGAATTCCCTGTTTTAATTTACAGTTTATATTTTATATTGTGTCAAATTGTTTTGAAGGCAGTGTCCTATATTGATTGATTCAACATGAAAATAAATTCTTGCATGTCTAGAGATCTAAAAAGATAAATAGGTTGAAAACTTCTCTAAGATTGGATGCAATAGAAGATGAAATGTTTTTAAAGGAAATTAAATAGGCTTATTAACTTATTTCCTACCTACTATTAGCTAGCAGGAAAATAATAAGAACATACTGTCACTACCCAGTTGTTCACTCATTCCAAAATTTAAATGCATCCAGAGGTTGCACATTCAGTGTTTCTCTAGTACATATTTTCATATCAGTTACTTTTTCATTGGTTTACATAGAGGAGATGGCTACCTGAAAGAGCTCTCTGTTTGCAAATATGTTCATTTTAATAATAAAAAAAGTCTGTACATTTTAGTGTAGTATGTTGGACAAGTGTTTTATGGAAAACCTGAAAGTCTGAACTTTGTATGGGTTTCCCAAGCACCAAAAGAAAATGGAGTTTTTGACTGAACCTGACCTGTATTTAAGTTGAGATTGAGTGCTATATTAGTTCTGTTTGGAATCTTCCTTGAAGACTTGTCCATCATAGTCAAGCCCAGGGCTCAGAGCTTCTAAAAAATATTTTAGACTGTTAAAAAATACATTGTATGGTTGTACGTAATAGTCCTTGAGAAAAATAATACATGTGAGATATGATGGATTTTAGAAATTATACTAGTACCCTCTAGTTAGTGTTCCTTTACTTTTTCTGTTATAAATCAGGAGTTTGCAATTTTGACAGCTAATTTTTTTTCTGTCACCTAAAATTGGCTCAGTTTCTTAACTGTAAGGAAACTGGAAATGAGGACTCTCTCTTAAGATACTGATATATATATTTTCTTGTAATTATAGTTTGAATTGCTGAATTTGTGTGTCTTTTAGGCTAATGTACTCTGTGAGAAACAAATAGACCATTCTTTGTTCACATATAGAATAAAGAAATAATTAAGATGCTTATTTAGAAATTAATTTGGCTCCATACAATAAGCGACATAGCATTGTTAATTCATTGCATAGACATTATTTTAAAACTAGTGGTAGAAACTAAGAATTTTTAAACACACACCTGCAGTATGGGATCTATTCTACTGTCCTCATTCCAGCTGGAGAGGCTATGAGGTGAGGGTGGGCCAATTTCCATTATGTGTTAGAATGATCTATTTATCTATTTGACTGAGATCATAGGCTCTTCTAGTTGAAAATATCTTTGGGAACCATCTAGTTCAGGTCTCCTAATTTACAATTGAAGAGATCTTTGGGGAAAGTTATTCCCAAAACTATTATGTAAAAAAGTACAACATTATTGTTCCTCAGTTCATCACCAGGTATATCTTTGTTAGGAATTTAACAGTTTCACAAATAGTTGGCCAAAAAAATAGTAGGTAAACTTTATATTCTTATTTGTAGTCAGGTGTTCATATTTAGGAAATAATTTTCCCTGAGAGTGTTCAAATTGTAACGCATGGAATCTGTCTTCACTAAGAGAACAACTGGAATTCTTTCAGAAGAGGAGATGTTTTGAGATCTCTGTTATAATAAAACAGTATAATGTTACATATAGGATGTAATGAGAGGCCCAGCTTCCATATCTGCTTCCACCATTTATTTGAACTCTCCCTTCCTCTCCTTCTTCTCTTCCATTCTTCCTTACCAACCTTGTTTCCAAAAGAAATTCTTATCTTGGACAACCTACTCTACCTCTCTGGAAACCTCTGCTCACTTTCTCCTTCTGCCTCTATTGTGCAACCTTTTTATCCTTGCAAAGCCAGTTCACACATGTATACACATTTATACCCATGACACATGCCAAGTTGCCCAGTCATCTAGTGTGATTACAGCTTTTGGAAAAGTTGCCCTATAATGGATGATTTCTTTCTTTCTTTTTTTTTTTTTACCCTATGTAGGTCTAGAAAACATATCTAGAAAGATGGCTGGCATTTCTTTGATTTCACTCATGCTAAATGGTAAAGCTAAAAATGCTTAGTTAAGCTGTGACTCCTTATAGCTTTTTAAAAATTGACTTAATTCTTCAGTCCCAGTTTGAGAATAAGGAAATATCAAATGGCTGAATTACCTGATTTGGGCAGATTGTGTAATATTCTCTTTGTAGATGGAAATGGTTAACAGTATAATGTAAATATCCTATAAACTTTAGAGAAAGATAATAGTTCTGTTCTCTTATTTATAGCCTTATGATAATTTCTACCATAGTGATGGGCAGACGTTTTAGACTGACAATTTAATGAAAATGTTAATAACATAATAATATCATGTGAGGCAGTTCAGTACATAATCTCAAATGTGATTTAGTAGAAAATATTAAAAAGCCATTTTGTAAAGTGACACAACTCAATTTTTAATGGGTTAAAATACAAATGGAAATAAATACTAAGATGAGTTAACAGTGTTATAATAGCTGACCCTTTATGACCAGACTGTACTGTCTTCAAGATAAATGCTTATTAAATCTTGGCATTATACTTTTATATGTGACAGTAATGCCATTAACATAAAAATATGTCACTGTTAATTAATAATATTCAATTTGTTGCTTTTTAACACTCTCAAAGATAGTAAGAAATCCCATCTAGTTTTAATTTTTAGGTTTTAACTAGTAAGTAGATTGAATCACAGTTCGCCTATTGTTTTATAAAGTGAAAAGAATGCCTGTTGTTGGCTTTTCGGATTAGGCATATTGGTGCAGAATCTTAACTTTCTGATGTTAATTTTATACTACTCCTATATTTTTACTAAGATCGATTTATTTTTGAAAGTGAAAGTAAATTATTTAAAAGACTGTCTCATGCAAATAAGCATTGGCAATAGAGTTGATTTGCAGCAGTACAATAATCTTTACAATTTATACTATTCTTCCTCCATCTCTACAAAACTGTTTTAGTTTATGTAACGCCAAAGGTAGATGCTGGGATAAGGACTTGGGAGTAGACAGTTTATTTAGGAAGCGATCTTAAGAAGTAGAGTAAAGAAAAGGGAAAGGAGAAAAGGAAAAAAAAATGCAATAATGGTTAATGAGCAGGTTACCACTGTAAGCCAGGTCCCTGAGAGGATAACCTTTGGTGTTACATAAACTAAAACAGTTTTGTAGAGATGGAGGAGGAACAGCATAAGTTGTAAGAACAACATTAGTTTAACAGGAATATCAGGTTTATAGTTCCAGGGCAAGAAAGTTGGTTAGGTCAGAAGGAACTTAATGGCAGACTAAGGATTTGGAGATTTTCTTCAGGTATTACATATTTTCTAAAAAGGCTTAGCATAGGGAGGTGGCATGATTAGAGCTCTCCTTCCAAATAGTTACCTGTGGTAGTCTTTACAGGAGAGACTGTAAGTATGGAGAGCATCTATCTGCAAGACCATTCTGGAGTCTAGGTGAGGTAGTAACACTAGTGGAGAAGGAGAGGAAGGATGGTAAATGCTACAGTTGGCAATTGGTTCAATGTGGGGGTAAAGGGAACTGAAAAACAATACAAATAATGCAAATATTTCCAGTCTCTATTGCTGAGTGGGAGGATGGTGAGGCTTTGTTTGAAATAGGAAACTTAATGGAGGAATCTGTTTAAATGAGATAAAATGTCTTCAGTTCATTTCTGTCATTTGCCTATACAATATACATTCTCCCTTTCTTTCTGTGTTAGAATCCTCATTTTATTCAGGCCCATTATGTGCTCAGCTCAGAGATATTTCCCAGCTTCTTTTATAGCTGATTGTAGCAATGTGACTAAGTTGTGAATAATGTGATATAAGCGGAAGTGTGTGTTAGACTTCCAGAAGCAGATTCATCTGGAGCTGTATCCCTTTGCCTTGCCCTCATTCTCTGTGCCTGTTATATGGGAACACTGAAGTCCAGCAGCAGTCTTGGACTATGAGATGACTTTGAGGTTGGAAGCAACGTGATAGAAATTTCTAATGACGAGGGAGACCATACTGGCCTCAGACTTGCCCACCTCCAGAGTTTTACATAAGCAAGAAATAAACATCATCTCTGGTCTTTTTTTTTTTTTTTTATGGTAATTGTACCAAATTCTAAATGATGACAGCCTACTGAGTCTTAATTAAGAGCAGGTTATCCAGGTGAAGATGTTCAATAGGCAGTTGGAAGTCCAAACAAACAAACAAATAAATAAAAATAATAGCAACTAACATTCGGTGAATTAGAGTAATTTATTAATATTTCTCTTATCTTTCTAAAGATATTTCACTAGGAACTCTGACAGGCCAAAACAAGTGGAGGGGCCTACAATGATTTTAAAGTTGGAATGGAATTTAGAAGTCGTCGTCTAATGCTCTGCTTTTTCAGATGAAAAAAATACCCTGAGACCTAAAGCAGTTGAATGACTTGCCAAAGTTGTGTATCGATGTTAGGGACAGAACCAAGACATTAATTCTCTCTTCTAATTCACCCTTAAGTTTCCCAAATGACAGGCTGAATGAAGCTCCATTCAAATATTCTCTGAGTTCTCACTGATTCTGTTTCCCAGACTTTGAAGTGGTTCATATTACCTTTATAGAACCTCCTATAGCAGAGAGGGAAAGTCAAGTCAAAATCCAGCCATGGTGGCCATCTGTTTCAAGAGAAAATTACTACTTCTAATTCTCCTCAGGAAATTTGGATTATGATTTAATGTGAGTATTTGACCAAAGAGCATAGCAGTATTAAATTTAAACTCTTCAAGCATACAAGGGTTTATATGATGTATTCCCCTACTGCTTTCCCTATGCTTCATTCTGCTCTACCCATACTGACCTCCTTTACTTTTCCTGGGAAGTATTGAACAAGCTCCTACCTCAAGGTTGTCTTACTTACAGTTCCCAACCCTCTGCTTCAAATATCTACTGTTGTCTTCTGCAAAGCTTAATTCTTCACACCTTTAAGCGTGATTCATATGTCACTTCATAGGATGTATTACTGCTGATCTATTTAAGCAGGGTCATTTGTTTATTTGCATATCTAGTCATTAATCTGTCCACCCTTGCTAACTTCATGAAGGTAGACACTTTGTTTTGTTCATTCCTACATGTCTAATGCCTAGAGTAGGATCTGCCTACCACATAGTAGGTACTCAGTAAAAGACATGTTGAATGAATGAAGAGGGCAGTATGTGAGCAACAAGTTATAAAAGCAATATTCTATAATATAAGGTCTAATTTTAGAGTCCAATCAATAGTTTTAGTTTTTCTTTTCTTAAAAACCACTATGGAATTATTATAAATCAGGAAAATTTAATATATTGAAGGCCAGATGTTAAAAAATGTTTATTTGGAGCACTTTGTGTATGAGGCCTTTTCTGAGTCTTATATCGGTAGCCAAGATGAGCTTTCTTGTTCTTCATCTAGTCCAAATTTCTGGACTATTTCTGCAGTTTTGAGCTGAGTCTGGGTACTCTCCCACTGTTACCTTTTGGTAGTAAATGACCCTCTAGTGGCCAGAGTAAGTTGATGTATTTTACTTATTATTAATAAGGTGTGAATTGGAAGAATTTACTTCAGAGTCCCAGTCTTCTTTTTTCAGTATAGAGACTGAAAATTTTCTGCATATAAATTTATAGGCATAGAAATGCATTTCCTAATAAGATAACTGTGAAATGATGATGATAATATTGATGACAACAATGATAGTAATAACTAATGTTTGTTGAACTTTCAGTATATGATCACATTTGTCTAAGCACTTTACACATGTTGAAATTTTTAATGAGTGTGTAGCCATCAGCAGGTAGGGAAGACCTTCTAGTTAGAGAGCAACAGATCCAGTTTATGTTCTTACTCAGAAAAGGTAGGTAGTGGACAGCTCTACCTGGTTGTCAAGCAAATTGTAATTTTATGGTCTTAATGAGGGAAATGAAATAAGCATAATAAATAGTGGTAAATACTGAAACATGGCAAAAGACATAAAACACATCCATAAGAAAGCCTCAGGTGACTGAAACATAACCTGTGCATAACTAGCAATGAATGAGTAATAGCAATAATAATTTTTTTCAAGATATTTTATTAAGAAAATAAAGACTTTTTTTTTTCTGGTGAGTATTTACTTTTCTAATGTGACCACCAATATAGAAAACAAAGAGAACATTGACTTTTTTTAATTAAAAAAGGATAAAATCTTTGAAATGAAATAAACAACAAATAAACAATCCTGAAAAGGAACCAAACTACAATAGAGAGAATTGCAGAGTAATCAGAAGCATAAAGTTCAGTCTTCACCAGATAGAAAGTTGGTCATTCCTAGCAAAACAAAGCAACCATCTCCTTTTGTTAAGTTTCCTCAAGAGGTAAGACAATCTGCAAAAGAGATAATTTTAGCAGCTAGCATGTGGCAGCAACACAATAAAATGGGAAGAAAAATGGCCAGTTTACCTGAATATTCTCTCATCAAGATATTTTGTTAGTATTCTGTAGGAGTGTCTATAAAATTGCTTTGGTTGTATGTGATTTGACAGAGCAACGTGTTTTATATCTTGGGAAAGCAGTTCTCAGAGGATTTAAAAGAGTTAGAGAAATTCACCAGGTGATTTTTCTGTTCCCAGTGTAGCTTTATCTATGAAAATGGCTTGCATGCATAGTTAATGTTGTAATACTATGGCAGAAAATGCACGATTCTTTCAACCATTGTCATATATCACCAATGATACATACATCTAGAAGTTATAGGCAATTTATGGATTTTCTAAATATTTAATATGTCATGAATGGCTGAGCTTAGTTTTATTTATTATGTTTTTATTGCCAATAAGTTACAAATACAGCAGAAAAATGGATGAAAAGTTAACCTTGTGATTGACTTAGCTGAAAGATATGGGACTTCCAATTTATGTTCTCAAATTCCATAATGTTATTCTGTTTTTCCTTGACATTACCTGCAAAGCAAAGAGAAAAAAAATGCCATAATGTACCTTGTAAAATACATGCAAGGAGTTATCAGACCATAGGAGGCAAACTGAAATTATTTTGAACCTTCAAAATATATATGTGTTTATATTTAAGTCTTTATATCATTTTCTAACTCAGCTTAGATACTAGTTCTTCAGAAAAAGCTACACTGATTCCTACATCTACCTCTGTCCCTTTTCACAATATTAGGTCCTTCTATTGTACACTCTAATAGCACTTTTACTTCTCCTTTCTGGCACTTAGTCTCCTTGCAATGATTGGTTTAAAATTTCTCATCCATGTTCATTGCATATTATTCACAATAGCCAAGATATGGAAACAATCTTAAGTGTCCATTGAAGTATGAATGGATACAGAAAATGTCCTTTTTATGGCTGAGTAATAGTCCATTGTGCATATATTATTCAGCCATAAAAAATTATGAAAATCCTGCCATTTGTGACAACATAGATAAACCTGGAGGACGTTATACTAAGTAAAATAAGCCCGACAGAATAAGACAAATACTGTATTATCTTATTCATATGTAGAATATTTAAAAAGCCAAATTCTTAGAACCAGATTGTAGAGCAGGATTACCAGCGGCTAAGAGATGAGGAAAATGGGGAGATCCTGGTGATAACTTTCACTTATAAGATGAATAAGTTCTAAGGATCTAATGTACTGCATAGTAACTATAGTTAATAATATTATATTACATACTTGAAATTGAATAAGAGAGAAGACCTTAAATGTTTTTACCACACACAGAAAAAAATATGGTAACTTTGTGATATGATGGATATGTTAATTAGCTTGATTGTGGTAATCATATCACATTTTACAATGTATATGTAATCACAACATCACATTGTGCACCTTAAATATATACAATTTTTATGTCAATTATACCCAATAAATTTGAGAAAAAATATGAAGCCTCTCATCTTGACTTTATCGTAAACTCCCCTAAGTCAGGGATGACGTTAGTCTTGTAAACAACCTAAAGTGAATCAAAGGCATTACTCCATTGGTTCTTCCTTCTCTCCTGAATCATCAGCTTTACCTTTTCTATTGGCCCGTGCTATCAGCATACAAATATGCTATTATTTTTCCTTTTTCTAAATCTCTCTCTTGACTCCATTTCCCCAAATTTTATCTTCCTTACAACTTTACAGCAAAACTTGAAATGGTTGTCTATACTTCAGAGTTTTCAATTTTTTTACTTCTTTTCCCTCTCTGATCCACTGTAATTAGTCTTTCACTCCACCCTCATCACTCTGCTGAAACAGTTCTTATCAAAATCACCAGCGAGTACTAATGGTTATTTCTTTTTTGACTGTTTATACATTAAGGACTGCTAGTATAGGGTCCTAATACTTTTCAATTAAATCAGCTACAAGATAACTACATATAGCAGACTCCCCGCTAGATGATCTGTTGATAACAAAGGACCACAAACTTGATGGCTTAAAATAACAGAAATTTACTCTCACAGTTCTGGAGGTCAGAAGTCTGAACTTAAGGTGTCAGCAAGGCTGCACTTCCTCCAAGGCTCTAGAGAATCCTTCTCTGCTTCTTCAGGCTTCTGGTGGCTTTATTTGTTCCTTGGCTTGTGGCTGCATAACTCCAACCTCTGCCTCCATCTTCATATGATTTTCTGCTCTTTGTCTATGTGTGTCTCTCCTCTATATGCCTCTTATAAGGACAATTGTCATTAAATTTAGGGCCCACCCAGATAGTCAATATCTTAACTAAATTAAAATTCAAAGACCTTTTTTTCTAATTAAGCTTACATTCAATTTTTGGGGATTAGGATATGGATATATTCTTTGGGAGTTAGGGGCTCATCACCATTCAACCTACTACAATAATGATCTCATTGATCAGTGTTTTCATTCCTAGCAGAGGTATGATAAACCATTCTAATAGAATGGCAGCTTAACAACTAATTAAGTTTTAATTCAACAAGTTTTAAGTTCTTCCTGTGTGTCGGGCATTGTTCTAGAACCTAGAGAGAGAGAGAGTGGTAAGCATATCTTTAGGCTCCTGGAGTTACATTCTAGACCAGGTAGAAACAGAATTATCTTTTTGTCTAAATATATTACTTAAAGTACATCAGTATATTTCCTGAGATTATAGAAATCATTTTAAATTTGTAATTTAGCTGTTAGAAGTCATAGTTTTATAAAATCTAGAACACACATAATACAAAACAATAATTTTCTAGTTAATTTATTTCCAGACTACATATCAGATGTTTTACCCATGTGCTAGAGTAAAAGAAAGAATAATGCTAAAAGTCTGGTTAATTTTATATTTACCCATTGACAAATGACACAAAGTTGTAATTGTGTGATTATAAACCCCAGAGTCAGTAAGAATGTGATAACATAAAGACCCTGATTTCCTTCATTAATGTTTTATTTATACCACATTATTAGACTAATTAAAATAAATATAAACAATGTACCAACATACGAAGCCAGTTTCAAACTCACTTCTGATTTTTTTGGGGGAGGGAGGGCGGAAATCTCCCCTGTTTTCTCCTTTTCTAAAGGACTTAATTATGCTTTCTTCTCTGCTGCCTCTAACCTGTGTATATGTTATTACTATTATTAACACTGACCGAGCGCCTGTGAAATGCCTAGGCACTTGGAACTTTACTGCCATTGCCCTGCTGCCAAGCATCATCCCTGTTGTGACAATGTACCTCCATATGCACCCCTTCCCAATGAGCTTACAAGCAGAGACCACATCTTTTCAGTTTCTTTTTCCTCAGCACTTAATACTTGAACAAACAAGACACGGTGGATACTCAAAGATGAACTAAATTTAGTCAGCTGTAGGCTTAGCAACTACCAGGAGCAAGATTGCTTGCATGGTGCCATGTCATCAAGCTGTCCAGGTTGAATCATTCTTTGCCAATTTAACTATCTTGGTGTCTCATCTGTGGAAAACAGAAAAATTTAACAAAAAGACTTATGAAGCTGTGTTACTTGCAGAACAAAATTTCTATAAAGCACTTAGAGTTTACCTAGCTTATAGTTAGCACTTGATAAATCTTAGTCATTAACATTATTTTTACTATTATTGCTTTAAACATGTATCCTGAAAATACAATGGATTTTCACATCATGCAAATAAATTTTAATTTAAACACATGGAAGTTTCAGTTATTATGATCTAAGTTTTAAAATAATTGCCAAGTGATAAAGAGAAAGCATAATTAATGGCTCAAATTTTAAAAGCCATTAAGTATGATATTTTAGTGATGTGGCTTGGAAGAATTGTCTTCGTAAAGCACATATCTTTATAAAAAGAAAAATAGTTGGTGATGTTTTCTAAGCTTTCTACTATTTCTCACAAGCTACTTTCTTTGATTGAATATCATCCTTAACTTTTCCCATTCTTTTATATTTTATATCTTGTAATTCACCATATTTTAAAAAGGTTTCTCATTAAATATTTCTTATATGCATGTCTTCTCTCAGTTTGTCAATTCTCTCTTCACTTAACACTTTGAAAATTGAAGTCATAGAACTTAAGCAATGAGGAATAATGGTACTTACATAAATGAATTTTGCATTTAAATTATAATACTCAAGTATACTTTAATGAATATATTTTTGGAAGTTTTTATTATTAAAATAATCTATTTTTGACTTCCCCCAAATATATCGAGTCATTGAGAAATGAGGTTTTTAGTCTAATAGTGTTATTTGAAAGCGTATGTTTCTAGGAACTACATATATGACTGTTGAGTGAAAGCACTGAGTGTGAGTTAAGATCATAGGTTTGAGCACCAGTTTTTCAGGACTTGAATGTGGCTTCTGCTACTTACAGCTGTGTAGCTTTGAATAGAATGTTTAATCTCTCTGTGCCTCAGTTTTTTTCATCTGTAAAATGAAGATATTTACTAATAGGGTTGATGCGAGGATTGAATTAAATCATTTAAAGAGGTTAGAATACTGCCTGACACATAAAAGAACTGAATAAATACTGGTTCTTCAAATTATTAAATGAGAATGGGTGAAGAGATTTTTGTTTTTCAGAATGAAAAGGCAGCATGGGCAAGTCACAGAGGTAGTAATTCACGAGATTTTCACAGGGAAAAGGAGTGCCGATAAAGGAGATTTGGAGAAATGAGTCTGGAGACAGGTCTTAGAGGTCCTGCCCTCAACATTCCAGAGGAGAAGGCACAACAACACCACATTCCACAGGTCATCTCTGAGAATATTGACAGACCTGCCACACTTGGGAATTTAGACTTTATTCTGTAGGCAAAGGGAAATGGTGAAGATAGTACATAGGCTTTAGTGCGACACTTCCTGGAGTTGATTTCTAGTTCTTTATTTTTTGTATTTGAGTTTCATCACTGATAATAATAATGATTCCTATACCATAAGAATGTTGCAAGGGTTAAATTAGGTAATGCAGGCAATATATTTAGAATACTATCTGGCTAATAGTAATTGCTCAATAGAAATTAGCTATTATAAAATGTGAGCAGAGGAGTGACGTGATCAGATCTGTGTAACTTTATATAATTCTAGGCTAAGCAAAGTACCCGATCTGCTATATGAGAACAGAGAGAGAAGGAGAAGTTTATATAAGAGCCATGATTAATGAGTGTCTTGCACTTGACCTACTTTTTCACAAGGTGAGCCTAAGAAAGGTCATCACTGAAGTTATGGCAGCTATTTCTAATCCTCCAGACGACATTGGTACCAAGAAACCTCCAGGCCTCTCATGGGCAGCTAGGAAGTCCAGAGCATGTGTAAAGGACCACTTCCAAAGCTCACAGAGAAGACTGTCTCTACTCCACAGGGCATCTTTGTGCAGATTAGAAAAAGATATCCCTTTCTCTGAGGGCATATAAACCCTGTAGTAGGACACATAGCTTATTAAGAAGAGTCTAGGAATTACCTCTTTGGCCAGACACCATTGGGCAGGTCACAGCCAGAGCAACCAAACATTTCTGTCCTAGCCATAGAGCACTTGAGATTAGGAGAAATTATGCCTAGCTAGAGAACAAGCAAATTATTTGTATCTATTTGCCCGTCCTTGAATCTGAGATGATCTTGTGATTTACTTTGACTGATAGAATGTGATAGAAGTAACTTTACGTAACATCTAAGGCTAAACCTTAAGAGACATTGAAGCTTCCATTTTTGCCCTCTTGGAATTCTGCTCTGAGAACACTATATAAAGAAACCCAGCCTAGCCTACTAGAGGATGAGAGGACATACGTGGACAGAAGTGCTGTAGCTGACGGTCAGCACTTCCTAGCAGCCGCGTCTTAATGAGTTGTTCCAGGTAGGACCAGAAGAATAACTGCCTGGCCACAGAATTGCTGATCTATAGGATCTTGAGCAAGAATAAATGGGTTTTATTTTAAACTTATATTTTGGATGGTTTGTTACATAGCATTAGATAACAGATACACCTGTGAAGACCAAAAGGGAAAGAGCAGAGGTATGTCTCAATCTAAAACTCATCTCTAATGCTTGTATTTTCTCAGATTCTAGTAATAAGACACTGAATCAGAATATCTCCCTTTCACAGACAGAGACATTACTGTATTATGCAGATCAGCTTTGTCTGTAGGAGAAGAAAAAAATGTCTACAGAGATTTCGAGTATAGTTTCTGATACTCAGATGGCCTGGAAATGTCTGCTGGCTGATTGCCTTTCTAGTTATTGTATGTTTCAATAAACATACTTCAATAAAAGACTCAGAAATTTTAAAAACGAAGAACTGTTAAGTCTCTGCCTAGTCACCATTATCACTGAGAGTGCTCTGTTATATTGTTGATATTGTTATGGTATTATAATGTCCGTATTTAAAAAAGAGTGACTTCTAAAAGTACTAGTTGGACTAGAAACTCATGCGTAATGAGCCAGTAGGAAGTGCAGCAGGAATCTGAGGAATTAAGAGAGATTAAAAAGAAGTAAAATACTCTGTAAAATTGAAAATATAAATAAATTATGTTTAGTTAATAGGTTAAATTAAATGAGCAGTTAAATATTTGTATTTTGGTCAATTTTACTATCTTATAGTTTTATAAAAATCTTATTTTCTTTGGTTTTCTAATGCTTTTATTTCTTTAGTTATAAGCTACAGAACCAGTAATTTTGATGCCAAACTGAAAATTATGGAGACCTTTATTGGAATAACACAAGTTACTTTTTCATTTTTCCTTTTCCCCTCCTTCTTCCCTCTCTTTCTTTTAATGCAAAGTCTTCCCTGAAAAGGGAGTGAATGATGAATGCCAACTGCATTCACACTGGATTTCTGATGGAACTTCCATTCTAATCCATAATACTCTCACTCTGGTAAAGCAGAAGGATAGACCCAAGCAGTCTACTCTATGTGTCCTAAGACTCCAGCTTGGCCTGGCTTGGGTCTTAGGGCTGAAGTGTCTTCCAGGTCTACTATAGTCATTTCCCCACAAGAGATGGAACAAAAGTAAAAAAAATGAGTGCTACATCGATCAAAGTGATATTAATCCTTCCACTGAAAATTCCATGTTCTGGTATTGTGGCTCCTCAAGTTTAGAGTTCTTTCTTCCCAAGGATAAAGTGATGAGGATGAAAGGCCTGGATGGAGTCTGGGCTAAAGGTGGGAGAAAGAGCTGTCCATTGAGATTAAATAAAGAGTGAAGAGAGAGTGCAGCCTGCATTTATTATGTTACTATTAATAAATACAAAATGGATAAATTATGGGGAAAAGTGTCAAATAAATTCAGTAAGGTAGGGGAAATGTTAATGAGTATATTGTATAGTTGTTTGGGTAGCATGATGTCAAACTGAATCTGAATCATGGCTCAGCCATCTGCTAGTTGGATAAATTGAGCATATTCTTTAATTTCTAAGCCCTGCTCTCCTTACTTGTAAAACAGAAATAATCATAGAACCTACAGTATTACTATAAACCTTGGAGAAAACAAAGCATTTAAAACCTTTAGTGCAGTATATAGCACACAGTGCTCACTAAAGATACGTACTATTGTGGCATATATTTTTGTTCAGATAATGAGGCATCTTTAATTTTAATTTAGATATTATTTAAAATAATGTAGTCGAAGCAACAACCAAACTAATCTCACTATTTTATCTAAAACTACAATACAATTAACATGATTTATAACTAGTATTGATGTTACTCAAAAAGTATATAAAAATAGGACAATATTATGAGGGGGTACAGTAAAATAGAAGTATAATAAAGGATTTAAGTAAAATCCTTTATAATTCTGTTAAAAGAGAATTCTGTTGTCAGGGAGATATATTTATCAAGGAGAATTATTTAAAATGGATGCATTATCATGTGTCCAAAATTTTCAAATTGCTAAACTGAGTGGTTGCTTGTCAGTCTTCATCTTACCTGATTTAGCATCAGCATTGGACACAACTGATCACTCATTTCTCTTTGAAACATATTCTTTTCTTGGCTCCTAGGACACCACATTCACCTGCCTTGCCTTCTCTCTTTCTGCTTCTTACCTGTCTGCTGGTTCCTCCTCATCTGCTTGGCTTCTAAATAATGGAGGGTCCCAAGGAACAGTATTTGGGCCTTTTTTCTAAACACATTCACTCCCTAGGTGATTTTATTCAGTTTCACAAATTTAATTACAATCCATATTGAAATATCTGTGTGAATATACACACACAAACACACATACACATACATACTTTCTCTCAAATTTATATCTTTATACACACACACACACACACACACACACACACACACACACACACACACATACACATATTTACATACTTCCTCCCAAATTTATATCTTTAGTGCATATCTATACTTTTAATTTCAGACCTCCACCCCATACCAACTACCTATTTTGTAATTCATTTGAATGTCCGATTCCACAAATTCAAAATTAGCAACTTTTGTGGTCATCTCCGTCTGTTAATGGCAACCTTTGATGTCATCCTTGATTCTTCTCTTTTTCTTCCATGTAACATCATATAGTTTATCAGCAAACCTTGTCAGTTCTACCATCAGTGTGTATACTGTGAAAAGGTGTGTGTGGTGGGGAGAGGGAGAGAGAGAGCAAAGGAGCGAGTGAGCAAGAGACTGATTGATTGATTTAAATATCTACAAGGCCAAGAGGCTAATTACCAGTGAAGCCATTTTATAATAGCACCAGTCAAGTGTGAACTTTGCATCTCCCCCACCTCTTTTCTCTATCTCCCTCCTTTCATGTAGGCTCTAGAGAGTTGAGTTTGCTACAGTCTGTAGCTAGGGATGGAGAAAGGGTAATCTGACCCTTTAATGAAGATAAAAGTGGTGCTTAATGAATTAGACTGAAACTTTTATTTGCTAAATTGAGACTATGTTCTGCAATTAAACAATTTTTGTTACCTAAGAATGCTCAGAAATATCATAAGGCCTGTTAGAGTTTTCATTCACTGGTAAGGGGAAAACTTGCCCCAGTGAATGTATTTCAAAAAGGCAATGAGAAACAAATGTAAAGTTGTTTTTGGAATACATCCCATGATTTACATTCCATGATTATATCCTATTGTGTATGCATTGATTGGGCTTATAAGGAAAATGTCGTTCTTCAGTAAATATGGGTTTTCTAATATCAATAATTCTTAATTCAGTATTGATATTTAGATGTATCACTTTTCTGCCTTTTAGAGGGTAATAGTTTTTACTTAATTCATTGATTAATGGTTGATTAGTATTTTCCTTTAACATAAAATAATTTGAGAATTATTATAAACCTATAAATTAAATTCACCACTTAGAGAATCTTTTTCCTAGGACGTTATGAAAGTTGAGATTGTAGTTGAAGAGGCCGAATAAAGTAGGCAGCTTCTAAGTGTTTATATGGTCATGAAGTTGCCTTAACTGAGTAGGGTTTTTTTTCCCCTGCGCTTTTTTTTCTCCCCTCATTCGAGTCCTTGGAAAAAGGAAGGAAGTCTTCAGTGTATATTAAAAGCTTGACAGATTGATTTCTTTCTGCCTCTCAGTTGAAAAAGTTGCTCTAAATTAGAGAAATGAATAGATGTGTTTTTTTTTTTCTCTTTTGTAGACTGGCTTGGCATTTGTTTTCAGGGACGTCCTTGGATCATATCATGTAATGGATCAATCAACAGGCATGTTTTTGTGCATCCACTAAGTTCTTAGTACTGTGCTTGGCACCCTAAAGATCTGGAATTCAGTCCAACTATATTTGATGGATTTTCATTGAGTACTATCTGATGTTGAGAAAATTATCCTAAATGTCTAAACCCTACAGCAAAGAGTATAAACAAAGCTGAATAGTAATAATAAAGAAGAAATTATTTATACTAAGTAAAAAAAAATTATGGAATAAATATAATAATATCTATTATTTATTGATAACCCAAGGTGGCTCAGATACTCTACAAGCTTTTTCTGAATTTATATTTAAAAGGCCTCATGTGGTACTTATTATAGCCTCGTTTTTTAATTAGAGGTTCAGAGAGCTTAAGCAGCTTGTCCAAATCACATAGCTAAAAGCTTTCAAAATCAGCAAGTAGGATCCAGATCTGTTTGATTTCAGCACCTATACTCTTTTTTTTTTTTTTGCTATTGGCTACACTGTAATATCTGAGTTTGCAGAAGATTATTTCAGATTAAAAAGAACGTATAAATAGAACTACAGACTCAAGAAGGTAGTTTTCACTGATAGGTTGTAGTCTATTTTGGTTGAACATGGCTTAGAAGCTTGGAAAGACTGAAGGTATACTGTGGAAGATCTTGAATTTTATGCTAAGATATTAGGGTTCATTCTGGGTACATAAGGAGAAAAATTATATATAAAAAAGAACAAATAGACAATGGCATTATTTAATACGTGCTAATTGTTCGATGCAGTTCAGTGTTCTGAAAAAGTGAATTTTTGTTACTGGAAAGCTCATTATTCAAAGCAATCCCATCGTGAATCCTTTAGTAAACTGAATTGTCTTGTCTTTGGTTCACATAAGGATTTTTCACATTTAGCTTTGCCTGAAAGTGATGAGTACTTCTGCCATTTTTACCTTGTAAATGTCTATGTTTGTATTTTAATATGCCTCTTGCATTTTAGTATTTTCTTCTCATGTTTGTTGGAGGTGGAGATCGATTGAAATTGACTGGAGGTTGACCTGAGAGAGGGCCCTGGGCAACTGAAGATTTTTCACCCCTACCCTTGTCTTTGGAATGTACATTCAGCCCACTGTCCCCAAAGCCAGAGCTGTTTCCAGAACATAGCCTTGAGAGAGTAAGATGGTGTTGAGACCATCTGTACTTAATATGTGACTGAAAACCCAGTTAAGGCCTCTATATAAACTTTCCAGATTCTGGTGGGTGGGTGTGGAGATCTATTTGTTTTTCAGATGCCCAAGACAAGCCTCGTATATAAGTTGCCTTGCTTATTAAAACCTACCAATCTGGAACAGGCTGCCTCTTTCTTTTGTCTCCCCCTTGCCCTCTGAGTATGGGGGCCAGTTTACTATCCAACAATGGTTAGAGATTTTTCTAAGATGGTCTCTCCCCACCTATGGTTGCTGCAATCTATTGCAATCACCTTATCTAGTAGATTCTCAGGACAAGAAGTGACGAATATGATACCTAACTCTTAAAAAAGGGGTTTTTGACAGAAAGATATGCTTGAGTGCAGATGGAGCTTTTTTCTGTCCTAACATGAAAATTATGCCCATCTACAGCCGTTGATGTTGATACCGATGGTGTCACAATTCCTATGGCCATTAGACCACCAAGGCCTTCAGGTCACTTGTACCTTCTGCCCTGAGGATGCTTGTAGTATGTCAGTGGTTAGGGGTTATGTTTTTTCTCCATACTTGTTCCCACTTAGTCCCATGGGCTTAGGGTCCTTGTTGTGAAATGGTGCCATTTATCTTTGATCACTGCTGTCATTTCCTAATAACCTGCAGCTACGGGCTGTTTGGCTGTGTCGCTTTAGAATGTTTTTTTTTTCTGCTTACCTTGCATGTAATTGTTCCAGTTCATCTCACTTCACTGTATAAGCAGTTGCTTAGGAATTCTGTTGTAATCTATCTATCTTTACTTTCCTAACCTTATGAGACATAAGCAACATGCTTCAGTGATGGGAAGTTGCTCAAATGCTTTTGAGTACATGGATCCATTGATGTTTTGAATGTCAGGAAGCAAACTTCATCCTTCCCTTTCATCTTATTTTATATTATTTTTAAAAGCAGAATGTAATGTGTTCCTCATTCTAAATGAAAATTATAGAACTATATAAAAGTTTAAAAGAAACATAGAGAAACATAGAGAATGCTACTGTTAACAGTTTCTTCTATTTTCTAGGTAATGTAAAAAATATATATTCATAGTCTCTCTCTATATACACATATGTATAATTTTTATTCTATTTATTTCATTTAATGAGGTATAATTGGTAGTTTTTAATATGCATAATTTATAAATGTAATTTTAATATTTACATACTTTTAGAAAGGATTTTCATACCTTAATTTACTCAACCAGACCCCATTTTTATGTTTTTAATATTTTAATGAACATTATGAATTTCCTTCTAAAAGTGTCATAAAAATTCACATTCTTATTAGCAGTGTATGATAATGCCTATTTCACCAAACCATGTTATCCACAGTTATTCTAATTAAAACTATTGTTTTTGGTAATCTACTGGACAAGAAATGAACCTTCTTATTTTAATTTGCATTTACATAATTTCTAGCAAGAGTGAACAATTGCCATATATTTTAAAACTACATATTTATAAAACTTTATAAATTTTCCATTTATATTGTTAGTCTATTAATCTATTCATTTCTCAATGGTTTTCTTATTGATATATATAATTTTCTTAATAACTATATTAATCCTTTATCATATTTATTTCATATACTTTATAGTTTTTTTTTTACATTTTTATGTAGTAAGATGTACAGATTCTTTTCTTTTCTTTTTCTTCGTTGTTTTCTCAGTGAGGAATGTATTCACCTGTAAGAAACAGATATCCTGATTAGAGGTGACTTACCTAAGAGAGGGCTTTATTTATTTACTGAAGTAGAAAGTTGTAATAGCATTGGGTTAGTTTCTCAGTAATATTTCAGAACCAGACTGTTTTTCTCTTCTATTCTGACATCTCTCTTTATTATCAGAATTTTTTTTATAAACAACCTCTTAACTGAAGAAAGTGAGACTCAGAGAAGTTGAGTGATTTATCCCTGCTATCCAGCTATTTGGGGAGAAGTCTTATAGTCTCTTTATTCTCAGTCTCTACACTCTTTCTGTTGCATTGTGCCATCACTCGATCATTTTGTTGTGTATCTCATATTGGTATCTGCTAATGGCGTGTTATACACATACAAATATGACTTTGTTCTGCACTCCTTCAAGATGTATTCAGGCAATATTATATATTAACAATTAACATCTCAGTTGTTCAAATATTTTTTAGCGGATGGACTCTTTTATGTTATAACATGGCTAAAATTCAGTATCTGCTAAATTGAAAACTTTATTTACTCTCATTATATTTTCAAAGAGAAACAGCCCAAACTTTTAAGAGCTAGCTACAGTTCTTATTTTATATGTTAAAGACTTATTCATGGCAATAGACCCAGAAATCTACTGAAGTGACATATCAGACAAGCTGACTTAGATCATCAAAAGAAAGAAATGCTATCATCAACATATGTAAGCATCTCACAGGCAATTCTAAACCAACATACACGAAGTCTGTATCTGTGCAAAGCATTCAACAAGAACCTATGGTAACTGAGCTTATAAATTACTAGAGAGACAAGAGCAATCGATATTTTAATCCATAAAAGATGTTGAAAGCAATTATGCATTAAATGCTGCATAGTAGGGCATGTCTACTTTCTAAGTGAATAGAAAACATCATGTTTTCTTAACTTCACTCATTTTTGAACCAACATCATGATTTTTGCCTCAACTATAAATTATACAGATTACTTATTTAATATTATTTTAAATGAATATTAATGTAATATTTTTCTTTAAAATAACTTTAAGCTGATTTACTTTTCAAAAGTTAACTTTTTAAAAATTAATCATATCCATGAACTCATGAGTTTCTTCTAGCTATACTTTTTTTAAACTATACTTCTTATTAACACACACACACATACATATATATATATATACATTTTTTATTTCAATATATATATATACATATATATATGTATATAAAATGGTCTCCGTGTACCATCTAAAGTCATCATATGTCTCAGTCCTTGAGAAACAGTGGCTCAAACAATCAATTACTACAGAGTTGAGATGAGGAACAATAGAATAAATTTGCAGTAACTCTATTAAAATATGTGAATTAAATGATTCTCTTGCTTCCTAAGGTCATAATCAAAATTATGGCTCAGATATATTATCTGTCAGGCAATAGCACATTAATAAGGATTTCATTGGTTTTAGTAGATATTTTATATAATTTAGCTTTTAAAAAACAGCCTTCAAATAGAAAGCCTTTAATGAGTATTGAAAAGACTTGCATTTCATTCTTGATCTTTCAATAATAGATTCCAGGAGTAAATAAGTTTACACATTTCACTTTTATAATCATCTTTGCTTAATCTACTGAAATTGGGAATGCATTAATATGGCATAGCACATTTTTTCTTCTGAGCTGTTTTATAATTTGTTCAGAGTGATTGCAAATCTTATTAAAAGCAATTCAGATACTTCGGAAGAAGTTCATCATTCATGATTAAAGACACATAAGCCTAAAGAAGTTTGTTCAGCTAATTTTGGAGAATCATTGAAAGATTTTGGGAAGCGGTCTTCTTAACCAAATATAACAAAATTTAAAATTCTGCTTACAGTTAGAGATATCTAGGCTTATAATTCATTAGTTCATAAAATCTAGACTATAGATAGAAGGGGAGCATTTTAAAATGTTAACAATTTTTAATGGAAATCTTTCTGAAATGTATTATCCACTTCCATACCTTCTTAAACAAATAATACTAAACATTCTCTTTATTACTCAGGATTATCATTTATGAGCTTCCATTAGTACGCCATACTCTCATCTGGTTTTGTGGTTTTCAGTTTTTCTGTTTCTGTTTTCTGTTAGCTTTGTTTTGCAAATATTATGCTTGTCTTGTCTTTCTACTCAACTTCTACCTTAACTTTCCAGTTCACCGCTCCCAGTTCTCTATGGCCTCAGCATTAGGAAATGTAGTTTATTTAATACTGTATGCCAAATAAGAGTGATTATGAAGAGTTTGTTAAATATATCATTACATCATCTGAAGGTGGGGATTTCAGGGACCTTTTTCTTCCTACTTCTAATTCAGGATAATATTGTGAATGGTGGCAGTTATGAGAGGATTAAAATTTAAATAAGTGAGTTATTTAGTTAACTATTTTTCTGGCTTTTGTTTGTTAGTTTTAGTCCCGAATGATGATAACTTTAACAGTGTTTCAGCACAGTGGGCCTTACAGTTTTAGGGCACTTTTATACCAGACTGAATTTTGTCTGAGCTGTCTGGTTTACCACTGTCTTTTATCTTTGGGACTGGTATAGCAAAAACAAGCTGTAAATGCTTAGAAAATTTTGAATTTGAACTTGAACACCTATGAACTTGTTAAGACATGGCAAAAGATCACTCCCTTTATTTTCCAACTCTTCCATTTAGATACAGAACCTCTGTCTTTGTCAATGAATTCTCTATCCATTTATACTTCTCATTCTAGTTATATATGTATATTTACTATGTGTGTACATTTTCCCCTTCAAATACACTAAGCAATCACATTTATTTTAATTTTCACCATTCCCTTAGTTGTAATCAAAATGTATCTAATAAGGAGATCCAGGAAGTTATGTTACTATGAACCAAGGAGACCTTCTAAGATACCTCTGTTTGGGTACAAGCTAGGAAATGGTGATCCTTCAGTTGTGTTCATAGCAAGGTGTACAGGAGGACATCTCATTGACAAGATAGGAAGAAAATATTCGAATTACTATTCTCATTTATATTATTTTAAAAGTCAGGGATAAATAAATATTTACTAATATTTGATATACAGAGATTATCTGAAATGGTATGGTACCCTAAATAAAGAGTGGGAGTTCCACAATCCAAAGGGATTCATAGAAGTTTCTCTCTTATTTACTAACTTTCTAATTATTGCAACATGTTATGATTTATATGAGAAAGATGCCATTAATGTGGTTAATTTTATACAATAAAGATTTAAAAATATTTGGATCCTTAAGATACTTTTAATGAGATAAGAAATGACCAAGAAAATATTTTGAATTATATTGTGGTCCACAGGTTTTCTGGTGACAAAGTATTTCATAATGTTTTTGTTTAAGATGAGTTACATAGATTTGCGTGAAAATGAGGATTCCAACTTGGCTGACCTTTTCTATGACAAATAGTGGTTGTCAGAAAGCAGTTATTTTGAAAAACAGCAATATATTTCACTGTCCCAAACACAGTAAAGTCATTATTGTAGGAATGAGTGAAAAAGTAACTGCTTTTGAAAAGAAATCCAGAGAGAGGGCATTCTGAAAATAGCTATTTGGAAATGCTTTCATCATTATGTATTCTTGTTATTAGGTATGATATATGTCATTCAAGAGTAATAGCATACTTAAAAATCTTGGATTATTATTTCAAATATCCTTTAGATAATAGATGTGTTGGCCTATGTTAATTGTTTTTATTTCAACAATCAGAAGGTATAATTTTATATTTTCAACAAATGGGGTCAAAATGCATTGAAACTCTAAATTTGGAAGATTTTATTTCTTATTTTCCAATATTTTATTATGAAAAGTTTAAAATATACAGAGAAACTGAGACAGTTTTATAGTGGACATCCATACAGATGGGTTACCATCTGAGATGGATAACGTAGGTGTTATTATACTAATTTATAAAGAAAGACAGATAGATATTGAGACTCAGAGAGATTAGGTAAAACCCTAATATAATTTCCTATTTCCTTTAGAATTTCTGAAATTAAGGCTATTTCTATATATTCATTTGAAATGATTGTTTAGGTCACACAGCTTGTAAAGCACAGAGGTGGGACTTGCACTCACTTTAAAATCTGAGTTCAGTGTCTTTTAGCCCTACCCCACTGCTACTGTACAAAGTTATCCATAGCCCTGACAAAACTGTGTATGGAAGTGGTATTTAGTTCTAGCTTCTGAATGCTAAGCTTTCATTAGCTTCTTCATTTCTTCACCTATCCATTCATCCTGCCACTTATTTTTAGTCATCAAATATTTATTAAATACCTCTTGTATGTAAGCTTTATAAATTAGACATAATTTCACTAGAAATAAGAACTAGCTTCTACTTTAAGGCGTGATGAATGCATAAACAAATAAATTAAATTCATCTATTACTTTAATTGTTAATTATTATTTTTAAATAGTATTGTGATTCTAATATTCTTCTGAGGAAAGAATAGCCATATTTTTTGTTTATTTATTTAAGTTTGAGTTTAAGCCATATTTTGAATTTATTTCAGAAAATAGTATGTAGCAAAACCAGGGACAAATTTTTGGTTTTGCTTATATGTTCTTTTCTTAAGAATCTTTGAATCTTATGCCATTTTATATACTTTATAAATAATCTAGATTAATTAATCCAGATTAATAGTGACAAGAAATGTTACAAATATTACAACTATTTAGAAGATTATATATATACATCTATCTATCTATCTATCTATCTATCTATCTATCATCTATCTATAATTCATTCCCCAAAACCTTTTGATTTATTATCAAAAGAAGGAAACATCTAACCGAAGAGCCCCACGTGTCATACCAGTTAAGACATTTATAAGGGCTGTCTTTTAATATAATTTCCTATTTCCTTTAGAATTTCTGAAATTAAGGCTATTTCTATATATTCATTTGAAATGATTGTTTAGGAGCTCAAACAGGTAATTTAGATTAATCATCCTTGCAATAAAAGGGGTTTTTGAAAAATCGTGTCATTCGAAAGAAGGTAAATAATCAGATCTTGCTAGACTATGGGAATGAGAATTCTGAAATAAAAAGAAGTGTATAAAAGAACTGACTTCTGAAGGAAAAATACATATATTTGTATTTAAAAAATCTAGATTATATATGTACATATGAACAAATCTGAAATCTGTTTATATGTAAATTATATAGAAATAAATATTATGAAATATAACTGTATTTATATATGTGTTTGTGTGAATGTCTGTCTATCTGTCTATCTAACTATGAAATATAATTTTCCTTCAGAAGTTAGTTGCTTGGCTTTAATTTTTTTTCTTTTAAAAAACGTAATGGCACATAATTTTACTAATTTGCATTTTTTACTTTAAGTTTTTGTTTATGAAAATCATAAAATTAAGTAATTATTTTATAGAGCTAATGGATTTCGGCTTAATTAATGACAACATTATGAACTTTTTTTGTTTAAATACTTGTGTTGTGGTTTATAAGCGAGATTTAATGGTCTTCAGCTTTGTTAGAGGGTTTCTGGTGCACTGTTGACGTTTGGGATGATCTCTTCAGGGAATACCTTTGCTGATTCAATTAATTGATGGCACCCTTGACTTGTGGTACAGTATTGTAAGTGCAAAATAAAACTTCATGCTGATTTTACTAATTTTGTTTTATTATTTTATGAATTCAAGTAGAGGGCATTTAAAAAAGCATAAATGATAGTATCAATAACTGACCTCAGGAATATCTTCTGAGATTCCCATATAGTTTTGTGAAACAAGAAACTACTTAACATTATTGAGGAGAAAACATTAAAAACCTCTTCTAAACATGATTAACTTATTAATCTTGAAAATATGTACAAAATGAACATAAAGTCTTTAAAAATATTAAATTATTTTTGCTCAGGATATAGGAAATAAAAAAATCAGCATTATTATCTTTTTTGTTTAATATGATGTTTAGCATCACTTAAATGATTTAGATTTTCTAAGATAAACAACAGTTGGTCTATGCTTACTTATTAAAAGCATTTCTTTAAGTACCAACTCAAAATCTTAACATTTAGGACAGTTTCAACAAATTTTATGTTTCTATTTAAATAAGTTTTTTATAATTCACATTTATTTTAATATTATGATTTTCTTCTGTATATAATAATCTAGTAGCTGATTACTGTTTCAAATAGCATTCTATTCAATCCTGGCAAGGAGCATTTAATTTTGTAGTGATAAAGATTAGCATATTTGTATTTTTTTTTGCTTGATTTTTACTTAGCTCTGAAATGCATTTTAAAAACAATTATTTGTTCATTCCTGTTTTATTCATTTAATAAGCATTTATGGAATGCTTACTATAAAATAGGCATTATTCTTGATACTTTAAAAAGACAATTTCTAATGTATATTGAACACTTTGTGCTGCTAAGTGCTTTAATTAAATTTCTTTTTTAATCCTCACAATCCTGTACTGAGAGATAAGCTTTTTTATTTATGGGGTACTGGGTAAAAAGATGAATGAGTCATAATCCTTGCCCTTGGGGAGTTCACAGTCTAATGGAATAGGATCCGGAAAAATTGTTAATTTTAATTTTATGGGAGAAATGCTGTAGAAAAGCTTTTTTTTTTTTTTTTTTTTAATGCCATGGACCTTCAGAAGAGGAATATCTAATTGTGCATGAGGGAATCAGAGAAGGCGTCACAAAGCAAATGACATTTGAAATAGATCTTAAATGATAAAGAGAAGTTTGCTTAGGGAATGAAGGCAGAAAGGTCTTACACTTTATACTAAGTGATAAAGAGGCCTGGTATTTGGTGGTTCTAGTGGGCTAACTTTGCCTGGCAGGAGTCAGGTGTATGTGCTATGTGTGAGTGTGACTGAGTGTGTCAATGAGTGTGTGTGTGTGTGTGTGTGTGTGTGTGTGTGGTCTATGTCTGGAAGCTTTGAGGAGCTAGGAAGGTGGGATGATGAGGCTGGAGAGGTATGTTGGAGCCTTATAGTAAAGAGCCTCCCTAAGAAATTTGGAATTTGAAACTAAATTAAAATTAAAGCAGAGCCATGTCACTATATAAGTCAATATTTAAAAAATGTTTTAAAATTTATAAGAATAACTACTTTAGAATTAATTACTAAGCTGAACCAACAGCTGAATGTATCTGTCATCTATCCTTTTGTAGTTTATTTCCCTATTTTAAAAATGATCAATTAGAAATACCTTTTACTTCATAAAAACAACTAATTGAGGCTACATTTATTAGAATTAAAGTCAAGAAATGGAAAGAAAACATATTACCGTTTTAAGTTCTTTTAACATTGAATAAGTTCTTTTAACACCCAATATGCAACCTCATGCTATATAGTCCTGATTTCTGAGCAACTAATCAGTTTGTAGATTGTATAGGAACCTTCATTCATTAACTTTTCTCTTCTACGACCCACTTTTTCAGCTGTTTCTAGGTCTTACTGTGATTCTGCCAAATATGAGTCAGGTATGGAGAAGGAGAAAGTATTAATAAAGTATTAATACAAAGTAACATTTCTTAGTAAGAAGGATGAGAGCATTAGACCATATTAGATTGTCTGTTCCTCTCTATTTAATTAATCCACTATGTTTTGTTTCTCATTAACATATTAAATCAGATATAACTGGTTGTGTTTCTCCATCAGGTCATGGCAGAATCATTACAAATTGACTGTGCATTGAGTTAGTCTGCTCAGGATGATGCATTATTGAGACCAGTCTCTCTAGTACCACGAAGGAGGTAGAGATGATTGATAAGCAATGAGAGTTAAAGTTAGAATAATCTTTCTGTAGTAGCTCATCACGTCCAAGGAATTGACAAGTTGAATGGAGATTCTTAGGGACAGAGTTTGGCTGCTGGAAGTACTTGGTAGGTAGCATTAATTAAGTGACCAGGAGTTCAGATGCTCAGGAGAGAGGGTGCTATCATGCAGTGAAGCAAATAAGAAAGCTTGAGATTCTTGGGAGTTTACTCAAAATATACAAAAGTCGGTTAAATTAAGAAGTGATTACTGTATGCTGAGAGGAATGAGTACTATAAGAAAATAAGTGATCTGAGAGATGATTTGGACAATATCTCTAGGCAGCACAACACTGTTCATTGACTAAAAGGTAAACTTAGTAAATTTTGAAAACTTAAAGTTACAGTATAAGGATTTACATAGAAAGCATCAGATTCTTGATATTATTCAGAACTGTAAGCATAGTTCTGTGTCCAAGAATTTGCTTCTTTACTTCCTCCTCACAAATCTCTATGGGTCTACTTTCCAGGATCTTTTTTTTTTTTTTAATTAAATAAAAAGCTTTCAAAGGATGAGAAAGTTGAACTGTGTCACAGTCTTAACAAAGGCCTCTATTTAGCATCTAGGAAGCTGAGATGGCCTTTCAGAGTTGTCTTGAGTTGGGGCAGAGGCTGGGCCTTTAGATCCCCATAATACATCAGCTTTTGAGCTTGGGGCCAGGCTTTTTTATATTGCTAAGTTGGGATATGAGCCACCTCAGGAAGGGGGCATGACTTAGAGTGAGGCAGCTCTTTTCAGCTGAGATGATAGTCTCTGGAGAGTGCCAACCAAGGGCTGTATGCTGTCATTTGAATTGGTATTCTCCTAAAGGTAACGTTCTATTTCTCTTTGGTTGCTGTCAAAATTTTTTTCTTTGCCTTTACTTTTCAAAAGTTTAATTATGATATATCTTCATATAGATTTCTTTCGGTTTATTTTATTTGGAGTTCACGTCATGAATCAATTGGTTTATCTCGCTCACTATATTTGTGAAGTTTTCAGCCATTCTTTCTTCAGCTACTTCTCTGACCCTCTTTGCTTGCTCCTCAACTTCTAGAATCTTTTGTTTTTGTCTCGTAGATGCCTGAAGCTCTGTTCATTTTAGGAGTCCTATTTAAATCTTTTATTTTAGTAGGCTAAACTCTGTTTAGGTTGAGCTCACAGGTCCTGGACTACTTTAGTGAGCACCACTTTCAATGATGGTGTTATTTTTTTGGCTTGAGATAATTAAAGTGGGTGGGGTTCCCAGTAGTCCCTATTAAGGTTCTGCCTGCGGGAGCAGACTGAATTTTCTGAGGCAGGCCTTCCTGGTGCTTCTAGATGGGGAAAAGAACGTCTCTGACCTTACAGAATGAGAATGCTTTCTGGCTGCTTTCTGGACCTGGCTGCTTACTGTGGTGGGGACCTTCCTCCTTTGCTCGCTCTCCTCCCTCACCCGCTCCCTTGATGTTTCTTGGTGGGAGAAGGATTCTCAGGCGTGGTGGGAAAGGAAAGCATTATTTCCAGCATTTATAGTTGTGCTTAGTGAGGGAGTGGGGAAAAGAAATGGAACAGGAGGAAGCAAATCTATGCCATCCCGTCTGGACTGGAAGCCAGAGAGGGCAAAATTTTGGAAAATATAATATCATAACGTACCAACAACTTTTAAAATAATACTTTTTTCTTACAGAATTTTTAACACCATGATTCTGTTTAAATATTAAATGCATTAATTATATTAGAATATTTATAATTTATAGATTTATTTACTATAATCATCTAATTTTTCTACTTTAATCATCTTTTTATTCTCAGCACTTATCCTGGAACACCCACACAGTCACAGTGTCTGCTTAACAAATGGTTGTTAAATAATTAAATTATAATTTATCTTTTTAAAAGTAATTAATTGAAGCACAGAGGTTTTGGTGACCTGCCCAAAATATATAACTAGTTACTGGTGAAATTAGGAATAAATATTAAAAACTTTTTTTTCAGTAGACACCAAATCCATTGCATCTGGAAATTCTTTTATTAACTGTTGTTGCTTCTATTTTATTTTTGATGCAGCAGTCCCCCATTATCTGTGGTTTTGATTTCCACAGTTTCAGTTACCCATGGTCAACTGAGGTCCAAAAATATTGAATGGAAAATTCCAGAAATAAACAATTCATGAGTTTTAAACTGTGCTCCGGTCTGAGAGGTGTAATTAAATCTCGAGCCTTCTTGCTTTGCCCCACCCAGGATGTGAATCACCGCTTTGTATGGTGTTGTCATGCTCTGGACACGGTGTCTCCACGCTGTATACATTCCCTACCTATTAGTCACTTACTAGCCATCTTGGTTATCAGATGGATTGTTGAGATACTGCAAAGCTTGTGTTCAAGTCACCCTTATTTTACTTAATAGTCGCCCCAAAGTGCAAGAGTAGTGATGCTGGCAATTTGGATATGCCAGAGAAGCCATAAAGTGCTTCCTTTAAGTGAAAAAGTGAGTACAGTAAGAGATTCTGAGAGAGAGACCACATTCACATAACTTTTATTACAGTATATTATAATTATTGCATTTTATTATTAGTTATTGTTGTTAATATCGTACTGTGCCTAATTTATAAATTAAGCTTTATCATAGGTATGTATGTACAGGAAAAAAATATAGTATACATATAGAGTTTGGTACTATTCTTGATTTCAGACCTCTGCTGGAGGTCTTGGAATGTAACCCCTGTAGATAAGTGGAGACTATTCTATTTGGATACCTCAGAGTGAAGTTAGAAATGCAACTATTTTTAGTAAGTATTATTTAGTTATCCTGTGAGATTCGTTAAGTAATAACAATTTTAAAAAGCCTCTGTAGCCAGTAATCAGCATCTCACCAATGATAATACTTTTGTCTGAGATTAATATCAAGTGCTTTTCAGTGCACCAGAATAAAACTAATCTCTATTATAGAATCCACAGCTGGCCTGATGGAACTGTAATAACAAAAGTAATTGGTATTTTTTGATAGTCATAGGATGCAAATTATAATTTGTTTTCTGTGTACAGAAAAAGTGGGTCTTTTTTTGTAAATGATTAAACTTGATATTGATTGAGTTATATTTTTCTGTGTTTCAGAAGAGATGGGGTTTTTTTGATGCTTGTCATTTAATAAACAAAATAATGTATTTATTATATCCTTGAACAATGTAAAATTTTATTGCACATTAATAGAAGGGAAGCATAATTTGAAATATAATTATTAGGTTTATGTACCTTAGGAAGGAGAAAAATTATTATGGTTTTGATTTGTTTCCTCAAATTATCAAAAGGTTTCTTAACTTGATAATCCTAAATTCAAGAATGAAGAGTGCTAATGATAGAAATTTTAGGACAAATGACAGCTTTTATTTATTTTTATTTTGTGTATTTCACTATAAGCATTTAAAATTTTCAATTAGGCAATTTGCATTTATTTGGTGAAAGCAAAATTTTAATATTCTATTATTTTAATAGATTTAACTTAGTTCAAGTTGAAAGCCTTATTAAGAATTATATATCCTCATTGATAGCAATGCATATATAATTATTCATGCTACCTAAAATCACACTTAGAATTTCAGTTTTTTGACTGCCAATTTTTAATGTTATCAGATTATTAAATGTAATGTTTCAAAGGACTTTTTCTTTAGACACAATTTCAGATTTTATGACATGGAAGTTGCTGATTATTATAATAATGTTTGTAAACGACATCAGGAAAGTATAGCTAAAGATATTTAAATTTTTATAATTTTAAGTTTTACAATGTACCATCCATTTTGGTCACTAGTTAGATTAAAAAACTGGTAATACTACCTTTGATATTAGTATTATTTTAATACATTGTTTATCGTGGGTATTGGATATCCATCTGTTTTGAAATAATTTCGGAGAAATGAAATAGTTCCTAAGAGATAGTCTGGCTTACTGTAAAGATAGTTAAATGTTAGATAAAAGAGCTCAAACATTGAATTGAATACTTATTTTTCAGCCTATGACTTTGGAACATGCAATTTTGTGTCACTGTAGCCTTAGTTTTCTCTTTCCTTGGTTTTAGGAAAAGTAGAATTCCCACTTTACAAGGTTGTTTGGAGGTTGATCGATACCATGCAGACCAACTCAACCATTGCCAATAAATAACAGATGCTCAGAAAATTGTCGTCATGATCTGTTTGTATATTCCTTTATTTACTTGTGACAATGGGTATATTTTCTACTTTGTTAAGCTTACTAAAATATGAGTCAGCTTACCTACTGGCTTGGTGATTCAGAGAATGACTTTCTGATAGAAATGAATCATATAAGAACTCATTTTAAATTTTTCATAAGTTTGTCATGTCACAAGGCTAAATTTAGTGCAAGTAGTTAGATCAGATCTGCCTGATGATCCAAGTTTTACGTTAGGATGAATAGAGAGCCAGCTCATGTCTTCTGTGACCCAGAGCACTGTAGTTGTATAATAAGACATTAATGAGCTGGAAGAAAAATCTTGCTTTAAAATAATGTGTTTAGATTGGAAAATAAAAACATCAATATGTTCTATTGAATTTTCTTTAATGTAAATAAAATCAGCTTTGTTAGAGAAAGTCTTCATATTCTATAGTATTTTTAAAAAGAAAAGAAATAGTTGTATTTAGCCTTGAAATCCATATTGAGCTGAAGCAGTCTTACATCTCTGTTTTTGATAAATTTCTCTTCCATATATTTCTAAAAAATTAATATCTTCTGAATTTCTTTATCTTTAAACTTCAAAAGTATATTTTAAATTTGCAAAGAATAAAATTAAAAAAACAATGGAAACTTTTATTCTCTAACCTTTTTAGCCAAGTTTTTAGTTTGCTTTGAAGTTCAAGACCTGTCATAGTTTGTATCTAGCAAACATAAAAAGAAAGTGATTAAAGAAGCTCACCATAGTTGAGATGGCTATATTATTTTTACATTAAAAACAGACCCGTTAAATCAATCCGAAATTTAGACAATGTATTTTAAGGTGTAAGTATTTTATATTTTAATCAGAAGCAATCCAATGAACCTCATCTACATGTCAAGACATTTTGATCCAGATTGTTTATTGGCAGACATCAAATGATTCTGATATTTTACGTGCTTTTCAGGGTATACTTATGAATGCTAAATTTTTGCTAATTTTGACTTATTGTAATATACAAGTTTTAAAAAAATTATTAAATTCTTAAATTTGAAAAATGCATCTGCTCTTTTACCCATCAGTACTTTGGAGGATTTGTTCTCTAGGATAGAAATACCAGGATGTAGGAACACACACACACACACACACACATACACACACACACACATTTTTATTTGAGCATTGTCTACAATGGCAAAACTGGAAGCAACTTAAGTGCTCATCAATAAGGGGAGTGGTTTTACTCAAACTTTGAAAAATTATAGTATATTATTTTATTAGTTAGAGCCCTTGATATATTGATAAATGAGAAAATTACGTTGCATGTTCATTTTTATAGTTGAATCCATTATTTGTTTTTTTTTCAATTTTCAGTTGTAGAGACTTGCTTTAATTTGCATTTTTTCAGCTTTATTGAAATATAATAGACAATTAGTAGCTCGTATTTACACTGTACAATTCAATGAGTTTTTTTCAATTATAGTTGGCATACAATAATATGTTAGTTTCAGTTGTACAGCATAGTGATCAGAGATCTAAATAACTCACAAAGTGATAACCGCACTAAATCTAGTATCCTTCTTCACCCTTACGTATTTATTACATTATATATAATTTTACTTATGCTACACTTGATATCTCCATGTCTATTTTGTAACTATCTAATTGTACTTCTTAATCCCTTTGACCTTTTTCACCACCCCCAAACCCCCTCTCATTTAGTAGCCCTCAAACTATTCTCAGTATCTATGAGTTTATTTTTGTTGTTGTTGTTTATTTTATTCTTTAGATTCCACATGTACGTGAAATCACGTGATATTTGTCTTTCTCTATCTGACTTATTTCATTCAGTGCAATACCCTCTAGTCCATCAAGGCAATATCTTTTTCCATCCCTTTCCTTTTAGTCTCTGTATCTCTTTTGATCTAAAGTGAGTCTCCTGTAGGCAGCATATGTAGGGGTCTTGTTTTCTTATCCATTCAGCCACTCTACTTTTGGTTGGAGCACTTAATTCTTTTCTATTTGGGGTACTTGTTGATAGGAATTAGTTATTACCATTCTTTATTCATGTTTCTGATACATGTTTTATGTTCTTAAAGTTATCTCTCAACATCTTCTGTAATACTGGCTTGGTGTTGATAAATTTCTTTTGCTTATTTTTTTTTCTGGGAAGCTCTTTATCTGTCCTTCAACGCTAAATGATAACTTTGCTGAATAAAGTATTGTTTGTAGATCCCAGGTTTTCATCACGTTAAATAGTTTGTGCCAAGCCCTTCTGTTCTACATCGTTTTTTTTGAGAAATCAGCTGCCAATCTTATGGGTGCCCCCTTGCAGGTAACTAACTGCTTTTTTCTTGCTGCTATTAAGTTTCTCTCTTTATATTTAACCTTTGGCATTTTAATTATGATGTGTCTTGTGTGGGCCTCTTAGGGTTCATCTTTTTGGGGACTCTGAGCTTCTTAGGGTTTTATGTCTATTTCCTTTACAAGGTTAGGGAAATTATTTCTTCACATAGCTTTTTAACATCTTCTTTTCTTTCTGATATTCCTATAACACAGATATTTTTACATTTAATAGTGTCCTATAGGCTCTTTAAATTATTATGATAGTCTTGGCTTCTTTTTTCTTGCTGTTCTGTGGTTCGATCCTCTTCTTTATCCACTCTGTTGATTCCCTCTGATATACTCTTCATCTCAGATAATGTGTTCTTCATTTCTGACTGGTTAGCTTTTATAATTTCCATTTCCATTTTTATGTTTTTTATCTCTTTGTTAAAGTTCACACTGAATTCATCTACTCTTCCCCTATATTCATTGAGCATCTTTATAACCAGTGTTTTGAACTCTGTATCTGTTAGATAGCTTGACTCCATTATGCCTGGATCTCTGTTCTATTCTCTCATATGGCTTCTGTTTCTTTGTCTTTCCATTTTGGCTGCCTTTCTGTGTCTGTTGCTATGTACTAAGCGAAGCTTCTAAGTATCCCGGTCTTATTAGAGCGGCTTTGTGTGGTAGATGTCCAGCGGCACAGTCCTGAGAGGGGTTCAGTTGCAGGTCAAGTTTAGCCCCAGCCTGTGCCCCTCCAGGGCCACTTGTTAAGATTCAGCAAGGAATCCACAGATGCTGTGCTTATATTTGCCTCAAGAGGCCACAGCAGAAACCAAGGTCAGCTGCCCCAGTGTGTCTTGGAGTTGTCTCAACAGGGACTCTCTGAGGAAACACCTGGATGTGACTTGGGCGGGGCTATTAGTTGAGGGAGGCAGAGTTTCAGAAAATCAACTGGGCGGAGTGACCTCTTATCCAATTTGATGAGGAGGCTCTGGGTCCACACACTGGGAGGGGGAGGGCTCAACAGAGGAACAAATGGATACCGCCAGCACTTCTGCCCAGGAGAGAGCTGTGCCTGTGGTCCTCATTTGGACAACTCAGTGTCCCACTCTACGTCCCTGGTGTCCCCTGATCAGCCGACCCTGTGCTGGTGTTCAGGGCAAGCAGGTCCATCACCACAAAAGTCTGCTTGAGGACACAGCCACTTTAAGAGGCATCTATAGCTGCCAGTTGCTACTGCCGCAGCTTCTGTCCCATTCAGCTGCTCAGGAACAGGCAGCCTCACGTCTTTGCCCCCTCCTACCTTCTACCATGGCAGACTGATTAATTATTTCTCTCCCTAATTGTAATGCATCTGTTCATCTAGATCCCAGGTGACTTTGCTCGCTGTTTGCTCTATGTTTCTGTCACAACTTTGATTTGGTCACTAGAGGGATGAAGAAAGCCTCTAGCGTCTATGCCATTTTTCCCCTCCTCCGAGTTCATCATTTTTTTAAAGACTCAATTATGTGTATATATTTATATGAACATGGAGAAAAGTATGAAAGGGAGTAATAGGTAAGAGAAGTTGAGTTTGTTTAGTAAAAATTTTTAATTTTAATTTTTTAATTATAGTCAACATTCAATATTACATTAGTTTCAGGTGTGCAACATAATGATTAGACATTTATATAATTTATGAAGTGATCCCCCTAGTGAGTCTAGTACATAGTTATCATAATATTATTGACTATATTCCTTATGCTGTACTTTACATCCCTGTGACTATTTATCACTAGCAATTTGTACTTCTTAATTCCTTCAGCTTTTTTACCTGTCCCTCAAACCCCACTTTCATCTGGGAACCATTAGTTTGTTCTCTGTATCTATGAGTCTATTTCTGCTTTGTTTGTTCATGTATTTTGTTTTTTAGCTTTCACACATAAGTGAAGTCATATGGTATTTGTCTTACTCTATCTGACTTATTTCACATAGCATAATACTCTCTAGGTGTATTCACGTTGTTGCAGATGGTAAGATTTCATTCTTTTTATGGCCAAGTAATATTGCATTTTATATAAATACCACTTCTTCTTTATTCAATCATCTATTGATGGACACTTAAGTTGCTTTAATATCTTAATGACGTTGAGCATCTTTTTATGTGTATATTGGCCATCTGTAGTTCCTCTTTTGAGAACTGTCTATTCAGGTCCTCTGTCATTTTTTAAATTGGATTGTTTGTTTTTTTGGTGTTGAGTTTTATCAGTTCTTTATAAATTTTGGATATTAACCCTTTATCAGATGTATCATTAGCAAATATCGTCTCCTATTTAATAGATTGTCTTTTTGTTTTGTTGATGGTTTCCTTTGCTGTGCAAAAACTTTTTACTTTGATGTAGACCAATTTGTTTATTTTTTTCTTAGGTTTCCCTTGCCTGAAGAGCTATATCAAACTAAATACTACGAAGACCAATGTCAAAGAATTTACTGCCAATGTTTTCTTCTATGAGTTTTATGGTTTGGGGTCTTTAATCCATTTTGAGTTTATTTCTGTGTGTGGTTTGATAAAGTTATCTAATTTCATTATTTTGCATGTATCTCTTCGGTTTTCCCATCACCATTTATTGAATAGACTGTCTTTACCCCGTTGTATATTCTTGCCTTCTTCGTCATAGATTAATTGACCTTATAGGTGTGGGTTTATTTCTTGACTTTCTATTTTCTTCCATTGAGCTATGTGTCTGTTTTTATGCCAGTAGAATGCTGTTTTGATCATTAGTTTTGTATTATAGTTTGATATCAGGTAGCATGATACCTCCAACTTGGTTCTTTTTTCTCAAGATTATGCTCTTCAGGGTCTTTTGTAGTTCTAGTTCTGTGAAAAATGTCATTGATATTTTGATAGAGGTTGCACTGAATCTATAGATTGCTTTTGGTAGAATGGACATTTTATTAACAATAATTCTTCCTGTCCATTAGCATGGTATATATACTCATTTATTTGTATCTTCTTCAATTTCTTTTTTCAGGTCTTATAATTTTCTGAGTTCAAGTCATCAATGAAGGAGTCATTATTTACTATGAAAGCTCTCTTACCTGTCCAAGAAATATGACTTTCCTTTTCCTTTCTCTCTCATTTCCCTGTCTCCCCATCATTTCCTTAGTTATGTATTTAACACATATTTATTTAGTAGCTACTCTGTGCCAATAATCGTTCATGGTGCTGTTAATACCAACAGACAGAGCCTCTAACTTCATGGATTTTACAGCTTAATAAATACAATTCTATGCATTTCCTTTAACCTCCAAAGGACCTTTGAGGTTCTTTGTCTCAATCTTCCCACCTATTTATTATGTTGAGAATTGTCTTTCGTCTTATTTGTTTAATTACAGTGTCATCTAAAATAACTTTTTATTTAAACTCACTTCCTGTTTCATTATTAGAGAGAAATAAAGATTCCATAATATTATTAGAAAGATGCAATAAGAAAACTATGCAAAACATTTTTTTAAAAAGCACTGTCTAGTTTTATTGAAACAAATTTCTCTCTCCAAGAAGTGTGTAAATGAGGATACATGTTCAGGGTTATATTTTAATCAGGTGAAAAGTATATCATATTCCCTAACATAAGCACATCTTCCATTTTTCAAATTGAGAATTGGTTTGTATTTAAAACCTTTCTAGTCAAAAACAAGTTAAAACTGCTGTTCTAGTGTTTTGTATCATTACAACCACAAAGCTAATGTACATTTGAATTTATTTATTTTTTTCCTATTTAGATATGCTTGTTCACTCTTTCGGAAAGCCCCAGACTGGGTTACTTAAGTAATTCCATTTTTGTAGCTGAGCCAGTGTTGTCATTATTAAAATTACAACTGACTCAGAACAGTGTCGAGAAAGATGACTGCTAAATAGAACCATGTGCTGATTTCTCTCATTCTGCTTTAGTTGCATTACGTTACAGAGCTATAGGGACTGCCAATGCTTTAGTTCATCCATTAATAATTAAATTAGATGATCTTCAATAGGATAATATTTGGTAGACTTTGTGAACATGTGTTTTGTTACCATCTTCAGATGTGATTTCTGAGAGTAAAAATATATATGTATGTATGTATGTGTATATATTTATATATACATATATATGTGCAATTTTAAATTGGCAGTATGTTATGGTAGTCTGATTATACTCAAGTTTCCTAACATCTTTGATCCTCTTTAACTTTCTACTTTTGTAAAAAGAAGAGTTGGACAAATTAAGTGGTTTTCCTCCCCAAGTTGCAGTATTCTTAGAAGTCACTGAGCACCCGAAATGATAACTGGTAAAACCAGATTGGCAAAACAGGGACAACTCTAGTTTCTTCCCTGTACTTCAACCAGAGTAATTCTGTTGTATTTGTAATACTCCCAAGTGAGTTTTCCAATCCCTTATGCCCTTTCACCTATTTGTCAACAGTAGGGCTTGTTGTATTCTATTTTTGGCTTCACAATGTTACAGCTTAAACAAACCATGCAGACCCTTGAATCTGTAGTAAGTATGAAATGTGAAAGAATCAATCATGTATTTATGCCTAGTTTCTACATGTGAGGTGGTTAAGCCTATTCTTAATTTTTTATTTGTCAGCTTCAAAGCAGGAAATGATAGCATTGACCCAATGGCACTCCATTAATTTTGTTTAGAAGGTGTAAATCTAGTAAAGTATGAACAGAGAGCTGCTGCCAAATTGATAGCTGTATTTGTCTGTGTAGATTGTATTTCAACAGCTGTCAGTTGAGATGGTTGCTCCCTGTATAAAGTGGTTCTGTAGTTATACATGTGCTTGGAATTTTAATCTTAACAGATGTTTTAGCACTTCCTACTTTGAGTTTCAAAGTGTAGGGGATATAATGTGTGCCATTCTAAAGGGTGCTATTTTGGCTTTTGTATCTTTTATGATAACATGTTGTGAATGAAATGGTGTTTTAAGTAGAGCTCCTGGGGAAGGTTTTGCCAATGATAATTTTGACATCCCATGTGCTTTATTGTAATAAGGAAGCAGAATAAATAAACTAAACTAGGTGGTCAGGATCCTGTTAGGATAAAAGCAACTATAATTTATTTTATAATGATGAAAAGCAAACACAAATCCTGCACAAATAGTTTTAATCAATGTTTAAAGATTAGTCTCCCAGGCTGTTACTTGTTTGACAGACAGTGTTGGGTAGGGGTAGAAATTAAGTGGGAAAACAAATAATTACTGTAAATGTAATAGAAATTACTGGGCAAGAAGAATAAAAAATTGTTCCAAACATTTTATCAGACCAATTTGGCTTATAATCGGCATGGGTCATTTCTCCCAGCTCTGGATTATTTCACAAATAAAATTATTTTAGACTCAAACTGCAGGAGTTATTAAGTATGCTAAAATACAATATTGGTACATGTTAGGTTAGCTTTTTTTTTCTTTTTTTTTTTAAGATTTTTGAATAGAAGTTCATTGCATCAAAAACCATCAAATCTAAGAGAAGTCTTCTGATCCAGCAGTCCCCAATATATGGCATGGATGCTGCCATTTTAATTCTTCCTATCCCACTCTGTGACCAACATTGTTATTACTAATTGACCATAGTTCACTTTTCCACAGAGCCTAGATTTAGCCTCAGCAACTTTCTCAAATTAGAGGTACAGACAGTCTCTTGTAATTAATGATTCAGAATTGTTTGAAACCATTCATAATTGATTCTAACTTTCCTGGCAGAAGAAAACTACTATTTTCCCTAATCATCTAGCTATTTAGTGACTGAGGTAGAATTAAAGCAGAGATTACATAACTCTCAGTTTAGTATTTTTTCCATTACCCTATACAGACTAAAAAGAATTTTTAGATTTTAGGAGGAAAAGTGCTTTAGTTTTCTGATAAATTTTAGCTTTGTCTTGCATTTCTAATAATGTCATACCATGCATTCCATCTAGGAACCTCCAGTAATGGAAGATGACCTATAGTATGTGATAATCTTATTTTTCATGGTTTGATCTACAATTTAATTATAGTTATATTCTTTAAAAGATAAGATTTTTTTTTTAGCAAGAAGATAGTGTAATATTCTATTTCTCCTTTGAAACTAACATAAAATAATGACACTATTGGTAACTGCCACAATCATTATTTAGGCTAATTATCCCAAGAAAAGGATTTCTACATTGTATTCATTTTTTTGTTTGTTTTGGTCATTTAAAATAAATATTTACTCTTAAGGAAATTTGATAATTTTAATTTAAAAAGTTAACAATTTCTCATAAACTTTTAAAAAATTAAACATTTGCTTAAGACATTACAAATAAATTCCTCATACTTGCCATTTTGAAATCAGATTTAGGTAACTCTTTTTCCCATTTTATGCTCAACATTGTTTTCATTTTATAAACAGTGAAATGTTCATCTTCTCAAGTTATTACTTTTTGAGGAGAAAAAAGTACAACATACAGATTCATTAACTTGTAATGGCTCATTTTAATTTCTCATTGAATCAGTCTTTGAGACAACTCGTGTAGCTCGATTTTTTTCCTCCATCTCCTTTAGTAATAGAAGGAGCATTTTATTTGAGAAAATATGAATGAAAATAGTGTTGGTTAGTGAACATGCTCAGAGAAGAGAGTTTAAAGTCATAGTTTAGAAGTAGTGGCATTATGCTCATAAACTTCAATTTTTTTTTTGTTTCTTTTCTCATATTTTTTTCTGTGAAACTAGGAATAACAAGAGACATGTATAAAATTTTCTCTAGCAATGTCGTTACAAAGAGACATAAATACATTTCATATATTCTTAATCACTAAGTATTTCCAAATAAACTTTGAGTTTCTTTAACAGCCCTTAATTTTATGGGAGGAAGAAGGAGCAAGTTTTGCTCTTCATAAACACTTTAGTGAAGAAATACCTCTTATGTGTCAACAGAGAAATTGGACTAAACCTGTGAATTATCTCATTTTTAGAAAACATATATTGAGAGCTTATTAGATGAAGGTCAAACTATTAAACTCAGACCTTATCTTTAGGGGCTTCTTGTCTAATTGGGATACACCTCAATTTATTGGAGATAATTAGATAGAAATTAAACGATTTTTAATTTTAGACACACAAAAATCATTTTCACCTTTGTAAATGGAAGAAACAATGTTAATCTACCAGAAGAATAAATGTTGAGAATCAGTTATATAATTATAGGGTGCTTTGTGAAGGTAATCTTAGAAATCATAATAAAGGTTCGCCTTTATTTGTCTATATTTATATCACTTTTATTGAAGGAAATTGCCTCGATTATTTTGCTAATAAAATAAACATTTTATTTTTTTTATTTTTAGAAAACAGAAATTGATAAAATAGACTTAAATTTGATAGATTCTTTAGAAGAATCATTATCAGGATTATAGTTACTAGAATTGCTTTGAATATATTTAAGCAGCTTAGATTAAGATTCTATTACATGTACAATACACCTGAAGTTATCTTAAAAGTGATGGTGTACTATGTAGAATCCCACAATTCTATAAAATAGTTCTATGTTGAGATTAAAATGTGACCAAATATGCTTATATAGACATGAGCACACACCTGACATGAATTGCCTTGATGGTTCTCTAGACAGAAATTCCAGTTCCTACACCACTCCCACTCATCCACCCACATCTATTGGACAAGTGCCTGATTAAACAGTTGGGCTTTGTTTTGAGGGCTATGCTCTCAAAACAGGCAGCCTCCACCTTTATTGAGCAAAACACTGGGTGAAAGTAGGCAGTATTGTGTTATCATGCTTCTGGGCATGATAATGAGTGAAAAGCTACTATTCATTATTGTTGTTGGAAATACCTTTGTCTTTATGAATGAATATGTGAAAATTGGAGGATAATAGAGTTTTAGGAATCTAGAAAATCTATAGGTAGGGAAGTAGTTCTCAGTCAAATATAAAAGTAAAAAAAAAAAAAAAGCAGAAGTGTGAAATGCCATGTAATTTTATAAATGCATGTAGCTAAGATTTTAGAAAAATGTTTGATTAGCCAAGAGACACCAGTTGATCATAAAATTTCCCCATCCACTAGGGGATATGGGAGAAAAACAGAATTTGCAACATCTTTCCCAAGTGCCCCTAATGAAACAAGTTACTATTTCAACAGTTACTAAGTTTGATTTGGGGCAGGACATTAAGTCTTGGCTATTGTTTACGTAAATACTATACACTTTCTCACTGTGAAGTCAAAGGGATTTAGAGATCTGTGGTGATAGGGTGGCAGAAGACTATGACATGAGAAGTGAGTTTTGTTTATGGTTGAATAATGACATTGCTATTCACTCTATGTTTGTGACAAAAGCACTGGGAGGAAGGCAAGAGCAGCAATTTGAAGGTCCTATACTTGGAAGATTTGATGCTCTAATATTGAATATTGAGAATATCTTCAAAGGCTTTTGCTCTCCATTCATTTTCATAATATTTCTTTACTGTTGTAATAATTAGGAAGTCACCACATATTTAACCTCATGGAATAAGAATATTGGCATTTGTTCTTAAAATGATCCATTAGTTATTGATGTAATCATTACCATTCTAATATTTGCTTCTCTTAGCTGTGTCAATGCATGGTCCTATGGACAGCACATTAAATTCAAGTTAAAGAACCCTATTCTTCTTTCCTAAATGATTTATTTAATCTTTAGGTAGCTCAGGATTCTCCACAAAAAAAGGAATCATGGTTGTTACATACTTTCTTATATTGCTATATGATTTCTTTTCTTTTTTTTTTAATGGCATGAGATAATACCTATGATATATAAGAACTCTATGGAATAAAGCTCAGTGCAGTATATGTTGACTTGTTTTCTGGCTATTGTAATGACTAGATAAAGATAGGCATAAGGTTTCTTAATACTTCAGCAGAAACCTACAATGGAACTTTATGACTAGATAAAGATAGGTGTAAGGTTTCTTAATACTTCAGCAGAAACCTACAATGGAACTTTATGAAAATTTGACCTCTTGAAAGCAATCCAAATGGAATTATCTTATATTTTGGTTATGATTTGGCTTCTATAAATATGTGTGCTAGAGTAATGGATAACTGGGTAAGAAATGGTACAGCATTGTTTTACAAACATGCTTAAAATTTATTGCTTTCAAATAAAAAGTTAATGCGAAAAGTAACAAATTTGTTACTATTTAAGAGTTCTTACTGCAAAGTGTTAAGATAGCTTTATTTGATGGTGTTTAATTCAATTAAAATTAGTATTATACTTTCTTATTACATTGTCCTTTGAAATCATTGAGATTGCCTAAATAGCATTGTTCTATCTTTACCTGATAAAATGAAGAACTCAGAAGATTAATTTAGATAAAGAATGGAAAATACAAGGATAACAACATGTACTTCATTTTATTACTAGGAATTATATTATAAAGATAGTTATTTGAAGAGAAAAAAGAGATAAAATAGTGAAATATTTTAATATTCTTACTATTGTGAAGCAGTTTTAAAGGCTGTTTTTATATAAAAATATGTGTCTATTTATAAGAGATATGATCATTATTTTTATTAAACTATGTCATATTATATTTTTATATATTATTTAATGTCTTTTGTTTTCTTTTTTCTTTTCTTTTAAATAGCAAATGCCAGTCTCCTTGGAGGAGGAGGTGGTAAGTCCTGAACATCACTTAAAATATATTTTTATTTCTATACCAACCACAAGATGTTAAGTTCTGTGATACTTTAAAGAAAGTTAATTTGGCTATAATTATCAATCACAAAAATGATAATCTTGTCAAAAATAATTTATAATTGAAATATTTTAACTGTCTTCAAAATAGGTGAATACTGTTTTTCTTCTTGTCAAACTTTGTCTTTCTACTTTTGGCATAAGCTGTAACAACTGTAAGCTATACATATAGCAGATGACAGAGTCACTTTCAATACATTTGGAGAGTTATGATTTGGGGTTTTTTTTTTTTTTTGTCATAATGACTTTAAAAAAATTATGACTCTGCAGCCTGAGAGCTTAATATATCAGCTACTTATTGATGTGAAAAACAAAAAAAAAGAAATTGGTATTGACATTTTGCTTTTTCTTTTGGCCTATTTAGAGGAAATAGAGAAAGAGATCAAACTGAGATGGGGAAGAAAGAGATTCCTGCACTGAGAAGCTTTTTTTGATACTAAAATCTTGTAACCATTTATTATTTTTGTTTCTAGATTGAAAGATAAAAGCTTTCCTAGCCCCAGTTTATAAAATATAGTAGGGGAGAAAAAAACATATATAATAGAATAGGGTCCTTTTTATTTAAGACCCAGATTGATGTAAATAGTTTGGTTTTTTCACTTTTTCATTTTATCTTTCTCCTTCTCTTTTTCGCTCTTGCTCTCTCATTTCATGTATATGACTGAATTAAATATAGTTGTCAGAGCTTAAGGCTTTCAAAAATTCCCTGGCCTTCATCAGAAGTTTTCAGTGTAAATTTTATTTGGCAGTTAAAATTTTAACCATTGTTCTTATATAAGAATCAATAGATTTTTAAAAATAGAATCTTGGAAATAGGAATAATAGAAAACAGTTTAAACTAGAAAGTTTTCTTCATATTATCACATATCAATTCATGTTCTATGGCAGAATATTTATTTTTTCTTCTTCCCTAAATTATTTTAGAAAATAAAAGTCTACAGGGTTTCTTTTATAAAATATATATTTTTATTTTTTAATTACAGTTGGTATACAATATTATATTAGTTTCAGGTATACAACATAGGGGTTAGATATTTATATAACTTATGAAGTGATCACTGCAATAAATCTAGTACCCATCTGACACCATACATAGTTATTACAATATTATTGACTATATTCCTTATGCTATACTTTACATCTCTGTGACTATTTTGTAACTACCAATTTGTACTTCTTAATCCCATCCCCTTTTTACCTCCCCCAACCTCCCTCCCATCTGGCAACCGTCAAAATATTCTCTGTATCTATGACTTTGTTTCTGTTTTGTTTGCTTTTTATTTTGTTCTTTAGATTCCACATATAAGTGAAATCATATGGCATTTGTCTTTCTCTCTCTGGTTTACTCCATTTAGTGCAATACTCTTGAGGTCCTTCCATGTTGTTGAAGATGGCAAGATTTCATTTTTTATTTTATGGCTGAGTAATATTTGATATACCACCTCTTCTTTATGTATTCATTCATTCATGGACACCCAGATTTCCTCTATGTCTTGTCTATTATAAATAATGCTGCAATGAACATAAAGGATTTCTCATTGTAGTTTTTTTTGTTGTTGTCGTTATTGCATTTTTGGTAATTATAGGGAAATTTTCCCTTAGAAGTTGGATTCCCAGTAAATTTTTGTCTCTAGATCTCATAATATGTTAAAACATTATTAAAATAAATTTCCATAGTGCTGATTTTCTCGTAAGACATATAGTATTTTAACAAATTTGACTATACTGTTAAATAGGATAAAGGAAAGTTAAAATTGAATCTACATAAACAAATTCGTCAAGTTAAATAAGAGACATTAGGTAGGCAATTTATTGTTCTTGGCTATTTTTAAAAACTGTTTTGACTAATTATATTAGTTAAAATCACTTTAGCTGTCCTTAATAGAAAAACTCAAAATAATAGTGTTTTACAGGAGATAGCAATATACTTCTGACTCATGTAAAAGTAGTCTAGATGTAAACTAGAATGGTTATGTGGTAATTCCATGGTGTCATCAAGCATTCAAGCTTTTATTTTCCTACTCTTCCTTCCTAGTGCATGGAACTCAGGGTCTATGATGGCTACTGGAGCTCTAGCCATCATAAAGTTGGGGGTCAGGAGGCGTAAAAAAGGCAAAAAATCAAAAAGTGGTTCCCAAAAGATGAGTCAGTTTTCTTTAAGTAGTTTTTTCTGATGTCCTACATTATCCTTGAACTCGATCAAATGTTCATTCATGGATACATGTAGTTTTATTCTAGGAAGAAATGTGTTTATCAAAAAAAGTAGTGTTCTGTTTTCTAAGGTAAGCAATGAGTGGTCCCTGCTGTAGTGAGAATGCAGGCTAATTACTGTTCCATAAGTCTTGTCAAGTTGCTTTCTTTCAATATATGTATATATATTGGGTGTTTATAGAATTAACTCTAGTGACTTGGCCTGCATTTCCTAATGGTTTCTCTAACCTGTGTGAGAAGATATATTATGAATTTTTAGCAATTCAAGAATAGGCAAATTCAGTTTTTGTTTCCCTGAAGTATATATTTAACTGTTCCTCCTCTAGCTGGTTGATTTTGCTAAATGCATTATATGCCATAATTTTTAATTTCTGAATTCTAAAATTAGCAACTCAGCATTATCATAAAAATAAATTAAAAGTATTTAAGATGGCTGTAATTTCTTTCATTAAAGTGGGTCATTGACAGGTTTAAATTCATTTATGCAATTCTAGATATACCAAGATTGCTCCGAAGTACATGTCTAATTTTTGGAAATCCATATTTAAAAATTAAATTTAAGGAATATTTTTAGCCTTCTCTGAACTGATTTTTGGCCTTCTGATTCTATGACAAATCTTTTTAATTCTGCCAGTAGTACTTTAAAGTAACACCTAATAATCATCCAATAAGGAGCAATTGAATTGCTGTAATTCTCTTGGCTTTAATCAAGGGTTCTTTTTATTGACATGAATTAATATCCCTTCAAAAGCTCTAAAGGGAATAATTCTCTGATTGACTAAACAATTTGATGCAGAAAATTTGACACCGCATAAAAATAATGATGGTACCTAAAATATTATTTTTTTTAGGTCCTCAAGAGGCTTCCTCCAAATTCTATATAAGTAATACTTGAAATTTAGACAAAATCAGTGTATATAAAATTGTATTGTCCATAAAAATCTTAGCATCTTGTTGTTCTTTTTTGAGTGCTTATAACCAAGAAGAGAGTTCTTTTAAGAGATTTTAAAAATGATCACGATCATCCTCTCAGTTCTGATTTTAAAGTGAATCACTTCCCATTGGTATGAATTTTTAACTTTGGGCCAGAGGTCACTTTTTCTAGGAACTTAATGTCAGACCACAGTTCATTGTAATAAACGTAGGAGATGAGGTCACAGCTACCTGGTCTCTTCAGTTGAAACATTTGGCAAAGTGGATCATCTCTGTTTATATTTTCTAGATTTGTTAAAGGCAGACACATATACTAATTTTTTAAGTAAGTAAATGGCTGGTCTATAGTGACTGGATTCTACCTTTCAGGAAGCCTCTATATTACCTGTTTAATGGTTTAATTTCAAACCTTAGAATTTTTATTAATTTTTTTTAAGCTTTCCTTCACTGCTGCCAGTACTACTCTGTATAGCTGTATAGCACATAGATATATTAAAAAAACAAGTAATTTTTATTTTTTTCATTTAATCTTTTCATTAGTCTTATATTATGCTGTAGTAAAAAATAAACTTAAAAACCTTAGTGGCTTAATAAAACAAGGTTGGTTCTTGCTCACATCATAGTTTGAGTAGGATTGGTGACTCTCCTACTCAGATTGTTGGTAACACAGAGACCCAGACAGACTGCTTTCATATCTTGTAGCTACAGCCTGTGATTTGTGACTGCTAAAGATGTCACAGAACAAGAAGGAAGAGCTGAGGATCGTGTGGGATATATTTACAGACCATTTTGAGAATGCCTTACATCACTTACACTCATGGGTTAGAATTCAGGCAAGTAACCCCTAACATAACTACAAGAAAGTCTGGCAAAAATAGATTCTTCCAGAGTTCTCAGGAGGAGGAAATGGTATGGTAAATACATAGCACTATCTCTACTTCTGTGCTCAAATGAGATCAATGTAATTTATTATTATTATCATCATTATTATTATTCTTATTAATTTTAGTGGTTGTAGAGACTGAGACTTAGGGAGGTTTGGTGACTTCTTTGAGGTTACATAGCTTATAAAGGCAAAGGCTGGATGAAGACAGGGTTCTTGACTCCCACTCTAGCATTCTTTGCCTTTGCTTTGTGATTTTTAACATTTCTTTGCTCATCGGATTTGCTTTTTCTATGCACAGTAGGTAACTTTATTTACACCAGAAAAAATGAATGAGGACAGGAAAACATGCAGCTGAGATATGGATGATGCTTTCCTTGGCTTATTTTCATAAATCTTGAGCTCAATTGATAATTTGAGTGTACATAAAATGGTGCTGTCTTCTGTTACCTCTGGATTTGCTGCCCAGAATCATATACCTTTTTTGTATATTTGAGGTTCCATCTTAGAACACATTTTATTTTACATACATTTTCACTCTTCTATAATAAGAATGTTTTACATGAACAAATTCTTGTGATGTTGTACTTTTAGAATATATAATAATAAAAGAAAACCTTTGCAGTCAGACTTAAATTATGTCAAGAAACAAAATTAAAATGAAAAAAAAAATAATGAAGAACTAATTCTTCAATTCCTTTCAGATCATTACATAGTAGACCAGAATAAATTTTACAGTGTTTTCCTTTAGATAATGTCTTTTCCTTTTCATTGTCACAATAATTAACATGAGACCAGAACCTGCTGATAGAACCAAACAAGACGTAGTTTATGGGATTTGCTTCCTCCTCCAATCTGTCAATGCTTCTGAGTGCTAAAGCCTGAGGCATGCTGTTAGACATTTAAAGTGACAGTTCTTAATAGAGTGGCAATTTAAGGTTGGCTTTTTATACACATAAATTTGTAAGAATGCTGTTTTAATCATATATATATATATGTATATATATGACATATGTTTGTATCAATACTGTAACTCTATGCCTTATCCTTGAAGTAATTCTATAGCAGGTTAATTTTAAAAACGCTAAGTTTAAGCAACTACCACTAAATAAACACTCAGCCTGAGATGGAATACATGAGAAAGCCATTTTTCTAGAATGAGAAAATAGCATATATTATGGTCTTTCCCATCACTGAAGATTTCTTGCTGTCCTTGTGCCCCTTAATGTGGGCTCCAAAACTGTCAAGTTTCAGTGGCCTGGGGTTAGTTACTGCTCCTCTGAACTCTCTCATTTCTTGTTTGGATTGTTCCACTTGCAGAGAGGATTCCTAATGCTTTTCCGTTGTTAATGTCTATGTATATGTTAAGGCTGTTTGTGTAAGGTGCCAAAATGCATGCTTCAAAAGCAGTGCAATCATAAAACTATTTGGTATCATACAATAGATACCATCAGTGTATCTCTATTCATTCATTCAACAAATATTAATTTAGAAACTACTGTTTATCAGTTTTTATTATTGATTTGGCAGTAAACACAGCCCTTTTCCTGTGATCAATCATGGTCCCTGTTTGGCTGAATTATTTGAGCAGTTATGATTTCCTGTATTCTTTCTACGAATTTTCCTTGCATGGATCTTTTGAATTAAAATGATATTCAAAATCAATATAATGGACGTCAGACAAGATTTCTTCTTTAAAAAGCATAACAGATATCCTGAAAAGTACTCTTTTCACAAAAATACTGAGTTGCTACTAAGAATTCCTAACGTGAAAAAGAACATGTTTGAAGGGCTTTTTGAGTATGCTTAAGCGGGAATGCTTTCATAAATTACTTCTTAGACATTCACAAGGAGAGTGGAATGCCTTCTCACGCTCCTTCCACAAACAGAACAGTTTTCTCTTGGCATATATCAATATCTCCATTGCTCAAATCCTCATCATGATTCTGTGTTTTACACTTGTTAAACCTTGAGGTCTGGCTAGGCCTTTGGCATGCTGAGAAGAACCTAGGATGATGGTCAGTAGTGAGGGACCAAGGCCAGTTAAAGCAAGTATTCGCCCCTCAGGAGAGTCAGTCAAGCATGTCTGGCAGTGAGTTAAGCTGCTGGCCTATGCTCAGCAGGTGGAAGGGTCCCAGCTCTGGGCTTGGGGAGCAACAATAGTCTCACAATCCTGAGAGAGAGAAGCAAGGAAAGAAAAACTCAAGAGCCCTGGTCTGTTGGTCAGGCAGGGACCCAGTCTGAGGAGCAGAAAGGGATGTGATGCTAAACCACAGGAAAGAAGGTCTAAATCTTGACAGCCTGCAAGTGGGATTGATTCTGGGCACTGCAGGTGGTTAGGCCTGCTAGAGGAGGTCAGGGGTCCCAGATGTGGGGAAGGAGAAGTAAGGGGTATGCAGGAACCAGGAGCCAGGCCAGGACCAACAATGTTCAGTTACATACTGAAACAACCTACCTTTGTCCTCTCTTCCTTCCATATGCTTCCTGTTGGAGCGAAAGATATGATATTCGGGCCATGTCTCTGTGTGAATTGCCCTGTTGTAATGGCTGTTCCAAGAACATGCCTTGTGTATTCTACCTGTAACTGTGTTCACCATGATTCTTCTATTTTCTAAAGCTAAATTTAAAAGTTATGCATCATATTGACTCCATACCTATTTCCCCTTCTAAGTGGAACTGCCTCATCTAAAAACCCTATCAAAGGGGTTGTGCAGATTAAATGCTTCTTCTCATTCAGGCCATAGGTGATTGAACCTAAAAGGATACATTCCTCAATTAGGGCATAACTTCTTGAGAACAGAGACTTTATTAATCTTTACAGTCCTGGCAGCTTCTACAATATATAGTAGATATTTAATTTTAATTTTGAGTTATTACTGTCTCATCCCAGATTCATAACATGTTTAAATATTTCAGTTTTGGCCAGTTTGCCCTGGAAAGATAATTTTTAAAAATCTTTTTATAATCTCTAAATGAAAAAAAATAAAACTTTTAAAAATGCTTATTGCAGGCAACCTGTGGATCATATATATATTTATGGAGTAATTATATTAAGCACTGTATTACTTTTTATTTCTAAAAAGTTTATATAGCCAGGATTTCATAATTTTCTTTGAAACTATGATTCTGTTCTTTGAATCCTGGGAACAATATTTATTTGTATAGATGGGGAAATGAAATGCAGAAAATTTGCATTCTATGGATTATACGAAAAGAGGGAAAGGATATTGTCTCATTTATGTTTTGTCATATTGCAGATATTTAGCCAGTTATATCTTTCAATAGGAAATATTATTGTCATTATTGATTTTCTTGTTCAAATCTATTGGCAAACTTTGAAGTGCTAATGTACCAGTTAATGAGATTTGACATTCTTTAAGAATAGGATCAAGGTCATGCTTTAGGAAAAGTTTTTAAGTAGATTGCTGTGCTGTTGAACTCTTCTACATTATTGTCCATTGAAAAGCAATGAACAATAAGAATTATGGGCAGTAATCTGTTAATATTTTACTTGATTTAGGTTTTTTATTGAAAACAATGAATTGATTTTGTAATGCACTTCTAATTCATAATATTAAGACAAAAATGGCAGGTTAATTTAGAAATAGAATTGTGGACATTAACATCATAACCTCTATTTTATGTTTCGTTAATACAAATAATCACATTTTAAATTCATAATTTTGTACACTATTAAAGGTAATTGTTTCTCTTCTCTGACTTATACTTCGTTTCGTTAGCTTATGGCTCTGACATAAAACCTTTGTGTGATCATTGTGTTCAGCCTTTAGAAGAAAAGTAAAGTAAAAGCATTTACTCTTAAGTTCTCATGGTTGAAGTTCAATTTATTTTAAAATCTAAATTGTGTTTAAAGTGAAATGATACATCTCATTTTTGTTAAATCTTTGAGTTATGTGAAGAAATATCTATATTTTTATTGTGATAACTATTTTGCCTATCAATTATATAAACCATTGAGACTTCAAAATTTTTGAATAAAATAGTGATATCATTGCAGAACAGATAATATGGGAAGGATTTTTTTTAAATACATGTATTATTGGGAGGAGAGAAATCCAAGTCTGAGGGGAAGATTCTAGATTCTAAAAATATGTTAGACTGAGGAAATCTGAAAATTTTCCTACAATAAACTCATATTATAGATAAAATATAATAAGAATTAGTTTAAGTACATTAGTCAGCTTGCATGAAAGAAATAGGAATCTTTGGGTGCCATAGATAAGGGAGTACTGAAAAAGTGAAGTGAACCAAAACTATAATATAAACTATGTATTGCATGTGCCTTTGTGTTAGTAAAGGTGGTGATGGGGCATTGCAAACCAGGTGCTATGGGGCTAGTTCTCATTTGAGATAAGAGGTAGGACTGCATAAATTAGGAGGTTAAAGCTTAACTTTTCACCTAGTCCAAGATCCTCAAATTGTTACACTCTCAGTGGAAGGGTGGACTTTAAGCCATTCTCAATGGCTCAAAAAACTACAAGAAAGATTCTCCTAAAAATTCAGTATTCCAAGCCTACAACTTCTTTGTGTTTGGTACTTAAATTTGTACTACCTGTGTCTGAGAATCCCACACACAAGACATTAACAACAACAATAAAATGGTCCTAGGAACTACTATCAGAGGCAAATTCCAAATTACCCTAGAAGTAAGTGTCAAACACCCAGGCCACAGGATATTCTCACAAAAGAAAAGCCTTGTCAAAATGATCTCATTATCACAATTTATAAAATACATGAGGAACTTTACAGTGAGAAGCCTAATAAATAAAGATTACTTCAGTCAAGTAATCAAAGTCACAACCAACACTGATGAATCATATTGATAGGATGTACCTTTGATATGATGTAATGAAAATGCCACATTACCACTGTTATTTTCCTCTCAAAAAACCTATAATTCCAATCCAATCATGAATAAAATATCAGACACATTCCAATTTGTAGGAGAGCATCCTACAAATACTTGATTAATATACCTTGAAACTCTCAAGTTCATCAAAAAGTAGGAAAATCTGAGAAACTCTTACAACCAAGAGGAGCCTAAGGAGAAATGTCAACACATTGTACTGTCATATATTGGATGATGTCTTGGAACAGAAGAAAACAGTATGTAAAACTAAAGAAATATGAATAAACTATGGACCTTAGTTACTAATATGCCAACATTGGTTCATTAATTCTAACAAATATACCGTATTCAATTAAGATGTTAATAATAAGGGAAACTAGTTTTGAAGTACATGATAATTCTCTGTACTGTCTTCTCAGTTTTTCCATAAATCTAAAACTCTTCTAAAAGAGAGCCTATTATTTTTTTTTAAATGGAATCAGTCCAAAATGCACACCAAATATGCAAGAGTCACAGTGGACATCGGGATTAAACTCCCAAGAACTTAAAGTAGCTAGATAGCATTCTAAAAGAGAGTAAAAAATACCAATAAATATGTTTAACATTATTGAAGGTATAAAAATGATAAAATACCATAGTCAAAAAAAGAACAGATGTGAAAAAAAATCGAATAAGAAATCCCAGGAGTGAAAAATGTGGAGTTCGAAATTAAAAACTCTATAATAGACTTTATAACATCAAATTTGACATAACTGAAGAGAAAATTTATGACCTGGAAGACAGCACTGTAGAAAATTACCCAGAATGTATTGCAGAGATACAAATAGATGGTATATGTAAAAGGGAGAGATAGAGACAGGCAGATAGAGGGAGAACATCCAACATATATACAGTAGAAATTACAGAAAGTAAGGAATTGAAAGAAAAGCAATATTTGAAGAGATAATAGCTAATAATTTTCACAATTGCCCAAGACATAACTTATGTCATAAAATGCACATATTTCCAGAGAAGAAAAATTAGATTAAGAAGTAAGCACATGTAGTGAAGCTGTAGAAAATAAAATAGAAAGATAAAAATTTATTTGCTGAAAGAACCACTAAACCGTAAACTTAAATAAGAAGGAATTTGAACCAACCTCCCCCCCACCAAATTGGTATATTATCTGTTATGTTATTATTTTTTAATAGTTTTTAGTACAGAAAATTTTAAACATATACAAATGTAGCTAGAATTGTATGATGCATTCAATTTTTTCATCATGCAACTTTAATAGTTTTCAACTCATAGTCAATCTTGTTTCATTTACACCTCTATCCACTCAAATATCTAGATTATTTTGAAGCAAATCCAAGAATCACATCTATAAATATTTTATATGCACCTAAAAGGTATGGAGTGTATTTTCTTAATTTTAACACCATAAAATTATCATTTTTAAACCTGAAAAAATTCCTTGATATTGTCAAATGTCCAGTCAATGTTCATATTATTTCTATTATAGATAATTTTATTCTAGCAATATGTTTGTTGAATTGGGATACAAATAAGATTTATATACTGCTTGATTTGTATGTCTTTTATGCTGCTTTTAATGTATGGATTCTTTCTCCATATCTGATCTTAGTATGTATCTCTAAAAGTTAGTCGTTCTGTGTGTTTATGCTTTCAGCTGGATATACATTTAAGTTCATTTATTTTCATTTAGTTTTTTATTTGGGGGGCTTATATTTTCAAGTGTAGTTTATAACTGTTAAATTTTATTTTATATTTATATTTTTGATTTATAGTTAACTTTGGGGAAAATGTAATCTTTAAGTCATTTTGTCAAGAAATATTTAGATAGGTAAATCATACTCAAAGATAGAAATAAGTGATCACAAAATAATTTAAAAACTAGAACACAATGAGAGCCCTCTTTACAAAAGAAGACATTTCTTGGTAAAAATTCTGGACTTTTATAAGCTTTCCTACTTTTTTTTTTTTTTTGCCAGCTAAATGGTACTTAAATGCTTAGAAGCACATATTCATACCTAAAGACAAATATTTTACAGTTAGAGAGTACTTTACTGTTGTCAGGATATGTCTATATATCTACCTAATTATATAGTAACTGTAGTATAATGCTTGTATGGCTCATCTACTTGTGTTAAAGATAAAATCTTTTCAAAATTATACAAAGACAAATTTATTAAGCTCTTGTTTTAAATATCTATCCCTTATCCTCAAGGAAACTCTGAATGTGACCTGTAAGTGCACAGCAGAAAATAAAGGTCCAAGCAAAATATTGTAAATCAAGCCTCTTGTTGTCTGGGATTATATCCCTTCAATTTATAGGGGAGAATTTTTTTAATTATTATTATATGTGTTCTCACTCTACAGTAATAAAAGGTGGGGCAATTTCTTTGAAAGCCATTTTTATAACATTTTTAACCTTGGCATGTAATATTAAGGATCCTGTTCCATTCTTTGAAGCTGCCTTCATTGATCTCCAAACTAGATATGCCCTGGGGTATAGGAAGGAATGAATCCTGCCAGTTCCGAATGGCAACAAATCCAAGGAGATCCCAGGAGTCCAGTCACAGACATTGCAGATCCTTGGTCTACTCAGAAAATCTTTCGCTTTATATAATCACTTATTGCTGCAGCCCTATTTTTGGCCAAAAGTTATTAATTGATTTTTTAAATATATTTTTTATTTTATGAGTTAGAATAAACTTATTATTTTTTATCCCAGTTTCCTCCTCTGAAAAGATAATTATAATGATACATGGCTACTTTATAGAGATAGAATAACTAATTGCTCATTGTAAAGTGCTTTTCAAATACAAAATGTTAGATAAATAGTTATTACTGTAGTGGTAATTATTATTATCATTATAGTCTAAAACTGAAAGATGAAAGGTGCTGGATAATTGTAAGATTTAGTGATGTTATATCCAAATAAAGAGGAATAACCTGAATTGCTGGATAACAGAAATCCAAATATCTGTATGTGGCAGAGGTTAGTTTCTTTAGTGGGAAGATAATATAGATAATTGTGCTTTAATTAACCTCAAATAATATAAGCCCAAGAATTTTACATATGTAGATAGTAGAGTATTCTAGTAGTTAATTTTGCCCTGTGTAATGATGATTGTAAGGAACTTTTTTTCCAAGCATTTAAATGCTCCAAGTCAGAAATTATTATATTCTATACTGTAATAGAATTTTCTAGCTTTATGCAACATTACCAAGCCAAGAGAAGGTTAGCTAAGCACATATTTTAGGGCAGAATATATGGTGAGGCTATCTCTTAAAACCTGGGAAGAAGAACAAGAAAGAGCAGCATTTCCCTTTTCAGGCACTTATTTGCCACTGGAAAGAAGCAAGGAGTCCCAGAGAACAGAATTGATGGCCCATATAATGTGTATGTCTAACAGGCAGCTAGGCCTGCAAGTGGAATGAGGAAAGGAAGAACCCAGCAGAAGCTTATTGGGCACAAAAGGGGAGGAGGGTGTGGAGTGTGCTGTAACTTGGAGGGCAACAGAGAGAACATCATTTCCTTACAAGGTCCTTGGTCCTGGATCTGAATGGGAGTATTGGAGACTGACGGTCTGGAGCTCAGGGCACAGCAGAAAATAAAGATGTTGGTATTCAGATTCCAGGTGTGAAAAGGTGATGTGTCCAGCTCAGCAAAGGTTGAAGTTGCTTAAGTACCTGAATTTCCAAAACTGTCTTTAGCAGCAGGGCCGAACAGAACTTATGTATCAGGAGTGTCAGTGGACTCAACTGTGAGCAACTGGGAAGAAGAAGCAGGAAGACTGAGAAATGCACAATTGGAATATTCTCTAGAAGATAATGAACAAGAGGTGATGTGTCAGGGGCTTGTAACTAAAACACTTCCTCTGATTCTGCTACAGGATGATTTTTGGCAAACAAACAAAACAATAAAACAACAACAGAAAACCCTAGTTCTCAGAAATAACTACAAGGTGCACAAAGTTCCCCTGCTAAGTGAAATATCTATCCCCCAATAGCTTCAACTTCTACAACTTCCTAGAAGTTGAACACACCCAAGGCTTCCGATTCATGAATAGAGTATATACAATATCTAATGCTACAGGATGAGTTTTGTAGGACATAGATCAGAAAGACATTTATGAAGCTCCAACTTTCATTTTCACTGTAAGTGGAAAAAGCGTAATTCACTCATTTGATTTTGTTAAACTAGGAATAATTCTACATCTTGGTTAGTCCAAAATCCCTGCTCTGTTCATCAGATAAATTTCTACTGATTCTTCAGATCTCTACTTACTAGTCTTCCAGCAGGCCCTCTGCATATGCTAAACACATTAGGATTACTACCCTCCCTGCTGTGTCTCCATCAAAGTTTTTCTTTTCTTAGGTAACCTTTTCTATTCCCTGTTAATTTATAGGTTCTGCAGTGGCACAGACTATGTCTGTCTTGTTCATTTGCTGTATCCTCAGAACCCTGAAGAGAGTCTGACATATAGTAGGCACCTACCAACTAGCTGTTGGAGAGATGAATAAAGGAATGGTAATAATAACTAACCTTTAATGGGGTACTGGCTCTGTGCCAGGTACTGTACTAAGGATGGTACATACATTATCTCCCTTAATTTTATCAGTAGTCCTAGGAGATGTATACTATTTGTTCAGAGAAGTTACGATGACAAAATGTTTGCAAACCCAGTATTTTAACTGAGACTATCTGACTCCACATCCCCATCTTTTAAACACCGAAATGTGAATTCATGAATTTAAATTAACCTGGACTAAATTATGGGAATAAGGATGTAGGCATAGATTTATGCGTCTCTAAGCCCTCTTCTTTCGATTTCTCTGGATAACAAATTTTATTCTTTAAATTTCAATGTCTCATCTCTATATCTAACTCTCATTCTCTGGAAATAGCTCTTAACCTTCAGAGTTATTTCTGGGAATAGAAGAATCCATAATTTCTAGGCTTGTCTGTCCTTCTGTCTGAGAATTATCCCTCAGTTCGAGTGAGCTACAGTATCAATTCTTTAACCCAAGGGTTCTTCCCTATACTGTATTCTGAGCAAATTGTATTTCTCATACTCAGAATTTGTGAGGATTTTGTTATATTTTAAGTAAAAGAAACAAAATACTTTATAGTCGAAATCGTCTTTAACTTCTCAGTTTTATTTCTCTCCCACATGGAGACAACCATTATGATGCATTTGATGTACAACTTTCTATTTATTTGTCATGGTCTATATACATATGTATCTATAAATAATAAGTAGTATTGTTTTGTTTTAAAATTTTGCATAAATACATTATATATTATAGGCATTTTAAAGTTTGCTTTTTTCGCTAAATGTTGTTTAAACATGTATTCATGTGGCTATAGGGATCACTAATTACAAAATTAATTACAAATGATTACTATAAGGATACTTTGGTTGAAAGAATGGCCTTATGTTTAAAATGCACGTCTCTAACATGCCAGTTGTGCATAAATAGAACTTCACTATCCTTGTATAGCCAAGTCTTTTTAGTGAAGAAAGATGGACAGGCAGAAGTACTGAATCTCAGCTCCAACAAGTTTGATGTGCCAGGGTAATACATCTGGATAACATGCAGGTTGGTGCTCTTAAATACTGTCTAGGACATCTTTGTATATATACATCTTTGTATATACTCACAAATTCTGAGTATGAGTATATATTAGAAAAATATTTATGTCAATCTTTAGATCCAAAAATTCAAAGGATAGGCCTATGTGTCATTAATCCTTTGTCAAATATTACAAGATGATTTTGATAAAACATCTTAAAAGGTCTTATATTTGACTATATTCCCTTGAAATGGAGAATTTCATCAACATTTTTTTATTATTAAATATGCTCTAAATTAGTACTTCTAAACATAAGTGTGCATCAGAATTATCTGAATGGCTTATTAAAACATAGATTACTGAGTCTTTTATCCAAATTTTCAGTTCAATAGATCTGTGGTGGAACCCAAGAATTTACATTTTTTAGCAAGTTCCCTATTGATGCTGACATGCCAATCCAAAGATTGCACCATGACGATTTCTCTTCTAAATCAGGCTGTATTAAAACGAGGAGGCTGGTAAGTGCTCTCTCTCTCTGAAAAGAAAAAAAAGGCAACTATAAATTTGGATTTAAAAAAAAAAAACACAACCATTTCAGAACTATGGAATACCACAATCTGAGAATTTATGCTTCAAAAACTGTTGAACTTCAGGTAAGGATATTGGAAATCTTGGCTTCCTTGCTCCCATCCCCACCTTTCTGGTTTAGTTAGGGTAGAAGTTCTTCCAGGAAGGGGCAGGCTGTTCTGCTGTGCTCAAGAGACTCACTTGACTTGGGTGTGGGTGATGATTATGCCCAGCAGAGTTGTCAGTGAATATCTTGGCCTGGTGAAGAGCTAAAGCTTGAGGTTGTAATTATGATTGGGGCAAGCATATGTTGGGCTGAGGCTGAATACATGTGCAATGGAGACCAAGGAGGCTCCAAGACTTTTGTGTACTCCTGGCCAACCCTGAGGCTGTGTCTATGTGTATAGGAGACACACAAGGCTCAGCAAAATATAAAAAATGGAGAAGACTTGTGAATAGCCTGAGCTTTGCATGAACTTTCCTACCCACACAAAGAACTGTCACCAGAGAATGGAAACTTAACTGTCTCAAAGGTGTTTGAGCAAAATGAATGCCTAGTCATTGGCTGACAACTAAGCTACAATGAAACAAGGCAACCCTTAGCAAAATAGGATTAAAATAAAAAGAGAAATTTAAAAACCTAAGCAAAGTTATCAGAGACTGCTCTTTATGTAACGACATATTTCACAGATTTAGCTCATGTAAGTTGCTAAACAAAACAAGCAAGCAAAAATCCTCGCAACAGCAATAATCAGATTCCAGAGTTTCTACAAATGATATCTAAAATGTCCAGTTAAAACCACACACACACACACACACACACACACACACACACACACACACACACACACACACAAAGAAAGAGGAAGCTGTGACCGATAATCAAGAAGAAAAAAAATATTCAAAAGTAGAAAGGTGGTTGCCAGGGGCCTGGAGGAATTGGGAGTTATTGGTTAATGGGTACAAGTTTCAGTTTGGGAAGATAAATAGGTCTGGAGATTGATGATGATAGTTGTATAACAATGTGAATGTACTTACTGACACTTAACTGTGTATTTACAAGTAGTTAAAATGCTAAATTTTATTTATGTACATTTACCACCACCGCAACCAGAAAACAGTTAATAGAAACTCACTGAATATCCCCAGATATTCAATTTAATCAAAGAGTTCAGTACAGCTATTATAAATATATTCAAAGAACTAAAAGAAGCATGTTTAAAATAATTGAAGGAAAGTATGACAACAATGAATCAACAAATAGAGATTCTCAATAATGAGATAGAAATCATAGCATTCTTGCTTTTAAGAATGTAGTAACGGGAATGAAAAAGTCCTTAGAGTGTCTAGTATCAGTTCAAAGATGTCAGATGAATCAGTGAATCTCAAGATAGATTAATTCAAATTATTTAATCTGAAGAACAGAGAGAAAAAAGATTGAAAAAAAATGTAAAGAGCCTCATAAAGCCGTGGGACAGGAACAAGAATAAGGATACCAACATTTGTGTAATTGGAATCCCAGAAAGCCTAGAAAAAGGGAAAGAATAAATATTTGAAGTAATAATTATTCTCAAATTTGATGAGCAATGTTAATTCATGTATCTGGGAAATGCTATGAACTATTAGTAAGATAAATACAGAGATCCACACAACAGAAAAACTGTTGAAAGACAAAGAGAAAATTAGGAAAGCAGCAAGAGAAAAGTAAATCATGTACAAGGGTCCATCAGTGTGATTAATGGCTAACTTAACTTCTGACACAATGGAGGCCAGAGGTAGTGGAATAACATATTCAGCGTGCCAAAGGAAAAAAGCAAAACCAAAAAACTTTTCTAGTCAAGGATCCAAAACCCAACAAAACTTTAGAAATGAAGGTAAAATAAAGGCATTCTCAGATAAACAAAAACTGCAGAACTTTCTTATAAGAATAACAGAAGAAATACTAAAGTGCTTCCGGCTAAAGGGAAACTATACCAGATGGTAATGTGAAATCACAAAAACATAAAAAGCACTAGAAATGATAAATATGTAGATTTATATAAAAGACTCTAGAAATATATTTTTTCTCATTTTTTAAAATTAATTTCTTTGAAAGATATGATTGTATAGTTTATAACATACATAAATGGACTATATGTGACAAGAATAGAATAGATAAGAGTGTATGGAATGACGATATATTAGAGCCGAGTTTTTATATTTTAACAAAAATTAAGTTAATATTGATCTGAAGAAGATGGTGTTAAATTAAGACTCACTGTAATACCTAGAGTGCGCAAGAGGAAAACACTAAAAAGAAAAAGGTAAAAAATCAACAGCAGAACTAAATCAGTAAGCTAAAAATACTTATTTAATTCAAAAGAAGGTAATACAGGAAGAGCAGGGGAAAGAAAAGAAACGTGTAAAAAAGCAAATTACACATGTACATCCAGTCATGTCAATAATTACATTAAATGTGAATATTTTAAATACCCCAGTCAAAAGCAGAGATGATCAGATTGCATAAAAATAGCAAGATCCAACAATATGTTTTCCACAAGGACACATGTTACATTCAAAGACATGAATATGTCGAAAGTAAAAGGATGGAGAAAGATGTACCATGCAAACAGTAACCATAAGAGAGTTGGAGTGACTATATTATATCGGACAAAATAGTCCTTAAGGCAAGAAATATTACTAGAGGCAAAGACATAATTTATCATGCTGAAAGGTTCAATACATCAGGAAGATATAACAATTACAAATGTATATACACCTAATAACAGAACCTCAAAATACATGAAGCAAAAACTGACATAATCGAAAGTAGCTGGAACATAGAAAATTGGAACAATATTATCAACCAACTCAACCTAATTGATACATATATATAATGCTCCACCTACGACTGCAGAAAGCAGAATATATATTATTCTCAAGCAACGTAGAATACTTTCCAGCATGTAACATATCCTAGAATAAAATAAAAAAGGAGACACAAATTATCAATATCAAGAGTGAAAGAAGAGACATATTTACTGACCCTAAATAAATTAAAAGGGTTAAAAAAGAATATTTTGAATAACCTATGCCGAAGTATTAGTCAACTTAGATGAACCAGAAGATTTTCTAAAAAGATTTAACTTACCAAACCTGACTCAAGAAGAAATATAAAGTCTGACTAGATCCTTGACAAGTAAAAGAATTAAATTGCAAATAAAAAGTTTCCCTATGAAGGACATCACCAAAAATGGCAGAGTAGGGAACTCCAAATCTTCATCTCTCCAATAAAGCAATTACTAAACTGGTGAAAACTGTTAGAATCCACTTTTTAAGATCTTTCAAATCTAACAACAAAAAAAGTTACAGCAACAAAGGAACACTTAAAGAAAAAGAAAGCTGAAATTTGGTGAAAGAACATTGCTGTATTTTAACTTACCTGCCTACCACCCTCGCACTCCCCAACATGCAACAACCAGACCTTAAAGACAGTGGCCCACTTTTCTAGTGCAGTTTGCTGGTACCAGAAGGAACAATATAGACCTTGTTCTCAGAGAATTATGGTTGCGTGCTTTGACCTGTTTGTTGCCTTCTTGAAGGGTGAGCTGAGGCCCTTGCCTCTGTTTGACTCACCTCAGACCTTTCCCAGGGTTTGGGCAGCCTCCCAGACAGCATTTTGAAAGTATATAAAGACAGATATACTAGTTGCAGCCACCTAAGACAAGGGATAAGAGATCATGAAACCCTTAGACCAAAAAACCTGGGAAAGAAGAATCTGAGGAAGGAAATACATGGGGGAACAAATTCTTTGAAAGGCTCTGGCATATATCAGAGAATCTAGAAGGCAACACACATGCCCAGGTCTGGATATATTCTCAGAGAAATCCTAAGAAAATGCTGGGCTTTCACCACTGGCGCAACTTTACTCTCAGTGAACAAAGGAACTGAAGGCTAAGGCAGAGTTGAAATAGCCTGAATAAGTGTTGAAGTGCACCAACACGGCCAATCTTCCAAGATGGGAAAGTGTTTTTCCTTCCTCCTTCCTTCTTCTTCCTTCCTTCTTCCTCCCTCCCTCCCTCCCACTCCCTCCTCCCTCCTCCCTCCTCCCTCCCTTCCTTCCTTCCTTCCTTCCTTCCTTCCTTTTCTTCCTTCCTTTCTTCCTTTCTTTCTTCCTTTCTTTCTTCCTTTCACTTCAGACATTTAAAGAAATTTCTATCAAATGAGTAGCTAACACAGCAGAAACCTCACTGGCCATACATGAGAAAGAATGCAGTCTTTACAGAAACTATTTAGAAAGGTCCCTAAACAACCAAACAACTACAACCTACAAGTGACAAGAGGGAGAAAATCCTGATTTCCATATTATAATATTTGAATTGTTCACTTTCAACAAAATATGAGGCATACACCTCTATGTTCTGGGTACTGTTCTAGGTACTAGCAGTATATTTACAAATCACACAAAACCCTAGTACTGTTCTAGGTACTAGCAGTATATTTACAAATCACGCAAAACCCTGAAGCTGACATTTTATAAAATAAATGTGTTTATTCACTAAGGCATTATTTTATTATGGCAATTTTCAAATATATAGAAGAATTGAAATAATTTCACAGTGAACTCCCATATGTCTACCACCCAGATATACCATTAATATTTTACTATACTTGTCCTATCATGTCTGTTTCCATGTAGACATCTATCCATGCATCAATCTAGTTTTTCCTACAGCATTATATTTAAATCTACAAAATGGAAACAACCAAAATGTCCAATAGTAGGGAATTAATTAAATAAATGGATGTGCTTCCATTCAATAGAGTTATATGGAAATGTTCAAATTTATAATTTCCAGACTATGGAATATCCTTTATCTAAGGATATTCCAGACTATGGAATATCCTTTATCTAATGATAAAGAAAATAATAGAATATGAAACTACTCACTCTGCATTGTGATTTCAACACTATAAAACAAATTATACAAGTGAAAAGGACCATAAGTTAATATGGATAAATAAAAGATAGTTGATATGTTAGAATAGTGGAATTTTTGTAACTATTTTTTCCTCTCTTTATTTTGGTTTTCATTAAAGTTATTGCATTGTTTATTCATCACGTACACTTAAAATTTTTAAATTAGGAGTGTAAAACCATTAACTATAATGTGTATCCAAAATTATTTAACAGAATAGGGAACAAATTTTAATTTCTTTTATTAGCTAATTGTATATAGAACATTTTCTAGTGCATATATGAAGATGAATAAAATGGGGTTTCTGCTTATTAGCAGTTTATAATATGTTAGAGACTATGTGTTCCTAAAAGAATGACTATATGATGGACAATAATTATGCTATGTATATTATGAAGTGGCAAAAAGAATGCGTTGAGAACCCAGACTACCTATGTTTGTTTTCAGGCTTCATTTCATATGACCGGTTTGATACTGGGCAAGTTACCTCACTTTTCTTTGCCTCGGTTCCTCATTCCTAATGAGGTTAAATATAATTCCTACCTCTTAGACTTGTGTGAAGGTTAAATGAGTTTGTACAAGTTAAACACTTAGATTTGTCTCTGGCTCGTGATAAATACTAAACAAATATTAGCTATTAGTACTATTTAATATTAATATGTTGTTTTTAAGATCTGCAATAAGTTAGGTTCGTGTTCAGAAAAACGTCTACCAATCGTGTATTTATTATATACGCGTTTTCATCCATATGAGCTAATAAACAAAGTAAAGGTAACATACTTTTGTTTACATGTTCAGACATTATAACTGTAGGTTTTACTTCAACCTGCTATGTTTAAATTTCCTTTAAAAAATCTCTATTGGCAAACAGCTCTTTAGACATGTGAAGGAACATCTCTTTCTAAATTAAAAATTATTTGAGATTATTTTAGAGTACAGATTGATTTCCTGAGAAAGTCTTATGCTTTCTCAGTGGTGCTTAACTTTTCTAGATTTAGGGCAGCCTTTTGAACTTGCTCAAGGATTACTTTGATCAGGAACATGTGGGCAGATTAAAAGCTGTGTCTCTTTAGCTCTAAGCTTAATGCCAATAGAAAACTATATTGGAAAGAAAATTGTCTTTTGGTGATCAGAATATACTGTGTAATTCCTTGATGAGTACAAATACAAATATTTTATGATTAAGAGAGAAACACATAAAAATTTAGATGCTTATCTCACAAATTACCAAACTGAAAAGAGAACATTTATTTACATATTTTTGTGTTTTTACCTCCTTTGCATAAGGAATTTGAGGTGAAAAGGTTGCCAGTTTTTAACTCTCCTTTCTTTGAATATTTTAGTGTCATTAAATGGGAATAATTTGGATTATAAACATGGTTATGATGGAAATGGTGGAATGATGTAATGACTTTGGAGCGAGTTTTATCCTATCTTGGAACTCATTATTGGATTGTGTTTATGGAAGAAGATGAAGAAGAAGAAGAGATATAAAAATGGAATAGCCCCTTTATCTTCATCTGACTCTCCAGTCTGTAACATAGAGTTTTTATTGTCAGGATGTTGCAAAGAACTTCTGTTTGGTTTCCCTATTACATACATAAAGTCCTCTTAAAGAAAATAAGTTTTCACAAAGTGGAACTTATTTTTTTAATTATATTTTATTCATTGTTATTTTATGAGTTTCATAGAGAAACTGATGCTAAAGAGGTGAGTTTTTTAAAAACCAGAAATAACATGACAAGTACTGGGAAAAGGTAGAGTCAGAGTGGATGGTATGGTAAGACAGTGTGGCATCAGTACCATAAACTGCAGGTTGGTAAACTTTTTTTTTATATATAAGTCAGAAGATAATTTAAGATTACCTACATGATTGCTGTATTTCTCACCATCCTTGGAGGAGTTTGGCAAGACAGAATGAAAGAATGCCAGATCTCAGCTATTGCTTTTCCTTAGAACTAATGCATTTGTTTATTGAGAAAGACTCTGAATAGTGAAGAAAACAAGAGTTGTCAGGAATAAAGCTGAGACTGGGGTTATTTTTCAGAGTAAGAATAATTAAAATTTTATTGCAAATTTTATTTGTAAAATTGTGTATATATTCTTTTGAAAAAAATACTATTTCCAATCTAGCTAATATCTATGGTCTTTTTGGATTTTTTATCCTGAAAATGGTTTTAGATGCCTGCATTAAAAATAATCTGAAATATTCTGAAAGATATTTTACCTTATAAAACTTAATTAATTAACTTCAAACCACACTTAGAATATTTAAACTTGATATTTGTTTTGTCTGGTTTATGAAAAAGTACAACTTTGATGACTCTCCAACTATATTTTAGATCTTAATGTTAGTATCTGCACATAAAGTACACGAAGTTGCTGACACCGGAAAAACAAGTTGTATATATTTTTGCACGTTTGATTTAATTGCCTCCTCTAGGACACAATACTTTAATAATTATGAGGCATAATAAAATTTTATTCTGTATAGAACTTTTCATGGAACCTCTACCCTTACTTGCTCCATAGCACTGTATTACACAATTCAATAAAGAGTTTCAACTTGTTTATTATTTAAGGTATACAGTCTGGAAGGAGAAAAATGAGTATTTGAGTAGGATTTGAAATGAGATGGAGCGTTAATGAGAAAGAGAGATTCAGAAAGTCTTTTCTAGCTGGAAGGAATTCCCAGAGAGGTCGAGTAGGGTAGATTGAAGAAGCAAACATGAATTTAAATACATAGGAGGCAGAGGGAAGGGTATCTGTGAAAGCTCATAATCTGTGATATTAGCTAGAGCAAATAAGCAGATTTTCTTTTTCAAAAGGAGGATGTATTTAAAGAAAAATTAAATGCAACGGAAACCTTCAGAGTGATTTGTAGAAATCACATAACAAGTGGGTTGTCCTTTGTTTCCCAGTGCATGAAGAAGCATTCTACATCTGTCATCTGATGAGAAAGAGCATTGAATTCTTGTAATCAAGGAGTTTCCCCTGTCAGAGAATGTGAAGATGCTGTGTGTGAATAACAGCAGGGGTGGGAGAAGGCTGAGGGTGGGTGCATCTGTAGAGCATAGGGGGCATTAGGGCCCTGTTAGACTGAATGAATGAAAGAAATACTGGTTAGTTAAAAGTGGAGGGAGGGAAAATTAAAGTCAGTAAAGAATTCTGATTGCTTACTCACTTGGAAATGAACAGAAGCCTTGCTGCCCAGAAGCTAGGAAATAGCTCAGAAGTGATGTTTCCTGGTGGGTAAAGCCATGAGCAGGGAGAAATTCCAGTCACTTGAGTCTGTGCTTGTCTCTCTCATGAGCATACATGTACTTGACCTGAGAGGAGTTACTCTTGTTTGAGACTGATTTTGTCCTCCCATGCCTGTCATTATATAGTAGCCAGAGGTGAAACATCAAAGCTGAAAAATATCATCTTTGAGAGGGGAGAAGCCTTTCCTTCTTTATATTTATTTTAAGACTTTTTTTTTGTCTTGATTTCAAGCCAACACTATTCATGTAGCCATAGTCCTAAGTTGTTGTGCCATATGCATACCTGACATGTGCAAATAGCAGTGGTTGATGGAATTTCACCTAAGGTCTAATTGTGCCCAGGGAGGCTTCACAGGCTCCAAATGCCTGCTTTTATCTTATACATCGAAAAGCCATTCAAACTTTCAGGGCTCTGCCAACTTGGCAAAAAGAATTGGCAAGCTTCCCATTCTGGGCTCCTTTTATTTTGAAGGTTTTGAAGTGGGTCTGGGTCTGGCGAGTGAGGGCGTGATAAATATTGTGTGGAGTCCCTGTGAGGTCTCTTATTTGTTGACTGTAAGCTTTTCATAATTTGACATGAATGAAAAACATCATTCCTTTGCAAGCATATTCTCTTGTTTCTCTTCTTTAAAGTTATCTTAAAGTGTTTTCAGTTACCATATGAAACATAAATTCTTTGAGCAAATGTCTGGTTTGACAGAGAACTTTAAAGATTCATGGTAAAAGTTGAAACACGTCCTAATTGATAGGATTTAAATACTGTATATAGTAATTAGTTATGTTAATCAAAAAACCTTAAAGATTCTTTGCACTATTTCTTCTTTAATCTCTTGCAAGTTTTTCTCCAAGACTCAAAATTTATGAATTAAACAAATTAGGTGAAGGAAATAAAATTGTGTTAGATTTCCTAAGTGCTTGACACAATGATGGAAATTTTTAAACTTTACAGTAAATCTACAAATTATAGGTAGGGGCTTACTTTACCACATAACTTCTTTAAAATGAAATCCCCAAGCAGAATAAAGAAATTGCAGATAATTACTACAGAATTAAAGATACATAAAAACTCACTATATATTAGATGCTTGAGTGTATTTTATCTGGTATGTGTCTAGATTCCTTCAAATTTAATGAAATAATATTAAAACAAAAGTTTTTACAAGTCTCTCATATGGATTGAGTTATATACTTTGTGTCTCTATCTCTGTCTTCCTCAAAGTTCCACTACAAGCCACCATTATATTGTTCTAGTTCTTACATAATAATGAGATGCTTTTATATTTCTTCTCCCCATTTTTCTTAAAAAATACTCCCTAAAATATTATGTTATTTTTATTTTAATTTCTGAAACATTCTTATCTGTGGCGTTCTCGTCTACCTCTTAACTTTTATGGCCTTTATACTTTTCTAAATGTTTTAAGAGGCCTGTTCCTCACTGGTCTTTGTCACTTCCTGAATCAAAAGTAAGTTTTTACCTCATTATATTGTGAGAGACTTAGGACCAGGAGCAGCGGAGGAGCCTAGACTCTCTCTGAGGCCTAGGATAATATGATACAGACATCTAATAGTTCACTGAAATGTGAGCCTCCCATAAACAATAGAGAATTATTGCCAAGAAACAGCTACTTAGATGACATTTCTTTGTTTCCCTTGCATCTAAGTGGGGCCTGTGTCTAGTTTTCATAAATGGAATGTGAAAGAAAATGATGTGTGTCATTTTTAGGCCAAAGCTGTTGGAAAGCAGGTGTGACTTCTCCATGCTGTCTTTTCCTGGCTGCTGGGTGGTTATAGAAGTCTCTGAGGACATATGGAATGTAAGAGTCCAAAGACTGAAGGAGTATGGGTCTCTGTGTCACCATGTGCAGGAAAGCTGTCCACTAACAAGAAACAATTACACTGGACTGCTGCATGGGCACAAAATAAACTTCTGTTGTGTTAAACCATTAAATTTTCTGGCAGCTAATGCTATCTTTGCTAATATAGGTGAAGAAATCTTGCCGTTTGTCTTACTTGGAGGGGCCTCCTAATCTTGTTGACTCCAAAAGAACTTGAGGGAAGCTGCCTTAGTGTATTCAGTAGCACCAACAGCTCATAAATTGGAGAAGTCTGCTCTACCTAAAGACCTGTTATAATGTATACGCAAAAGCTTCCTTAAAGTACTGACTGCAAACCCAGGACAGCCTCGCTTGGGACTTCCATGCCACATTTTCCACTGCTTGCAAAATAGTATTTGCTAAAGAAACATCTAGACAAGTGAGGGAAAGAATACTCAGAATTTGAGGATAATCTAGATGAGAAAGAGCAATTGGACAACTAGAAGACTAGGATCTCATGGAATTAGAACTGCATCAAAAAGAAGTGCTCTCAAGAAGATCGAAGAAAAGCATTTAAGAATATACAAAAGTATTTTGGAACTTAAAATAAAATAAAAGTTTTACCAAACTCAATAGATGAGCTGAAAAAGAAAATCTTGCTGCTTATCATACAGAATTAATGTTATAGAGGATCAAGTGAAATATTTCACAATATAGTATAAAAATAGAATAAAATCCACTTAATTATAGAACTAATTCTGAAAAATTGTGAGAAATTTACATGGAAAGCAAAGTGCAAATTTTACAAATTCCTTAAGCATCAGAGTATCTTGTTTTGCTTACCAGTCTTCACCTTAGAGTTCTTAAAAATATTCTATTTTCTAATATTGTTATTTTATTTTTGACATTTAGCTTTTTTAAATATAATTTTAATTATTTTGTATATAGTGTGGGATAGGAATTTAACTTTATTTTTTTCTACATAGATGCCAGCTATCAGTGCCATTTAATAAAATCAGTACCACTGATTTGAAATGCAAACTTTTGTCATATATTACATCCTTTAGGTACATATTTTTTTGACCCAATTTTTTTTTTTTTTACTGATATTTTGTCTCTTCTGGTAGCTATATCATGCTATATTGATTATGGCATCTTTATAGACTGTTAAAATATCTGATGAGAAAAGCACTCTTTCAATATTCTTTTTTTTTTCTTTTGTAAACATTTTTGGCTTTCTATTTATCATAGGAATTTTTAAATTATTTTTCAGTTTACAATACTTACCACAAAATGTTGAAGTTGTAATTCTATTTTTTAATTCTTACTTTATCTTTTACATGATTTTAAAGTTTTGTTTATAAAGACATTTTACCTTTATTATAACTTTATTCTTATAGACATTATAGTTTATATTGCTTTTGAGAATAGGATTTATTTTTCTATATTCACTAATAACTGCTTATTATTGCTCTAATGAAATACTCTTGATTGAATGTTTGTTTGAATCTAGCCACCATATTGAATTCTTTTATTAACTCTACTTGTTTCTTAAATTTGAAATAAAATCATTTTGTCTCTTTCTTCCCAATATTTTTATCAAGTATATAATTTGAGATTCTTATTTCATTAGCTAGAATTTCAAAGGCAATGTTAAAACAATAGTGGTGAAATGGGTGTCTCTTTTTTTCATTATTTGAATGGAAATAGATTCATTGTTTCACTGTATTTGGTGTTTACTGCTGAATTTTGGTAAATAGTCTTTATGATAAATCCTATTATTCCTATGTTAGCATTTTATTTCAAATGGCTGCTCAATATTATCAAATGCCTTTTAGGTATTTATTGATATAATTATATTGTTTTTCTCCTCTCGTTTGTTAGAGGAAGTTTTGATATTCCAGAATCCAGGATAGAAGAAGGCTAGAAGAAAAGAGTGGTACTTCATATAAAAATATAAAATCTGGTCCCTGCCCTTGTGAAACATTCAGCAAGCAAGGGAGATAAGACTAATGTGTTTATATCAGCACTACATAGGATATAATTCAGATGAAATTACGTAGTTAAGAGAGGAAGTACGGATATGAGTGAGGTCTGGATTTCACAGGAAAGACTTCTTGGAGAATGGCAATCCCTAAAGCTGGAACAAGTTAGGACAGGCTTATTCATGAAATTTCAAAGGCAGAGAAAACATTAAAGAACTGAAAGTTGTATATATAAGTAGTGGTTAAAATCTATCAGCCTCTGGAAAAGAAAATTAGAGTGATTTAAAATATATGAATATGATACAGAGGATCATTTAATCTTCTGCTCTAGAGACAGAGAGAGAAATGATTAATTTACTAAGTACAACAAAGAAAATCATAGCGATATGAATTTTAAATCAGTGCATTTTTTGCTCCAAAAGAAGTTCTTTGTAATTCCAGAAACTTCTTTATTTTTCTGCTTGAAAGCAAGGATGAGGAGACCTTTTCTAGAGCCAGCAGTAATTGATTTTATAGAATATATCCAAGAAAACAAGTAACAATTCTGCTGGTCAGTTATCTGCCTACTCCTGAAACCCTTATGTGGCCAAAACTGTAGAGAATGAGGAGATCAGAATCTGTAGGTAGGTTGCTGGAACTTAGAAGATCATAAAGGTGCACAAGCAAAAGATTTCTTTTAAAAGATGTGGAGTATAAAGTCAATTTATACACACTACCCTTTTTTTGAAACCCAACAAAAACAACGTACAAAAAAATTAAATAAAACAGTTCATATACTATGATTTGCCATTCCTGAATTCTTTATTTTGAGTTATTTCTAAGATGGATGTATTTTTATCTTGTAAAAAGAGCTCAAGATGCTATATTATTTGAGTTCTCCCTTGCTCCCTCTGCAGCTTCTTTTCCAACTGAGTTCAACTACTTTTAATTATCAGAATTGGCATGCTACAGTCTACATACTTCTCCATGTATTAACCCCTCTCTCCTTACTCCCACTCTGCCATCTTCCCTGGTGAACTACTCATTCGTTATGACTCAGCTCAAATACCACCTACTTTATATGCCTTTTCTGACTTCCCCATGTAGATAGAGCTGACTTGTCTCTCTCTTTCTGCTCCTATTGTGCTTTCATCTTTCTTTTATCTTCCACCTATAAATGATAGGCTTTTGCTTTAGTTTTGCTTTTTTTGTTTATGGACCTTGTGGTAATCTGTCCTTCTTCTGGCCACTCTCTCCTCTAGAAGCTCCTTTCCTCAACCAGGGCCAACCTTAAAAAGAACATTAGCACCACACACACACACACACACACACACACACACACACACACACACACACATACTCACTCACTGCAAATTAGGTTTTACTGAAGATGTCCTGAGGAGACAGGAGAGAGGAGTAACATCATTCACTACAAAGCAGAGACTTAATGAAAATGGATTAGATACCTCCATTTTCCCCCAAGCATAATGTCTAATTTTTTTTCATAATATTATTTCTTCCATATATATTCTAAAATTTGACTTTTGTCACCCCAAGCAAGTTAGTTTTCACCCTCAGCTTGCATAAACTACTCACCAGAACAAAGGTTCCATTATTTCTAAAGCTTATACCTTTGGATGCTTCTTACTTGAACTTAGGTTGCTCACCAAAGTCTTCACTCCTTGAAAACTCATCTCTTTAGGGGGATGGAACAAGTGAATGGGAATAGAGATTAATCTGTTACTAATAGCTAACATTTATAGTTAGCTTACTGTATGCTAGGTACTATAGTATATATAAGTACTTTATATTCATTTAAATGAGATTTTCTTTATATCTTCATACCTACAGGTTTGTCTCCTATAGAAGACTGTGAACATTTTCACAGTGATGACTGTATTATTTTTCTCTGTATTCGTAATACTTAGAAACATGCCTGGCACATAGTAAGCTGTTCATAAATGCTTGATGGATGAATACAGAGTGCGTGTGTGAATGTAATTTAATTGGTGGTAAGAATAATCAGCCTGTTCACAATACCCTTAGTCATAATTCTTTTTTATGTGTGTTTTTTGTTTTCATCTCACTATGGTTCCCCTCTGCTAATTCATCCTTGTGGTCAGTACAGGCCCTGGTTGTCACTGTGTTATCCATGGATGTTGCCAGTTATTGTATTCTGACAGCTAGTTATTCCATGGGAAATCTTTTAATCAGAATTCTCTTTGTTTACACTGAAATGGCTTATACATTGTGACACATCCCTTTACACCAGTACAGGGCAATGTTGTCTGGTTGTGTGGACAGGAGACAGAATACCCTGCCAGTAGAGACAGGTCAAGGTTTCCAATCTGTGCCTGGTGCATCTCTAGAGGTTTGAAGGAGCCCCGTCACAGGCCACCTTAATGAGAGGGCAGGCAAGACTTCTGCTCCCCACTCTAATTCTAATTAGAGCATCTCTACTTTTGTTTTTTATTCATCTTTTAGGTAAAATGCTATCATATATAACCACTGGGTAAACCGCCTAGAAAAATCCACAGCTCAGGAGGCTCCTATGATTTTTTTTAAATTTTAATTTCTATATAGCCATATAAATAACATTAAAAAATCATGTAATTTTCCCTTAACATTGGAAGGCTGGGTCAGTATAGTCTATTTCTGAAAATAAAACAAAAAAAATCTTCACACTCAAAACCAATAAACAAACAAACAACAACAAAAAGCAAAAATCAAATGTAAGGTTGAGGAGGCCTTTCTAAACTATTCACAGCAGTTAATCCAGAAGTGAGTTCTTTATGCTGAGTTTGAGAAGCCTATAGCAACCTACACAGATCATCGTGGATGAGGCAGCATTACTCTTTGGGGCTTGTTCCTTCAGCCCCTCGTTGGTGCCACAGGCCTTTGATCTACACTACATAGATACTGACCTTTCTTATTTGTGGAACCTCTAATTCATTCTCTCCCCAGCAAGCCTCTCAGTCTCTTAAAATGCTCTGCCCCTGTTCCCTGAATATTTTGTCTTCTCTCTATGGCCTTTGACCAAGATTACCAGTCATTGATTTCCTTGGATGGGACTGAGGAGGTCTTCTGATCCATTCTGTGGACAAAGACAGTAAAGAAAACCCACTTTCATGGAGCTAGTCTCAACATCAAACAGTAGAAAATAAGGTTCCAGGTCTAAAATATAAGCTCACTGAGGTCAGGGATTTTGGTCTGTTTTATTCATAGATGTATTCCTGACTCCTATGACAGTGTTTGGTAATGTGTAGGCATTTATTGAATGAATATTGAATGAATGAATGAATGAATGAATGAAGCAAATGCCTATGATACTATCAGACCTTTCATACTGCCGATATTGAATGTCTCTTTGGCTCATCCCTCTGTGTTCTATTATGCTGAAAAGATTTTATTGTTTTAAGAAGTATTATTGAAAACCCTCTTCTATGATCCTGTTTTCTTAGGTATCCTTCCTGAAGAAAAAGAAAAAAAGCTAGTGTTTTACTGCTCAAGAAAATGGAGGTGGAAGGATAGCTATGACTCCTTCACCCTCTTCCCCAGAAGAACCCTTTGAGGCTTCACAAAAGGTTGCTTGCTTTCCCCTCCAATTACTATCAGGCAGAGAGCCTGATGCAATTACTGTATTCTCCACACCAAGGGGAACAAATAACATGTGTGATTCTTCTCTAGCATGCCAATTCCTCAAAGTAAGTCGATTTTGGGGGCAAATTTTCCATTGCTTTATGAGGGGAGTTATCATTTTCTACTCCACTTGTGAAAGAACTCCTCATCCCTACCCTGCTCAAGGTATTCAGTCTTCCTCCTGCAATTAATTTTTAGTATGTCCTGGTGCCAATGGCATGACATGCAGGTTCAGAATCAGCAGTCTCTGGCTGATATCCCCATGTTGGTGTAATATATGTGCTCCCTCTCTTGAGCTTTTTGTAATCTCTGAGCCTCCATCCCATGATTTCAGTGGGCTCCGTCTTCTCCTAACATTTACTCTTCTCCTCTTTTCCTGTGGTTACTGAGCTCATGTTAGGCCTTGCTGGAAGCTCCTACGGTTAAACTAATCATAAGCATTAATTTCAGTGTCTGTTTTCCAGTGGTAGAAAAATATTGGCCTCTAGCTGCACTTTGTAAAATAGCAGAGATTTTAAAGAATCCATTGACAAATGTCATAGACGGGGACCTCTACCGGAAATTTACTAGCTTATGCTCTCTGAGTACACCCAAATTTTGTATCAAGATCTAATTCTGAGTCTGTAGGCACTGTATCTGAGCACTTATATGTCTATATGTGTTTGTGTATTTACGAGTCCAGAGGCCAGACCAATTTTAAAAGGTCCCCTTTTGCCTCCTGCATTGCCCTTAGATCATTCTCCAGTTGGCAAAGGCCCAAGAATAGGCCAGTTGAGTTGTGAGAGGCTTGGTGATCTGCACATTGTTCTTGATAAAATGCGAATAAAATCATGAACTCTAAAATAGCCTTAGTTACTTAAGGTGAATGGAATGTGCCCTGTAAGTTTTGGTTAGGTTGGCTATAGAATTTATTATTTAAAACACGACACTTTAAAAGTAAAAGGTGTGTTATTTATAATTATACTAGGTCTGAAGTAATAAATTAGAACATACTGTCATTCTGGTTATGGCAGGAATCTCCTGTTGAAAAGTCTGTCTCCAACTTATTCCACCAAATATGGTGAAATCAGTTTCAGAACTACTCTTTGAGTCTGTCACCTCAAGTTTTCACTTTTTCTTACCCACCGATGTCCTTTTCAATATAATGATGTGGTCTAAATTTACTCAACCTTTCAAATTGTTCATATTTTTACCACCTTCTCTATCATTAGCCTCAGAAGTTGGCTAGGGCTCTAGAGATGCTCTAAGCTTTCTCTTGAATGGAAAGCAACTGGCTAGACTAATGGAAGTTTTCTTTTCCAATTTATGTTGGTAAATTGGAATTTCACTCTTACTTTGTTCCAGTGCCAGATGTGGACTAGTGATGGCAAGGTAGGAGTAACAGAGAGGGAAAGGGAAGGATATGATAAAGGAAGGATGCATTCCATCTAGGTACATGTCAACTCCCATTATGCTCATGCTCTTGTCCTATCCCCACATTAGTCTCTGAGTCACTGCTCCCTTGATTTCCTCCAGCATCCCACTATAGGGTAATGGGAGAGTATATTTAGAATACTTCCCCCTGCTCTTACTTTGCCCCCTTCGTCGATGCTCCTCAAGTCTTTGACCTTCTCATTAGTTTCCTAGACCTTCTTCTTGGTCCTGAGCGTTTTCTGGACTGATTTTCATAGAAGAGCCTCTTCTGCTTCACACTCTCTTTGGATTCTTTTTACCTGACAGAAACTCCCTCATCATGCTAGGGTTGATGCTTGGAGCTTGGAGAACCACATCCTTATTGTTTTATGGATGAGAGTTTGAGGAGCTGGGAAGAGTCCCTATTTTTTCTCATATCAAGAACGTAGGAGGTGTGGCTCCATAGTGTAGCGGTTGGCACATCTGCTTTACGTGCAGAAGGTCCTGGGTTCACGCCCCAGGCGGAGCCACAGATCATGTGCCGGGGGTGCCAGGCCCCAGGTGCCTGCTGCGTGTGGGAGGAGATGCCCGGCCTTCAGAGATCCAGTTCTTAAGGGACATGGCAACATCCATAGGTCAGGGGTGGAAGTGGGGAAAAAGGGGAATTAAAGGGGGAAAAAAGAGAACGTAGGTAGTGAAGATGTGGACTTGGCACCCCAATTTAGAATTCCGAATTGATTTTCTCATTGTGACTCCTTTATAACTGGTCATTTGGCTTTAGAATACTGCTAGTAATACCTTTTGGTTATATTGGTGTTTAAATAGATATCTGTATTTTTATTTGTCAACATATTAACTATGTAATAATATTTCTATACCAAACTCTGAGGTTAGCGCTCCAAGGTTGCTTAGATGAAATTTGGGGATATATTCTGTTTTAAATTAGGTCTATCTACACTTTTTGCTGGTTGTCACTTGAACACATTCAGTTCCAAGGTGTTGGAAGTTAGCAATGTCAATGATAATGATGATTACTAATGTTTATTAAGCATCCACCATGTAGCAAATTCTGTGCTAGTCACCACATTATCATTATTTTCTATTACCTCACTGTAATACAAGTATTATTGCCACGTTACAGATGAGGAAACTAAGGCACAGAATGGGAAAGTGAGATGCTTAGGTTATGTAATGAGTAAATGGCAAAGTTAAGCTTTATGCCCAAGTTCGTAAGACTAAAATAGACGTCTTTCTACAATGCCCTGTGATTGATTACCTGTGCCTGGATATATCTTATCATATTGGTGTGCCTATTTTAGGTTATGGACAATTTTCGATAGGTGTTGTACCCTAGTCTACATTTTAATGGCATTAAAGCATATTAATTAGGATAGTTGGATGCTAAACACTTAGACTAATATTTTGATCATTTGCACTTCCTAAAAGTGGTAAATGAAGATGTCAAAAAAAACATATATTCACATTAATTTCAAGTTGTTGTATGTTCTCCTCCTCCTCCTGCTAGTTTTCCTTTCAGTGCAGCCGAAAGATATTGTATCCATGTTGATGACCAGGCTAAATTTACCCCTTTTATGATCATGCTTTTTGAGGTTTGAAGAGGATTAAAGGGATGGTGTTGGGAGAAACATTTACCACAAAATTGATTTTTAAGAACAGGGCAATGACTAAGGCTGATGTCAGGATGCTGGGAAAGAAAAAAGAAATAAAATACTTTATACTGTCACAATGGCTGTCATCAGATATCTTGCATAGCTTAGAGTACAATAAAGGTGCAATGAAAGACACCAGAATGACTAGTATATCAGTATTTTCCATGTTTCTATCAACTCAGTTGTGATTCATGTGGAATTTAATTGCATAGAAAATATATTTTTTCACACTATCTCTATATCCTGGTTCCCTTTTTTGTTATCTTTCTTTTTTATTTCTTAGTTAAAATAGAACGGGTAAATATGGCCCAAATTCTGCCATTGCAAAAGATCTATTTTGAGGGCATACTGACTCTATGAAGATCCAGTGTTGCCTTTAAGAATTTTACTTATTTTCTGCCCATTCACACTTGTTCTTGTTTTTTTTCTTTAAAAAACAAAATCATTAGTAAATCAAAGGAGCTATCTTGTCTATATGTTTCAGATTAAGCTGTTAACTACTGTTAGTGGCTTTGGTTGGAATTTTCTCTTCATAGACAGAAGTCTTTCAAAGCTGATTTATATTTCTTTTCAGGTTGCAATTTTGGGTTCAACCCTTTGCAGACACTGATAACAATCCTCACATCAGTTAGTTTTCCAGAGTATGCTTACAACCAACACTGATTACATAGGCATCAACAAAACAAAACAAAACAAAAACAGGTCTCTAGTGAACAACCTGAAAACCAGAAATAAAATGTACATCAATGGATTACACTAACATTATAGGAAAATATGCTAACATACCAATTCTATAGAAAGGATGCTCTGGGGACAATGACTCACACTATGCATTGTGAAATTATGAATTTCAGCAGTTTCACTTTCTGTGATTTACATTAAAATAGCTAAGAAAGAGTACAAGTTTGGAAAGCTATTTCTTAATGATCCCAGACACATCTCAGAAAGTCTTAATCTTTTTCACATGTGGTTCAACTGAGCCTGTGAGGTTTGATGACACACTATTCTGAATTAAATGAGTGTCTCTAAATTTAGTATTATTTTCCAATCATTGTGGTTTAAGAAAAAGAGCTGACTAAATAAGTGTCTTCAGGAAGGCTGAGTAAAGTAAGCAGCTTGGTTCATAAAGAAGGGACTTAATTCCAGAGAAATGGGACAAGGTTTCCTCTAATCTTGCCTTTCTCAATTTCGTCCTCAATAGCTATCAGTATAATAAACTGTCAGTGATCTTATATTGTCCAGAAAACAGACATTGACCATTGCTCAGGGTGGGTTGGGCCCTCTTCTCTGATCTAATAATAATGTAATAACCAACAATTACAGAGCAATATGACAGTCTCTTGGTAAATCCTGTATGTGTGTTATCTCCTTTGACCCCTATACCAAAGCTATTAAGAAGGTATATGAGGATGGGTTTTATATAATAACTGGAGCACAAGTTAAGTACTGGTTTTTCAGTAACATTCCCTCCTCTTCCTTTTTCCGCTATGTATAACTAGATTCAGGAGGTAAACCTCGATTAATTGTAACCAATTATTTTTATTCAGTTTTCATTTCCAGTGACTGCTCAAGAAAGAATATGTGATGCAGTAGTGGCTGAGAGATAAACACCAGAGACTGTTAGCTAGGTTGCCCTTACCTGGAGAAATGAACTACTCTGAGTGAGAGCATTTTGCACACTGAAATAGTATTTCTATTAGTTTTAGGCTGCAAATAACAGAAGACCCAAAAGATTAAACAATAGGGAGATTTATTACTTCACATCACAACAAGTCCAGAAATACAGCTACAACAGGATTAGTTAATTGAGTTCAAATATATCAAAGTTCCAATTCACCTTTCTTCTTTCTGCGCTGCTACCCTTAATATGTTGTCCTTTGTCAGATTCGTCACTTTATGATTGTGACGTGGTTACCACAACTTCCATACCCCCTCCTTACACAATGTGTAAGGACAAAGGGAGAGAAGGGTTCTTCTTTATGCCCTTTTTAAAGACTGAGATAAACATTCTGAGAAGATTCCCATAAAACTTCTGTTCTGGTCCCATCACCCCGAAGTGCATCTCCTGCCCATTCCTGAGTAGTCAATGAAAATGGGAATTAAATGAACAATGATTGGTCAGACTAATCAAGATTTGATCCCTGACCTGTGGAGGAATCAAGTTATCCAGAGGCACATAGCTATCTAACGCTTGAATGAAACTGGGATTCTGGTGAGGGAAGACGGGGCTAGGGCATGCCTTTTTGGTAATGAGCAGTACCTACTACAGTACTACACAGATACAAGTTCTCATTTTTAATGTTAGTGCAGCTATATTTAGTATGTGACAATGGTTTCAGAAAGATTCACTTTTGAGGTCATTTTAAAGCAAAGAGGTTTTTATTTACTTTTGAAGGCAATAATATTCCTTGTTCTCTGTTTTAGGTAGGGTTGCCTTAGAAGCAGACTCTAAGACAAAGATTTGAGAGCAAGTAGTTTATTTAGAAGGTAGGAGAGAATGGAACATATGCCTTCCCAGGGATACAGAGAAGGGAAGGTAACCTAAAGAGATGCATTATCAAACAAGTCACAACTGTGGGTGACAGACGCTTAAGGCCTTAGGGACACTCTGGAAAATGGTGTAAAATTACACTGAATTATCCTACATGAGAAGTAAGGGAGCCGGGGTATTTGTACCCCAATATTTGTCAGTCATCTGTTGAGAAATTCTACAGCTTACGGAGAAGCTCTCAGGCAGAGAGATCCAGAAAACAGAAATTAGGAGTCCTAGAAAGTGATGAAGCTCACAGGTTATGGGCTGAAGACCAAGAGCAACTGCCATCTTCCTTTATGTCCATAACAGTATAAAGATCAGAAATGTTAGAGAGCCTGCAAAACTACTGAGAATTGTCTTGTTGAAAGGAAGAGATACTTTCAAATTTTTTATTTATGTCTCAAAAAGGGTCATTTTAAAACCTTGTGATTTGTATGTGTATTATAGCAGTTTGTTTCTCTGCATACTGCTTACATTCAGATATTCTGATTTTAATAGCTCTAAAAATAAATATTTCCACCTGAAGTATTTGTTTTATTGCTTACTTAGAAAGTTGAGTTTTCAACTCAACTTATGAGTTGAAACTTTACGTTAAAAACATTAGCTGTAACTGTTAGCTGAGTACATTTTGATGTTACAGCATCAGTTTATATGCTGGTATCTTTCCACCTCTCAAGCTGATTCAGAGCACTGCAACATAATTTATCTTCACTTTTTAAATATCTGTTTAATTTTCTCATTTATGTCATGTGTAACAGAATGGCAATTAATTATTAAATCTAAAGTAAGAGAATTGTTCAGATCAGCAGGTTATGCTTCATTTAACTCCTACAAATATCATGTTCTATAAAAATAAACTTGTACATCCCAGTAGCAAAAGGTTTTTGATAATATACTCACCACGTATACTTGTCTGGCAAGATATTTTCTCCATTAGCTTCTTTGTTATTTTCTCTTTTTATTTTCCCCAAAATACAAAGCAATTAGGTAAAACTATATGAAAAGCTCTGGAAATCATTTTATTTTCCATTTGTTGTTTAAGGACAGGGAAGGTAGGAGCAGAAGGGATGGAAAGGCATTGTAGGTTGAATGCTGTACCCCGAAAAGGTATGTCCTCTGTAACCTGCAAAGGCGACCTTGTTTGGAGAAAGGGCCTTTGCAAATGTAATTAAGTTAAGGATCTTGAGATGAGATCATCCTAGATTTAGGGAAGGCCTAAAGTTAGAGGGTGATTTGAGACTCATGGACACACAGGGGAGAAGATCATGCAAAGATGGAGACAGAGATTGGGGTCATGCAGACCCAAGCCAAAGAATGCCTGGAGTCACCAGAAGCTGAAAAAAGCAAGAAAGGATTATTTCTTAGAGCCTTCTGAGGGAACATGGTCCCGCTGATATTTTGATTTCAGACCTCTGGCCTCCAGAGCTGACAGAATAAATTTCTATTGTTTTAAGCCATCAAATTTGTGGTAATTTGTCACAGCATCCCTAGGAAATTAATATAGCAGGAATTTTTATTAGTTATAATGATGATAATGGAGGTGATGTGTGTGTATACTTTTTCTTTTCTTTCCTTTTCTTTTGCCAACAATTTTATAGTTTACATAGTTTACCAAGTACTCTCATCTGTACTCCTCTGAGCCAAATGGTGAGCTGAATGACTCAGAGAAGTTAAATGACCTGTCCCAGCTATGGTTGTAAGTGCCAAACACAGGAGCACCAATCCAGAGGAGGCCGCCTCTGTGGGGGAAAGTTTGAGGAGCTTACTTAAGTCTCCAGGGAGTAAAAAGTCCTGGTGAAAAGTGCTATCTCCCACCCCAGACTTTCTCTTCTAAAGCCAGCTTTATTAAAGCTGATTCAATTTTTTTCATTAAAATTTCTTCTCGGCACTCCATGTTCATTGTGTGGACACATTCCAATGAGTTTTTGTCTTTTTCTTTACCATATGGTGATTTCAGTTTGTGCTCATTGTAGATTCATTTATTTCTTCATTGAACGAACATTCCCTTAGTACCTACTAAGGGCCTAACCCTTGCTTATTCTAAAGGACAATAGTATAATGATTTTAAGATCCACGGTTCCTAAGAAGCATAGCTTTGACATTTTACACACAACCTTTTGTAAGTAATATTTTTTCACTGTAAAATTTGTGCATTAAGAGCTGTTACTTACCATTACTTAGTTTCATAAGTGCATGGGTTGTGTGATGGAGGTCACTGAAAGTCATTCAATATTAGTGCAAGTTTTTTATATTTTTCTAATGCCTTTCCTCTTGGTTAAGAGAGTGAATGCTTCAGTTGTGGTGACCTGGACACGTGTTGCTCAAATACATGCCACCGACATTTTCTTAGACCATTGGTTACTTCATCTCTGCTTAAATTAATTGCATATGCTATTCGGAGAACTTAATTATGGATGTGGGCTTGTGTTCCAGGTCTGGCTGATGTATTGGGATTAGGTTTTTGTAGCAGAGATTACTGACACATATGTTGAGTTTGTTGTGTCTTGCTATATACATTCAACCTGTGCGAAGGACCAAAAAAAAAAAAATGTGAAATTGTATTTAATCTGTAAGAGGTACATAGTCACATGACTTATGATTATATATTTGTTAATAATTTCTTGATTGTAAGACTTTGACAAAGTTATAGGAAAATAAACGATTACTAGTTTTAGTTTAATGGCGGACTAGGTGGTGAACCATTTGCTTTTAGAAAAAGAAAAAGAATAAAAATGGAAGAAAAATAACAAAGTTGCATTTATCCCTGATTCCTAAGCAATGATCAGATTATGGGATTCTCCTTTTTCCCTTCAATCCTGAAAAGTACTGCTTTAAAACTCACATCCTGGTCTATATCTCTTTCACTAGAATAATTAGTCTTTTTTTTTTTTTGTAAATATTTTCATTGGAAGCCTTACTAAAGTCATATTTTGCCTTACAGTCAAGTTATTTATTTGGACATTCTCTTTTTGAAGATAATTTAACCTGTCAACAAAAATATACTGTAACTTGAAGCAATAGCAACTATGTTCAACTTCTTAAATGTTCCATGTATCAATCTGGCCGTCAATCCCTGTAATATTAGTTCTTCCTATGCAGAAGAGATGCTTTTTACAACTATTGCCCTCTGTTTTCAAGAAATACAAGAGCAGGAAATTCGGGTTCCCTTTTTTAAAAATCTAAATTATCAATCACACCTGTGTTTCTTGAGGATCCCATGGAGAGCCAACAAAGAAAGCCGAAAACACAGAACTGGCAGCACTGTAAGTTTAGAGCATTGCTTTATCCTGAAGAGAGATTTCATCTTCCTCTGATTGAGTGGTAAGCAAAGAGGAACTAAGTGATAAAGACCAGATGGGGAATTGGGATAGCTTTCCAGGTCTTGTGTTTGAATTTTTATTCTTTGGCTTAAGTTTTTTTTTCAATATATGGTAAATTTTAAGTAGATATGCTGATGTTCAAATATAAACATATGTTATCACTTTTGTTTTATTCATTCTCCTGTTTTCCTCCTTTCACATAAAATTTAATTTAAATATAGACAAGAAGAAATTATCTCTATTTAATAATGGGAATTATATGTGACTGGGAACCAATAAATAATTCTATTTATCAAGAACATCTTCATATAAAGATATATTTTTAAAGGGCATGGACATTGCTTAATGTCCATTTATTCTTTCAGTATACACTTTTTGTGCTAGGCCTTCAAAGTCCAAAAATAATTAAAATAATACCTTCTCCCTCAAGAGGCCTGAGGTTAGTTGATAGAGGGGAGGGGAGAGATAGTTTATGAACAAATAAGTAAAAGACAGTTGCTAGAGAGAGCAATGAGATATGCTGTTTTCCATGGAGACAAAATTAGGGCTAGTGGATGAAAGAGGGAAGAAGAGGTTTTGATTTATTAGCAAAAACAACTTGTTAATAACCAAAGGCAACCAAAAATAAAACGATACCCTTTTGGAGTTAATGCTTCTTAGAAATCTTTAAACAGAGAGTGAATGATTTTAACTCAGAGAACTGCGACGTTGTTTTGGAGGGTTAAAGGAACCTCCAAGGTCACTTCCAAATTTAAGATTAAGTCATTCTACTGTTGAATCAGTTAGGCATTTTTCGTAAGGGTTACCTTCTTATTCTGAAAGAGCCCTGTCAAAGACTTGGGCATTGCTTTGATTAGATACTTGGAAAGCTGTGGCTTAATAGTCACCAGTCTTGAATAAATAGTGAAGAAGAAGCAAGGCAGAATTAATTGTGCACTGAGGTCTCCCCAGCGTCCTCTCTTAGCTCTTTGCTGACTATTCCAAGACCCTCATTTGGATGGCCAAGTAATACTCAAATAACTTATACCAACAGTCTTAAGCATGAAGAACTGAACTTGTAATATTGTATCCTAAAAAGATATTCTAGAATTGAACTTGTAAGAGATTTCATGGATTCTCTAAGTATATCTATTTTTGCAGATAAGAAGTATTAAGGTTAGTGCCAATGCCATTAACTTTGTTTATGGCGTTAGGACACATGAAATAATTTCAATCTGATAGAAACAGTCATTTTGATTGTTGGAGAGAAACACATCATACCTTCACAAAATAAAAGCTGGGAAATGGCAGCTCGTAGAAGTAAAATATTTTAAATGACTTGTCATTGGAGAAATTACCTATAGTTTCACAGAGATGTCCCAAAGAAGAACTCTGCCATCACGCCCTACAGCATGTATAAATGCAACATAGGCTTTTGGTGATTACTATGTAACATAAAATAATTGCCACTGTTGTTGTTTCTTAAAAACGTCCTCTTTATTAACATTATTGGAATTTGATTAGCCAATACTTTTAAACTTTCATGTCTCATGTGGAAGACTTCATTGGAAAGTCAGAAGAATGAAGGAAAATTCATAGCATTAACAGAAGAGAATTGAACTTACACTTGAGGAAGAATAAAGAATAGTATATGAGAATGGGTATGGAGAACATATGTTCTTTATAATTATTTATTTTATTCTTTTGGGGAAAGTTTACTGTTATAAATAAATATTAAAACGATTAAATGCAAGTTCTTTAGTAGCAAAATAACAATAATAATGATGATGATAGATTATTTAGAACAAAATCTAAAGTAACTGAGATTAAACTTGACTGGTAATCATGTGTGTGTGTGTGTGTGTGTGTGTGTGTGTGTGTGAATCAAGTCACATTTCTTGTTCCACTTTTGACTAAAGGCAGATACTGTTGGAGAACAGATCTATTTGTGAAACCTTATTGGGAACATTCAAATTGGCAAAATGACTTGGTGCCCATCTGTAGTAAATCAAGATGTACATCTGACTAGGTTGGGGCTTCGTGCCAGTGCCTGTCTCAACATGTTCAGTTTTTAACTGAATTCTGTCAAAATTTTGAGTAACATAATACTGTCACAGTCATGTTGTACATCTTTCTTATGGACGTGTTTATCTGTGTGATTGTAGGTCTAGTCAGAAAGGGTCAAGGTGTCTTCTTGGCCATGATATTAGCTTAGAGTTTCTCTTCCACATCATAAGTATTCTCCCTCCCATTCACCTCCCCATCTTTTGTCCACTCATCCCACTCTGGGATTGATCATTGTAATAGTGATTGAGAAGCCCCTTGCTATCATTCAGATATCAGCTCAAAAGCTGTCTTCTCTGAGAGGCTTCTGCTGGCTAGTCTTTCTCCCTCGTCCGGGGCATCTTATTCCATGACCCTCCTTGCTTTTCTTCATAGCATGTATCACAATTTGAAAGATTTCCGCATTCATTTTCGAGCCTACATACTTATTATCTGTCTCCTTGACCCCAACCCCCATGCACATGTAAGTTTTGTGAGAATTAGGACTTTGTGTGTCTTGTTCCGCTGCTATATCTCTAATGCCTAGGACTTCCTGACACATAATAAATACTCACTAAATATTTGATGTATGACTGACTGACTGATGAATAAAAGAATGAATTAATGAGTGAACAAATGGCTTAGCAATTTAGTAACTTTGACTTCGACAAAATTTGGCAATACATGAGATCAAAGCATTTCTTTCCAGCTCATGTGACTTTTCAAAATTATCTCAAATAATTTCAGTGTAACATTTTGAGCCCAAAACATTTTCCTCCCCAAAACTCCACTTTTTTATTTAGAAGGAGGAGAGGAAAAACTAGTTTTCGGCAGAGTTTTATACAGACATATACAGGGTGAGACCTCTTTCAGCTTTCCTAGCCAAATTTAGATATTCAAACATAGAACTTTAGAAACAACCTCTTCTTCCATCCTTTCTTGACTCCTGCTTTCCCACTGGAATGGAGAAGGTACCAGAGTGAGTTGGTGGTGGGAAGAAAGTGTTAGGGAGAGTGAGGGAAGAACTTGTATGAAAACGATTTGATTCCATCATTTATGAAAACAGGACACTATTAAAAGTCCAAATAAATATCATTGGTACTGTTAAGAATTGGGCTCATTTTTGCACGAGTAAATATATCAGCATCCACACCACTAAGATATTTTATAAAATGTTTCCTAAAAAAAGTGGGTTATATCTAATTTTCCTTAGTGAATCATTATTTAATAAAATCGGTGTGATGCATTTAGCATATGTACCATAAATCCTGTTGTGTTTGTTTGTTTGTTGTATTTTTTAATAAGATTGGGGACTGAAAATCAATGCTGTGGATGTATTAATAGATAGCTTAGTTTTCTTTTAGAGAAATTAGGGACTTGAGTCTTGCTTTATCCCCAAATACACAGATAATAAGTTCTGATGAGGACGTGACTCACATTTTTCCACTGGTAATGGAGTGGAAGTTAAAGAACCAGTAGAGGGAGGAATGAACAGCAGCTGTTGCCAGTTTCTGGATGTTAAGTGAACCTGCTTCACATATGAGCATCTTGGGGATCTCTCATCATCTGAAGACTGTTTTTCCATTCCTTTTTAGGTCCTGGTAGCTTTTGATAACTCGAACAGAATTATGTTTTAGCTTCAGTTATCTGTAACAATGTAAATATTTTCACATACATTTTAAAATATAAGATGTTATGGTAATGTCATTAATTAATAACATAGCAATAATTTTAATATTTACCTATATTTAATGTAGACTTTCAAAAGACTCCCAAATTATTAAAAAAAATAAATCTTGAAAACCAAAAACATTGGACAACATCTTTATATTGCCCTTGTTTGCCTTCAGAACATTTTCAGATTTATCCTGTCTGTGAACTTGGTTATGTTTATTACCCAGATGGTTTTTTACCACATGAGCAATTAATATAATTGGAGACTATGAAGTATTTATGTCAAGGCAAGAAGCATTTGAAGCTTCAATGTGGTAACTTTGCAGGCAGCCAAACATTTTACTATGCGCATCCAACCTTCCCTTCCCCTGCCTTTCCCTTTCTATTTTTATATTAAACGAAAAAGAGAGTTCACAAAGGCACTCAGAAACTGGCAGTTTCGTGTAGAATGTGGTATATATTTCTAATTTCCATATATTTCCTTAAAGTGGAATGGCCCCGGGAGCACAATTACCTTCAGTCTTGACAGGTGTAAAAAAGGCAAATTCTGCCAGTTTCTGATTGAAATGTTACACTGACTTTTCTGAAACTGGCATGATGGGTAGGTAACAAAAGACAGAGATGCAACTGGGTCAGGGGAAACTATTGCCATAATCCCTTTTCCCCGTTTTGAGCTCTTGAGCAAGAAAATCCTATGTCAAGCTACATTAGCACCACCAGCTATCAGCACCTTAAAGGGGCTGGCAACAGACAGGTTCTTTAACTTTTGTAATCATACTCTTCATTCAAAGGGGCTCAAAGAAAAAAAATCAAACCTAATCTCTGAAGACTATATAATAAGCTTACATTTTCATTCTTCACCTAGATTTCATTTTCTTATATGAAAATGCTCTGCCAACTGCCCATAATTAGTCCCTTTTTACTTTATATTTCAACATACATATAGTGCTTATGAATTCTGTTGGCAGGGAGTACCTTCCTTCATGTAATGAATGCGTTCCACAAAAAGTGCACATCAAAAATTGTAAATCATATAATATCTTTATTACAGAATTGACCTCTTGTGATAAATCCTTGATAGAGTTTTTTATCTTTAAATCTCAAATAATGTATTGTTCTCTCAATTTGGATATACTCTATATATATGTTAGGTGAGACCAGGTTTGTTTGTTTGTTTGTTTGTTTTTAAGGAAAGTACACATATATTAGTTTGCATTTGGTGACATACTCTTTTGAGATTGATTTCTGCATGGATTCCTCCTCCTCCAAGATAATCTTAGGGTTCTCTCTCTCACTTCTTTTACCTCTCTTCAGATGTCATCTTGTCAGAGAGGTCTTCTCTCACCACCTCATATAATTCTCTCACCTTGCCCTGCTTTACTTTTCTCTCATTACTTATAATCACAAGACATATTATACATTTATTGTCTCTCTCCTGTGAACTCAATTACATGAAACCTGGGTCTTTATTTCACTTACTATTATTTCTCCAGACTTAGGATAGCGCATGGTACATATATACACAACATATATTTATTGAATGAATAAGTGAAAAATGATGAGATTGAGAGAGAATGGTGTCTACAAAACCCCTGGTATTATCTGCCCCATTCTCTGGGAGTATGTATGGGTGTACTTCCTGGCGAGAAAGAGAGTGCATTACTATTTACTTTTTTAAATTCTATTGTATCTGTAATAATATCTATTATATCTGTTATAATAAAATCTGATATATCTAAGTGCTCAAGTTTTAAACTTTCAAAAAATATTGATAAATGTATCCTTTAAGTCTTATGATTCTGAGACTCACCTGTTGATTTCAAAGCAAGTTCTGATCGTAATAAATATATATGTCTACGGGGAACTGCAATTCATGAAATAGTATGAAACTCCAACCAAGAGAATGCAAACTTGGGGGATTATAGGCTCAATTTCACCAAACCACTTTGTAAGATTTTTAATGCATTTGTTGACATTTTAGAAATTCAATATATTGCACACAAAAAATCCTGTTTTCCAGCCTTCCTTGAATAATCTGAAGGTCTGACAATGCTGGGTTCACGTGCCTGCATGACATCCATTAGCTGAAGCTGAGTATTAACATGTTGACCACAGTCTCCACCATTCCTTTTTATATTTTGCTCTCTTCTACATTTATCTTACCAGTATAGACACTGTTGGCATTTGGCATAAAATCCCAGCTGTAAGCCATGCCAATCCTTAGATATCAATTCATATGCTGCTCTTTATTTCATTGTCTAGATGGAGTTGAAAAAATTTATTGAAGTTAAGGAAAAAATGGTATTTTTTGTTTTACTTTAAATATTCTGAATACTTTGGATTTTTTTTTTAAGTAAAGAGAGCTTATACCAGGTATCTATTCTTTTCTTCAGAGTAATCTGAAGCTCAATATTCTATGTCCTGAGAGGGTTTTGATGTTCATAAGTGTCTACATGTGTCAAAACTCGATGAATGAACACTTAAGATTTTTGAATTTCATTGTATGCAAGTTTTATAAAATGGAAGCAAATATTGAAATATATGCATGCATAAGTATTAGGGTGAGTTCTTCTTATGTCTGAAAATGACTTTGAAATGCATCAAAAACAGATGGATTAATGAATGTATAGCAGGATAGATAGATACATAGATATGTGATAAATGAAGCATAGTAACATGGTAATGGTAGAATCTATGTGGTGGGTATATGGGATTTCACTCTATAATTCTTTCAACTTTGATGTATGACTGAAAATTTAGGGAATACATATTGGAGAAAATAATCTGCAACTAAATATGACTCCAGTTTGCATTTGGAAATATAATTATGGAATACATCCTGTAGAAAATTAGTTGTTTTGCTTATTAGTTTTTTACTCTTTCCTGTATCTATTTTCCCATGACCAGTAGGTGTCAAATAGTATTCTCTGGGCTTAAAAGTTTCAAATCTTTTGAATTCTTATATGCAGGGTATGAATTAATTTTGCCTGGGTATAGTTTCACTTTGTACTTTGTAAGGAGAAGCCATTTGGGATTTGAATGTTTAGTTTATACGTATTTTTGTAAATAACTGGTATTTTACATAATTAACTCAGACTTTTTCTTTCATACATTTAGAAACTTCTATTCTACAATTATAAATAGGAGGTTACAGGACTATTAAAAGTAACAATTGTAAATATTTGAAATGATAAAGTGTTCGTTGTAGGCAATGGCTCAGCTACTCAATTTCAAGCAATAGTCTTTACTTTTTGATTAAAGGATACATGTCATGGAAATTTTGGATTGTTAATGGGCAGAGCTTGGCTATGAAATCTTCAAGAGAATCTGTCTTCTTCTGTTTTAAAAAGAAACCCACCACCTGCTCTGCGGCAGAGTCAGCAATATTTCCAGTGGGGTATCTTCAGTGACATGAAGCAGATTTATACTTTAGCACTTATTGTTCTAGATTCCAGAATTCTCTTTCTTCCCAATCACTTAAATTCAGTTTAACTTTTTTCAAGATATTCAATTATTATGTCAAAACAGCACATATATTACAATATCAGATGTCTTGGAAGCATAGATCATTCTCTGTATAGATAACACCTTTGGGAAGACCATGGACCTCATTTTTCCTCATTTGTAAAATGTCTCTTCACTGCTGAGGAACATCAATCTCCTTTGCATCAAGGTTGAGTTATCGAAACCAATTTTTCCCCAAATACTTCCATATCATTAAAATTGACTAGAACTCAAGTAATTAAGTTCAATTAATGTTCACTGAATGCCTATTAGGCTGGCTTCTGGGAATCCACACAAAGATAAGATAGTCCCTGTCCCTGAGGATTGCATGTTCCTTATAAAATGTTACAATGGCAAAATGGAGATGCAACTAAACATTTAATGAGAATTATTCCAAATGGATTAGAATGCTATCTATGATCTTTTTTTGAAAGTATTATTAGGTTGACAAATGTATTCTTTGACACTTAATACTAAGTAGCTAAAATAAAATGATTTCTTTCTATTTTTTTTTTTAGAAAATAGGCAAGGGTTTAACATGTGAACTTTTGTTTTTTAATTACTTGAATTTAAGGTTTTTTTGGTGGCAGTATACTACAGTAGAATGAGCAAAATCAAACATATTGACTTCTAACATTCACTTATTAATTCAGTGATCTAGATCTCAGCAATAAGATCTAGATCTTACTTAAACCCCTTCACTCCCTACCCCATGCTTCTCTTTTCTCCGCTATAATATATGTATAATATAGCTGCCTGTTTTGAAAATGAAAATTTTAGTAGAATAATAAATAAAAGCCTCAAGTAGTAGTAACCCAGTAAGTATCAAGTTCTATTATTATTGTTGTCATGATGATGATGATGATGATGATGATGATTTTCATTTGTGTTCCTCAGGAATCAAACTTGAGATTAAGATTCTTCTATAAGTGGTTTATAGAGGAAGTGAAGCCAAGGAACACTTGTAGGGGAGTGAAAAAATAGAACAGAGAAGGAAGAAAGCCATTAAAGAGGCAAGCAATTAGAACATAATTGGGGAGTTTTGAGTGACCATGTAGATCATGTACTTCAGAGTTCTCTCACCTGAGAGACAAGGGAACTGGGGTATTTATTCATCAGTTCCTGCCAGTCATTAGTTGAGGGCTACTCTTAGGGGCATTAATTCTTCAGCATTTGCAGCCTACCATGTGCATAAGCAGAGTGGTCTTTGGCAGGTAGAGAAGCCCTCAGACAATGATTTAGGTGTTGACCATTGGAAGTCAGCCTGGAATGCCTGAAATGGTCAGGGCTGAGGACTTATGCACAGAACACTGATTGCATCTGTCTGTATGATGGTGACAGGACCACTTAATGGAGGTAGGACACTATATGTGTGTGTCTCTCTCTCTGAGAAATGAAATATAAATGTGGATGAATAAATGTAGGTAGAAGCCTATCTAAGAAAAAGAGGTACTGTGTTTCTGTCTACCTGTACACACTATACAAAATTTATCTGACAGGTTTGGAATTATTCTGGCCTTGGCCAATGAGTCATTTTATGGGGCACAAGTTTTCTCTGAACAAGTCTCTTGTCTGGGCCCTGGGTAGGTCTTGTGCATTAGTTTCTGCTCCTTGGAGTTGAGAGTTCAGGGTTCATCACTCTGAACTCACCTCCTAGAGCAGTGTGCACTTCTCAGCCGGCAAACTTGGTCTGAGGTGATTTACTCATTAGAGCCCTCAGGATCCCTTAATAGTTATGATTCAGCTGTCATCCAAAGCTAATGAGCAGGAAGAAGCAGTTCCACTACTTCCTTGCCTTGTTTGAGGAGATATCCCACCATCTTTCAGTTTAATTATGGGATGTGGTTTCTGGGCAGGAGAGCAGTGAGATCTGCTTTCTGCATTTGGTTTTGTTCATAATCGAATCATAGTAATTAAGTAATCATGTAGGGTGTGAACAATAACTTTTATGAACATTAAGATAGTGTATTTCATAACATCTAAATACTTTGTTTGTTAAAGTTCATTTTGAGAAATTGTGATAGTTGTTAGGAAACACTATTAATTTGATAGTGTGGAGGAGAAAGATAAGGTCCCTCTCCTAGAATTATATATGTTTGGGTAACTATCTTTGGGAAGCACTGAAGGTGTCTTTTAAAATAAATCTCAGAAAGTATATAAGCCATAAACCATTACTTACATACATAGGCATAGAGATATCTGTATACATGTACACATATGTTATTTCGGCTATGTCCTGGACGCCTAACAAAGATGGAATTGCACTGACTGATTGCTTGCCGTGTCAAAGATGAAAAGGCAAACTCTATCCGGTGTTCCTTTAAATTCATACATGTACTCTATTTTTTTATTTTGAAAAATGGAAACAAATTATTAAGGGAATGAATATATTAACCAGAACTATATTTAAATAAGTGCAGGAAAATGGATCCCCCTATTAATTTTTGAATCACAATATGCCAGCCATTCACATTGTAGAAATTAGGAGCCACTGAAATTCTCTTTAAATATGCTAAAAATATTTCACAGATGGCAATATGAAATAATTTCTGTAACCTTTCTTGTATTGATAATGTCAACCATTAAGGTCAGCATTTTAGTAGATCTGATGTAGTTATAGCAATGAGCATGTTGTTGACTAATATGTGGTTTGCCTAAATAGAATAAAGATTCCTCTGGGAGAAAACTGAAAGCAAGCATTTTGCAGATCTACTATTCAACAGTGATCAGAAGATGGATGATGTTTTGCTATACTTCATAGGATATTCTCTTAATATTTTGACTGGTTCAAAGAAAAGGAGGGACAATAGTCATCAAACATTTTTAGAGAGCAAATTTTAGGACTGTGGAGTGAGAAAATACGGAAAAGATTACATCTTGCTAGTCACATTTCCCACTCTTCTCACCTGCCCTATCAGACAGATCCTCGTTATCATCCCTATTTGGCCTCTGCCATTTTGCTCAACTCTTTCCCCTGTGTGGATGGCTTTCTCTTCTTTTGATTCCAGTTCTGGTCCCTCAACCAGTCCAAAATGTATCTTTTTTTCTCTCAACTTTTATTGTCCATAGGGACACTTATACTGCTTATAACTTGGATATTTTCTAATCATTATAGATACTAGCTATTGTTCCCAGCAAAAAATAAATATTTATAACAGCTATCACATTTTACATATCTTTGATTATTCCTTGCACAGTAGCATCTCATAGTAGGTGCTCATCCAATAACTATCTTTTCTCTATCCTCCTTTACACTTCATACTTCTCTCTTCATACTTAAGTAGAATTATCAAGCTGCATTGTAGTTGCTTGCTGTTTCAGTTATTTGCACCGCCTAACAAACCACCCCAATATTCAGTGGCTTAAAACAACAACTTATAATTTCTCATGACTGTGAGTTAGCTGGGCTTGACTGGGAGCATTTTCCTTTTCAATGACATAACTGAGTTTACTCATGCGATTGCGTTCAACTGGGAACTTGTTTGGGGCTGCAGCATCCAAGATGACTTCTCTTTCTCAAGTCTCCTCCATTGGCTTTAATCACTCTGTAGTCCAGCCTGGACTTCTAGAAGGTGGCTAGGCTCTGGGGTGTGTGTGGCGGTGGGCAGTAGTGGGGGAGTGGAAGCTGCCAGTCTTCTTTAGGACTTAGACTAGAAGTCTCACATATCACTTCCACTGCATTCAGTTGTTCAAAACAAATCACAAGACCAACCCAGATTCACAGTGATAGGAAATAGACCCCATCCCTTGATGACAGGAGCAGCAAAGTCACATTGAAAAGAGGCATGTGTACAACAGTGGGAGGAATACTTGCTGGCCATGTTTGGATTTGATTAGTCTTAAGACTCTGATAGAATAGTGGAATCGGTTTCTTAATGTAAGGCACAGTTTTATAGCATAGTATAAATTAAATCAACTTGAGATTCAGTAATCTCTTTATTAGTTCTCAAATATTGGTTTAAATAATTATATTAAATTATGTATGATTGAAAAGTCTTGTTTCCACATGAATGCCATAAGAATTATTTTCCTTCTCTTGTAATAAAATCAGATGTAGAACATAGGTTAAGAGCAGTCTTATTCACACCTCAAATTTCTGACACAGTGTTAATGTTGAGGAAAAGAGAAACATCCAGTTAACAATAGATTTTTGTTTAGAAATATGCCAAGAGACTGGGGTACAGGTTGAGTGGGGGTAATCATACATGTACTGCTATTGCAATTATTATCTATCATGAAGGTGGCTGAAGTAAAAGGGAATAACTTCCTTGCATAAATTTTGAGGTAGATTACTATTGAGACATGGCTATGCACTTGGATTATTTTGTAAAGTAATATATAAGAATAAAATTTTATATTTATTGAGTAAAATTATAATTATAAAAGATAAAGTGGCTTAATATTCTCTAATTTAATTCTCTCAATATTAATCATATTAAACATTGAAGGTTTTTCTGAGTTGTTATCCAATTATTGCTGTAAATTTGGCTATAATTTTACAACATTCTTTTGTATGTATAACAAAATTCTGAAATTTTTTTGATGACTGGGCATGGATATATATGATATTATTTTAAAGCTGGAATTACATCTTTTCCACTTTTGTTGAGTGGTGCATTTAATTTGTTTTTGGGATAGCACTGAATGAATGTTGCATTTAATAAAAATGTTTAATTTCTCTAATCCTTTTCACAGATAATAGAATATGATTTTTATCTTTTCCCTTAAAACGGCAAGGGCTTCTCATCAAGGAAGTCTGAAGCTATGACTGGCATAGTGAACCTAGTATCTGAACATCTGTTTTTTTATTTTTTATTTCATCTGACCTTAGAATGATGCAGTGGCTCCTAGATAATTTTCTCAAAACTGACTCCATTTCTCATTCATTTACATTTCAATGACCCTTTGAGTTCTCTAACTCTCCTTCTGTCTGACTTGTCTTTTTAAATCATTATAATAAGTTAAATGTAAACATTTCATATCCTCTGGGTAAAAAAAGGGTGTGGATAAGGGTCATGGAGAAGACACAGGAAAATAACAAATAACCACAACTTACCCCCCCAAATAGATTTAGCTACAAGAAAAGTTAAGTGCAGGTGGAATAAAAGCCCTTGTGGTATAGGACAGAGGATTTCAAACATTCTTGGACTTCATTATCAGCAGAGAGGCTTGTTAAAAACACATACTCCAAACCATTTTTACGAGAAATTAGGGTCTTAGAGCATGGACAGCTGGGTGATATCCATTAACAGCGGCAGTGCATGAGGCAGAACCTAGCTCTATTGGAAGTATAAAATAGGGAAATTTTTCTGCTAACCTTAATTCTTCCACTCTCCAAGTCATTTCAAAATTCAAAGACATGGATTTTCATCCGTCACATAGTTTAAGTAACTATTCAATGTTGAAATTCCTGGCCTTTCATGCTATAAAGAGTCAGCTGTCCACAGAACTCAACTCACTTGAATGTGTTATTTCTTCACGTCTTGTGCAGTTATTTTGCCCTTTCTTCATTTTTTTTTTTTTTACCCCAGCTTAAAATCTATTAGCTGTTATTTTGGGCTTCTAATATTCCTTCTCATGCCCCTATGCTTTTCCAGTTTTTCTCTTCAGCCCTCAAAGGCAGCGTTTCTTCTATCTGTGAAGCTGCCTATACATCATCTGTGATTTGTAGATTACCCTTTGAGAAACACCAGAATTCCCAGAGCTTTCATTTCTTTGCCATTAAATGAGAACAGTAATGGCTGCTGACATTTCTCTTGATACTGAAGGATGTGGTCAGGCCAGATGAGGAAATGCTTGTTGAATGTGGTGTGCTATGCTGCTATAGCCTCTTAGCTGGGAGGTCAAGCCCAGGCAGCTCAATGATTTGCTAGGGATGTTTACTAATCAGTGGTGAGCCAGGATTACAACCTGAAGAATCTGTCTCATTCTTTCAGAGAACATGCCCATAGATAAACTGGACTTATTATTTTAAGTGCTCTCATGTCCCTGTAGGCCAAAGATGTAGAATTTATAACAGTAGTTTGATCTTCAGAAACTCCACTTAACCCAGAATTACTCTTTAATTTACAGAATCACTCTTTAGTTTATAGAGAGCACTGGGGAAAAGGGAGGGATGAGCAAGTGTTTAAGTATTGGAATTCTACTGCTTATCTGTAAGGGATATGTATGGAAAAATCTTTGCTTTTTTTTACATATGACTTAAAAATTCCTTTTAAACTTCAAACAAATCTCAATAAATAAAATACAGAATTAAAATAGAAATTCTTGAGATTTGTCCTTGAATATATCTTTAGAAAAAGTATACTTGAAATTTGATGACTCATAAAAAAGTTGTTGGAAGTTGAGAATTTTTTATATTTATTCAAATTAAATACATGTGTGTGTTTTGATACCAAGTTTTAAAAATACTTTTGGGAGATACACTTCCTTAGAAACAAATAGGTCTGAGAATCCATAATATTCTTGAGTTTGTATTCTGTATTGCAGAGTTGGGATTTTACCCCTTAAATTACAATTTGGGGGAATGTCAAAGCCAATCTTAGTGGCCGTGAGGTTCTAGCTCCACTGTTCTGTCAGTGTGAAATCGGGGAGTCAAATAAGTGCTTATTTAGCATTTTTGGTAAGCCAGGTACTGTGAAATGCACTTTCTATATTTTCATTTAATCCTTTCAGGGAATTAACAGCTTCAGAGGCCAATATATTATAGACAGGAAAACTGAGGTTCCAAGATGTTAAGTAACCTGCTCAAGGTGGAACTGAGACTCTAATTTATGTGCATCCCACCCGAAAACCTCATAGTTATCTTCTTCCCACAAGGAACACATCCAACCAGCATTCCATCACAAATGTTAGCACCAAGGACAGAACTGGAAAACGACATGTACACCTTCTATTTTGTGCACAAGGCTCTGACTACATCATGTACTAGCTTACTACATGACTGCAAAGGCCCAGATAAAAATTCTGTGTGCTTCATATCCTTTTATTAGCACATTTTATCTTGTATGGTTATCCAGTGTGAGTATGTGATGAGTTGGGACTGTGGGTGGAAGATGCAATTAGTTTTGCCTCAGGTAGAATGCTGACATCAGTTGTAATGAGATTAAAATCTTCTACTCAGCTGTTGCTTGAAATATTCTGTGTTCTCATCCAACTATTTTAACTAATTGAGGTGACTTACCCATATAATTATTTCTAAATGTTTACAATTACTTTTAGATAAATATAAATGAATGTTTGCCTGCATATGAGCAACAAAAGGAATAATTTGCTACCTTCACCCAAATAGTCTAGCCTTGCTAAAATATTACGGGAGGAACCATCAGAGTGTATCAGTGGAGTTCAAATGACATGGATGGGCATTTGTATTACTAAAATGAAATATTACTTTCAGCTCCACCAAAATAGAATAGCCCCATTCCTACCAGGTCCTTCTCCTTACAACAAAAAACCATAGCTGTAACACAACAAACAAGCATAGGAAGTCCCTGAAAGATTGAAAGAAGGTTGGCTGCCTAGGCACTTGAGGGACTTGAGGGACTTGAGGGACTTGAGGGACTTGAGGAACTGAAGAAATACACAGCATGAGTTCCTTGAATTTCCTTATTGACTCTCATATCCTGGACAGGGTACTGCAGAAGTCTCAAACTAGGGCCATAGGCAAGAGACCAAAAAACTCCAAGAAAATCGTGTTTCTCTTAGCCAAAGGACCAGGAAAAAGGTGGCCTAACAACAGAAAAACTTTTTGGCAACATGTGCCAAACACGATCAGAAAAGTCACACTTTCACTCCTCCATGGTTTCAGTGGTGCTGAGCAAGCAACCACCACAACCACCACCACCAAATGCTGATACTATTAGACGGTGGTGAGTTATATATGTATATTGTAATGTACATTGTATCACATATATAGAGCAACCACTTAGAAAACTACATGAACCGATATGCTAAAAAACACTATAAATCAATCAAGAGAGAAATCTTTGAAAAAATGGAAAAAATAAACCACTGGAAAATAAGACAAGAGAACCAGAGGAAAGAGAAAGCAAGTTATAAAATGACAAGCTTAAGTCCTATTATATCAATATGCCACTTTTTTTCCCCCAAAATTTATTTATTTATTTATTTACTTATTTATTTATTAAGTTTACTGGGAGTAACATTGGTTAATACAATTATATAATTTTCAGGTGCACATTATAATTTAACATCTGTATATTCTATTGTGTGTTTACTACCCAAAGTCCAGTTTCCTTCAGCTACCATATATTTGATCCCCTTTACCCACTTCAAACTCTCCCTATCCGCCTATATTTGACCCCTTTTAACTGTCTACCTACCCTATTCTCTTCCACCCCCTACACTCTGGTAACCATTAGTCTATTGTCCATGTCCATGAATATCTGTTTGTTTGTCCTGTTCATTTGTTGCTTTTAGGTTTATATCCCAAATATAAGTGATATCATATGATTTTCAACTTTTTCTGTATGGCTTATTTCACTTAGCATGATTATCTCGAGGTCCATCCATGTTGTTGCAAATGGCAGTATTTCATCTCTTCTAGTAATATTCCATCGTGTATATGTACGACAGCTTCTTTAGCCAATCATCTATCATAGGACACTCGGTTCCTTCCATGTCCTGGCCACCGTGAATAATGCTGCTTTGAACATCGGTGTGCAAATATCTTTATGGATATGGGTTTTCAAGCCTTTGGGGCAAATACCCAGTAAAGGGATTGCTGGATCATATGGTAGGTCAATTTTTAGTTTTTTGAAGAACCTCCATACTGTTTTCCATAATTGCTCTACCAATTTGCAGTCCCGCCAGCAGTGTATGAGGGTTCCTTTTTCTTCGCATCCTCTCCAACATTTGTTATTATTTGTCCAGTTGATTATAGCTATTCTAACAGGTGTGAGATGGTATCTCATTGTGGTTTTGATTTGCATTTCCCTAATAGCTAGTGATGTTGAGAATTTTTTCATGTATTTGTTGACCATTTGTATGTCCCCTAGGGAGAAGTGTCTGTTCAGGTCCTCTGCCCATTTTTTGATGAGATAATTTGTTTTTTTTGCTGTTACTGAGTTGTATGAGTTCTTTGTATATTTTGGATATTAGGCCCTTTTCAGAGGTGTTATTTGCAAATATATTTTCCCATTTGGATGGTTGTCTCTTTACTTTGTTGATGGTTTCTTTTGCTGAGCAGAAGCTTTTTAGTTTGATGTAGTCTCATTCATTTATTTTAGCTTTTACTTCCCTGGCTTTTGAGATCAAATTCATAAAATCCTCTTTAAGTCCAAGGTCCTTGAGTTTCGTTCTTATGTTTTCTTCCATGCATTTTATTGTTTCAGGTCTTATATTTATGTCCTTTATCCATTTTGAGTTAATTTTGGTGTGTGGTGACAGACAACAGTCTAGTTTCATTCTTTTGCAAGTGGCCTTCCGATTTTCCCGGCACCATTTATTGAAGAGGCTTTCCTTTCTCCACTGTATGTTTTTGGCTTTTTCATCAAAAATTATTTGCCCATATAAATATGGGTTTACTTCTGGATTCTCAATTCTGTTCCACTCTTCTGTGTGTCTGTTTTGCTGCCAATACCATGCTATTTTGATTACTGTCACTTTGTAGTATAACTTGAAGTTGGCTAGAATGAAGCCTCCAGCCTCATTCTTTTTTCTCAGGATGGCTTTGGCAATTCGGAGTCTTTTATGCTTCCATACAAATCTGATGTTTTTTTTTTTTGTTCTATTTCAATACATTACTCTAAATGTTCATATTCTCTGGAAATGCAAGGGACTCAGAATAGCCAAAACAATATTGAAAAGGAAGAACAATGTTTGAGGAGTTATGCTTTCTAATTTCAAAATTTACTACAAAGATACAGTAATTAAGATGGTGTGGTACCAGCATAGGGATAAACACATAGATCAATGGAATAGAGTGCAGAAACGAATTCTTACATTGGTGGCAATTGACTTGCAATAAGAGTGCCAAGATAATTCAATGAGGAAAGAATAGTCTTTTTAACAAATGGTATTGGGACAGCTGGATATCTACGTGCAAAGGAATGAAGAGAGACCCCTTTCTTACATCATAACAAAAATTAACTTCAAATGGATCATACATCTAAATGTGAGCTAAATCAACTCTTCAAAGAAATTGTAGGTATCAAATTTGTAACCTTGCATTAAAGAGTGAATTCTTAAGTGTGACACCAAAAGTCTAAACAACAAAAGAAAGCTACGTACACAGGACTTCATTAAAGTTTAAAATTTTATGCTTCAAATCACACCAAAAAGAAAGTGAAAACCAACTCACAGAATGGGAGACAATATTTGCAAATCATATATTTGATCTCATATGGGACTTGTACCCAAAATATATAAAGTTCTCTTACAACTCAATAACAAATAGATAAATACAATTTCAAAATGGGCAGGTGGTCTGAATAGACAACTCTCCAACGAAGTTGTACAAATGGCTAATAAGTACTTGAAAAGGTACTGAACATTATTAGCCATCAGAGAAATATATAAATCAAGACCACAATGATATACTACTTCTATTAGTATACATAGCTATTATCAAAAAGACATAGTAAGTGTTAACTAGAATATGGAGAAATAGGAACACTTATACATTGCTGATGGGAATATAAGATGATATAGCCATTTTGAAAAATGGTGTGGCAGGTTCTCAAACTGCTAAACATAGAATTATCATTTGATCCAGTAATTACTCCTAGGTATATACCCAAGGAATATGAAAACATGCATTTATACAATTACATATGTGGACATTCATAGAAGCATTATTCAGAATACCTTCCAAATGGAAACAACTCAAATGTTAGTCAACTGATGAATGAATTAAAAATGTAGTATATCCAGAAAATGGAAAATTGTTCATTCTTAAAAAAGAAATGAAGTTCTGATACATGCTACAATATGGATGAGCTTTAGAAACCTTAAGTTGAGTGAAGAAACTAGTCATAAAAGACTCCATATTGCATATTTACTTCACTTATGTGAAATATCCAGAATAGGCAAATCTGTAGTCAGAAAGCAGATTGTTGGGTTCCTAGGGCTTGGAGAAGGAGGTTTGGGGGAAACAAGGAGTGAATACTAATTGGTATGAGTTTCTTTGAGGGATGTTGTAAATGTTCAAAATTTGATTGTGGGCATGGTTGAACAAACCTATGAATATATAAAAATCATTGAATTATATATTTTAAATAAGCCAATTGTTTTGTTTGTGAATCAATAAAGCTGTTAAAATGTAAATGGTCTAAATATGCCAGTTAAAAACAGATTTTGGCGTGGTGTGATCCAATAATAAGTTGTCTGCAAGAAATTCACTTCAAATACAACAACATAGGTTGGTTGAAAGTAAAAACACAGAAAAAGATATACCATGCAAACTTTAATTTTTAAAAAGCAGTTGTTGTATTAATATCAGATAAAGTAGACTTCAGAACAAAGAAAATAATTAGAGACAAAGAGAGATATTACATAATTATAAAAAGATCAGTTCATCAGGAAGGCATAACTTTTGTAAATGTGGACTCATCAAACAACAGAACCTAAAGATACATGAAGCAAAATGAAATATTACATGTCTCAGTTTTCTTAAGTTCTTTAACTCATGCTGCATCTATAATAATGCTCTTTAATTACAGCATAAGTTGAAATCTTTGCATCTGTGCTAAGTATAATTCCTTAAAGAACTGTCTCTGTCTTTTTATACTCCAAATACAATGTTGGGTGTTGAAATGTGTGTGTGTGTGTGTGTGTGTGTGTGTGTGTGTGTGTGTAATTACACTATATAGACAGAGTCTAGAATTGTTTAATCATAAAATTTAGGGCTAAGTAATTATTTCTCAGGCCTCCTTTTATGACACTCACAGAGACACACACAGATTCACAACAGCGGAGAGTCAATTTAATTCCATAAATATATACTGGTAATGTTCTTGATGCTTTAGTACCACATATCTGTTCTAAAGTGACATTTCTTACTAATTGATATGACTGAGAAAGATGTCTACCCAAAACGATAGTATGAATTTGAGAAGTAAAGGCAAATTTTAGTATTTATACTTGAGAACAAAAAACTGCATGTTAGGAATATTTATCAAATGGAGGTATAATTGCCTGCTATCTCCTTGAACCTCATGTGTATAATAATTGTGTTTTTAGAATTTGCTCTTCTTAAGGGATACAAATTAAATGCTTATTGACTTGTTTTTTAAATGAACAAAATAATATATAAATTTAATTTAGGCAAATTAAGGATTGTATGTTTATAAATAAATACTAGCTAGCATCTGGTAATTTTTTTGCCTATTTAAATCCTATCCACTGGAACAGCTTCCCCAACCTTTTTGGCACCAGGGACCAGTGCTCCTATAAGAATCTAATGCCTGATGATCTGAGGTGGAGCTGAGGTGGTGATGCCAGTGCTGGGGAGTGGCTGGAAATACAGATGAAGCTTTGCTCGCTTACCCACCACTCACTTGCTGTGCGATATGGTTCCTAATAAGCCATGGACTGGTACAGGTCCACATCCCAGGGGTTGGAGACCCTGGCAGTAGAATAAATAACCTCAAAATCTATTGAAGAGGATGAAGCTAGTATACCTATATACCTCCCACCCCCCTCATTTTACAATCTAATCTTGGTTGGTTAACTATTTGTTCAGAATTTTTATACATCTAGACTATATACTCAAATCCCTACACTGGATTTAATCAGCTTCGAACATTATCTTAATCCTCTGTGTGCAAATTTTAAAAATCAACCCATTTATACTTTTCTACTTATCTCTCTACTTTCTGTTTTTTAGTTTCTATTATTGTTTCTAAAAATGCAAAGTTCATGATATTTGTATATTTTATAACTATGATTTTCACAATTCTTTTAGTTATATATGTAAATGGTTTTAGGGCTGACCACCAAACCTTTTACCATGAATTCCATATTTTGTATGCATAATTTGTAGATCTCTTTGGGAAATACCAAGATTCTCAGAGGTGTTATTTGCATCATCAAATGAAGACAAGAATGGCTGCCATCATTTCCTTTCTCTTTCACTTTGGTGTCAAACAGGGCTAGGGATTCACCAAACACTGCAGTTTGGAGCTTTTTCTTTCCTTTATTTATTCATGTTTCTCTTCATTTTGATCTGAATGTGAAAATGTTGTAATAGCACATGTACTTACATATTGAAGTATTCAGGCTCTACTGCTTAGTTCTTAATAATTAATATTCTTCCTGTGCATTTTGACTATAGACTTTTCAAGCAAAAGAAGACCGGCCATTGCCTCCTGTTTTAAAGAGCCATTTCTAGAGACTTTTAAAAAGCTAGGTTGTTAAGATTTTGTTAAAACAACTTTTGATATGTTAAAAGAAGATGGTAAGTTTGGCAGAGATGCTAGACGGAAAGAGTTGTTCGCTAACCAAATTTTGTTTCTTAGAAAGGGATAGCTATACTTAATGTACACACACACACATACATGCATGCAGGCACACATACATGCATCAATACACAATGATTAAAAATGGGATAAAAAACTGACCCATGGAATATTCAGATGCAAACACCATTTTGTGGCTATGTTCCCAAGTCATACAGAGACTGATAGAAGAAGTGTAGCCTATTTCAGGATTCAGAAGGATAAGAACATGAAAAAATACAAACATTTTAAATATTGCATCTCATTCTATCTACCCAGCCATATTATTTAGTAACTCTCCCTATATTTGAATATCATAAGTGACATTTTTTATTATGTGATTGTATTAAGAATATTATTATACAATATTTTCTTTCTCTTGCAGTAGACCTGTGTACATTGGTGAGTCATATATTTTGTCCATCTTTTGTTACGACCACTTTGGGGCAATATTAATTGATTCCTGGTGGATGCCAACACTTATTTCAGAACTGATTACAATCATTTACTTCCAGTGTTCATAAAACAGCAAACAAATAAAATATGTTGAATTTTAATTTGCTTATTTACCTCTAATTTACTCTCTTCTGATGAATAATAACCTTTAGAATTTGACCTTATTAACCTACAAGAACCTCAGAAACTATTTTCATGGAATATGGATGAGTTTATTTTTTTCTGAAATACTGGGGACTTTAACAGATAGATTGTCAGATTCAAATGAAGTTTTATTGCTTTATGATAATTTGTAGTAATTAAGATATTGTCTAAGTAGATTAACACCTAGACCCTAGAATTCCTAGAGTGGCATCTAAGTAGAGGTATGTGGTGAATTTGTAATACTGCATATAAGCCAAGGAACAACTCTGTCTATTGTTATAATCTGTATATAAATTATACATGAGGGATTGTTTATATTCTAAAATAATATTATTTAAAAGCATTTTATTATATTTATTTTTAGATTTGTAACCTGATTAGAAAACTGCCATTTTAAAATTGTTCTTTCTAAATGACTTGACCTTGGAGACATTTTAGTTCAGTCTTAAGTTGCTTTATTATTAAGGACTAGAAACTGCTATAAACTTAAGCAAATATTTTGGAATAATTGCTGAAAAGCCTTTTAGTATCCTAACTTTAAAATTTTCATGGACTTTTTGAATTTTTAAAATTGGGACTTGGTATAGAAATTTTGTATTTTTATTTTCAATACAGTACAGGATTCTCCAGGGATCTTCATTGTTCATTTAGGATGATAAGCTTAGTTGGCATAGGTTTCACCTGTAAATACTTATATTGACGAGAAAGGAACACAGTGTTGTACACATAAAATACTTTATGTCGGTTACTTGAAAATGGCAAATCAAATACTTTCATGTAATAGGAAAAATTATTTCTAGTTAGTGCTGTATCCTCTCTACTACAATTTAAACTGCATTCCTCATGTCATGCATAAAGAATGCTCTTTGCAGTCAGTTTTAAAGTAATTGAGATGAAAAACATAAAATACCCCAAAAATTATTCCGATGAGAATTATAAGTCTAGATCAAGGAAATAAATAAACCAAAATGTGAGCCATGATTGTTTTTTTATTTTTTTAACTTTAACAGTCCTTAGCAATAATCTACAATTTACCGATTTTAACAGGAAACATGTTACTCTACTGCCATCTGGACATCTTGAATAGAACCTATGCCTCTGGATGACGAGAACTATGATGATTAAATAGCTGTTTTGGCAGAAAACTCCCTTTTTTAATGTCTTGGAATTTAGGATCTAAAACCAATGGCCATAATTTTGAAACATCTGTTCTTTTCATGTTCTCCTCCACATGAAAATAGATTAGGAAATGGAATGTCCTTAGCATCACTTTGTTGCAGTGATCAAAAATTTTCATTTTGTCTAAATACATAAATGGAGTCAAATTTACTTCTTGGTAAAACCTATTACACCAAACGTGTAACTTGCTTTTCTTCTGATTTCAACATTGTCTTGTTTAATATGATTCATTTATTATTTATGCATCTACCAACTTCCAAAAAAAGTGAGCAATTTTATACTAAAGAGGTATAGATACAATAAAAATACTAACGTTCACGAAGGAATACATGATAGCGAAAGGATGATTACACAAAAGCATAGTTGTCAGGAATAGCAATGATAGTTGCCTATTAAAAATTGAGCCTATTCACTCCAACCTTGGGTTAAATTCAGCTATCTTTCAGACGCATGTCCCTCTTCTGGAAGTAAAGAGAAGTGAGAACATCAGTGAATTTCACATCCTAGACCTCCAAATTGGTAAAATTAAAAATGAATGCATCTGCTCTCCTAGGTTGTTTCCATCCTCTTGCATTTTTTCTTCCCCCTCAGGGTAGGGGATTCTGGAGGAAAGCTTTTGTATTTGTTGTCTATCTTTCTTGCCATCTCTCTCCCTGGGGATTATGCTATATTCTGCTCTGGTGCTCTTTTGTCTTGCTTTGAAATCCTTGGAAACATTTGGTGCCTTCTGCATTATTCTGACCATGTCTTTTTTGTGCTTTGGGAGCTGTGTGTCTACCTCATTTTTCCTGGATCTTATTTCCCTTGGATCTCATCCTTGGCCTACAATGAGTCAGGACCTACAATCATAATCTTCCTTGGACTAGATTGAATTGTAGACCTTCTTTTTGAAGGACTAGAGTGGCATTGAGTTTAATTTTGTTCCCATTTTCCAATGCTCCTAATCTATTTTCTGATAGCATCTCCACTAGAATTGTTCCTTCCTTCTCTGCCTGTATGAGTGACTGGTAGCATAAAATGAGAATACATTAGTCACTTGCAGGAGGAAAATGCCTGTACAAGTTTCCAGGAAGCCAAGTTCAAAAGGGAAAACATGAGTTGCAAAACTCTCAGAGTATAATGAAAACGAAAACAGCAGTTTGCCGGGGAGAAAGCAACTCCTCCAAAAGGGAAATAGAACTTTTTTATAGTATGGAAAAGCTCTTCATTATCTCAAAAGTCAAATATTTAAAGGTTAAAAATTATAGACACCACAACACACCTATTAGAATAACTAAAAATTTTACTTGGTGACGACATCAAATGCTGGTGAGAATTCAGAGAAACTGGATTTCTCATCATTGTTAGTGTGAATGTAAAATGGTCCAACCATTCTGTTAAAGAATTTGGCAATTTCTTTTTTTAATTAATTCTTTTTTTTTTTTTTTTACTTGGAGAGAATTGTAATTTTTCATGTGGTTGTAAGGAATAATACAGAGAGATTCCATGTATGCTTCACTGGTAACATTTTGCAGAACTATAGAACAATATCAATTCTATATTTGGTTCTTTTTTGCGTTCTATTTCTTTGCAGAAGTTCTAATTTTTCATTTGTAAAACTATTTTCGTCAAGATACAGAACACTTCTGTCCCCTCAAGGACCCCTCATGTTTTCCTTTAATAGCCACACTCATTTCTCTCTCACCCCATCCCCTCCTTAACCCTCTTGTCATTACAAGAATGTTATATAAATGGAGTAATATAGTATGTAACTTTAGCATTGGCTTTTTTCTATCAGCATATTTTTCTAGAAATTCATCTAGGTTATTGCATATGTCAATAGTCAGTTCCTTTATATTGCTGAGTAGTTTGCCATGGTATGGATGTGCAAATTCATTTCACCATTCACCCACTGAAGGACGTGTTATTTCTAGTTTTGGCTATTATAAAGATTGCTGCTATAAACATTCATGTATGGATTTTTGTGTCAAAGTTTTTATATCATTTCATTTCATTTCGATTCCAAAGTGCAATTGCTAGATCATATATTAATTGTATGTTTACTTATTTAAGAAACTACACAAATATTTTCCCACCAGCAATGTATGTGTCATCCAGTTTCTCTCCATCCTCACCAGCATTTGGTGTTGTCACTTTTTTAAAAAGCCATTCTGATAGGTGTGTAAAGATATCTCATTTTGGCTTTAATTTGCATTTTCCTAATGACTTATCTTTTCATTTGCTTATTTGCTTAGTCTGTCTTCTCCAATGAAATGCCTCTTCACATCTTTTGCCCATTTTCAAATTGTTTGTTTTTTTACTGTTTAGTTTTAAGAATTCTTTATACATTCTAGATATTAATGCTTTGTTGGTTATGCAGTTTGGAAATATTTTTTCTTAAAAGGAGTTTCCACAGAGCAAAAGTTAAATTTTGATGAAATCCAATTTTCCTTTTATGGATCATGCTTTTGGTATTGACATAAGAACTCTTTGCTTATCCCTAGATTCCAAAGATTTTCTCCTATTTTTTTCTAAAAGTTTACTTTTAAGTTCATCATCTATTTTGAGTTAATTTTTACATAAGGTGTGAAACACGAGCCACAATTCATTTTTATGTCCATGAATGTCTACTTGCTCCAGCATCATTTCTTGCAAAGGCTGTTCTTCCTTAATTTAATACTTTTTCTTCCTTTATCCAATATCTTTTGTTATATTTGTTTGGGTCTATTTCTGGGTTCTGTATTCTTTCTGTTCCATTCTTATTTATGTCTCTATCCCTCTACCAATATGCCCATCTTGATTATTGTAGCTATACATATATAACTTATCACAGTTTACTAGTATTGTCATTTTTTCACTTTGAGTAAAGTATAGAAATCTTCCTTTACATCCTTTTGCCCTCCCCTATTTATGTAATTATTTTAAATATTTCCTTTATATACATTTAAAACCATATTAGACAGGGTTATAATTTTCGGTATAACCATAATACACAGTTCAGAAAACTCATGAGAAAGAAAGCCTATTGTGTTTACCCATACTTTTTCTCGCTATGTTCTTTTTTTTCTACCTGATAATCCAAGGTTCCTTTTTCATCTTTTCCTTTCTGTTGATAGAATTTCTTTAGCCAGTCTTGTAGGATAGGTCTGCTGACTACAAATTCTCTTAGTTTTATTTATCTGAGAATGTACTGATTTTCTTTTTATTCCTGAAGAATGTTTCTACTAGATATAAAATTCTGTTTTTTTTTTTCTCTTTCAGCTCTTAAGATAAATTATGCCACTTCTTTGCAGCCTCTATGGTTTAAATGAGAAACCCACTGTCATTTGAATTTTTTCCTTATAAGTAAGGTGTTGTTTTTCTTTGCTGCTTTCAATTTTTTTTTTTTCATAGTTTTTAGTTTGAGTCTAATTATGATGCATTGTGGCATGGATCTTTTTGGTTTTATCCTAATTAAGTTTTTTTTTTCAGCTTCTTGGATCTATAGGTTTATGTCTCTTGCCAAATTGAAAAGTTTTCACACTTTATTTTTTCTGATACTCTTATAATTCTGCCCTTTTTCTCCTCCCCTTTAAGGACTCAGATGATGGAAATGCTACATCCTTATGGCTGTTTTTTTTTCCCCCTTCACTTTATTTTCTCTCTATTATTCAGATCTGGTAATTCTATTGTTCTGTTTTCCAGGTCACTGATGTTTTCTTCTGTTCCCTTCATTGTGTTGTTTAGCCCATTCCCTGAGCATTTTTTAAATTTTGGTTATTGTATTTTTCAGTTCTAAAATTTCTATTTGATTCTTTTTATATTTTTTACTTCTTTGCTGAGACTTTCTGTTTTTTCATTTGTTTCAAGTGTGTTTGGAATTGCTCATTGAAGCATTTTTATCATAGATGCTTTAAATTTTTTTCAGATGATTAAAGCATTCATGTCATCTCGGTGTTGACATTTATTGATCGTTTTCATGCAGCTTAGTAACTTATTGGTTCTTGATATGATGAGTGATATTTTATTTATACCTGAACATTTCATGTATTATGCTGTGAGATTCTCGATTATATTTAAACCTTCTGTTTTAGTTGACTTTTTCTGACACTTTTCTGGCAAGGGAAATGGGGACATCGCCTAATTACTGCCAGGTAGAAATAGAAGTTCAGGTACCACACTGGGCCTCCATTCACACCTAAGGTTGGGCCTTCTCATTACTGCTAGGTATGAATGGGAGGTCTGGTTTCCCAGATGGTCTCCACTGATACTGTGTAAGACTCTGTATCATCTGATGGGGATAGAAGTTCCAGCTCCCTGATTGGTCTTCTCTGATCTCTTGTAGTGGATGAGGAGAGTTGGAATTGCTTCATTATAGCCTTGCAAAGGTAGAGGTCTGTGCTCTTCACTTAGCCTTACTGGCGAAGTGAGACCAAACTTTTTTTCTGTCATGTTTGACTGGAATAGACTTGTTATTTAAAAGTTATTCTTGCCTGGCAGTAGAATTTTGTTGGGCTTTTTCTCTATATTTCCATTGGCATTTGGGGGTTACTAACTTCTTTAACTCTAAGTCTAGAATATACAGGGTAAAGAGTGAACCCAGGGAACTCAGTACTCTGTCATTCTTTGGATCTTGAGATCCTTAGCTTGTCTGCCTTTTTTACTCCACTTTTTAGAGTCTTCTTGTATTTTTTTTAAATATGTATATATTTATATACATATTATATATAATATATGTTATATATTATATATAATATGTATAAATGTAGATAACATATATATATTATATATAATATATATATAATATATATATTTATATGTAAAATGTCCAGGTTTTTAGTTGTTTTAAGCATGAGAAATAGAGAAAATTACATCTACTTTATCTTCCCAGAAGTGGAAACAGCACTTTCTTATAAATATGTATCTCCATATGATCCAGCAATTGCTCTTTTGGGCAATTAACTCAGAGATATGGAGACTTGTATTCATGCAAAAACCTGTCATGAAAGTTCCAAGCAGCTTTATTTGTAATAGCCAAAGACTGGAAATAAGCCAGTGTCTTTCAGATAAACAAAATGTGGTGTATCTACACAATGGAATATTACTTGGTTATGAAAAGGAACACACTTTTGATACATGCAAGTACTTGGATGAGTCTCAATAGCATTATACTGAGAAAAAACAAAAATGCCAATTTCAAATAGTTACATACTGTATGATTCTATTTATATAACATTCTCAAACTGAAAAAATTATAGTGAATGAGATTTCACTAGTTGCCAGGGGTTAGAGTTGAGAGAAGGATGTGACTATTAAGGGTTAATAAAATCCAGTTTCTCTATGGTGATGGAACAATCAATCTCGTATTTTGCTTGTGGTGATGTTTATTCAAATTTATACTTGTGATGAAATTTCATGGAACTACACACACACATACACACACATAAATGAGTGCATGTAAATACTGGTGAAATCTAAATAAGATCTGCACACTGAGTGAATAATATTGTACCAATGTAAATTTCCTAGTTTTGACAATGTACTATGGTTATATTTATTACGGTTATCTTCATTGGGCAAAGGTGGGTGAAGGGTGAGGAGAGGAGCTCTATGTATTTTTTTAAAACTGTTGTGAGTCATGAACTATTTCAAAATCAAAAATTATAAAAAAAATAATTGTTTATAACAATGGTAAAAGTCACAATGCTTTAAAAGTTTTTAAATTGAAATATTGGCCTACACAGAAAGTTAGAACATTTTATATGGTATATTAATTATTCTACATTTTCTTTCTTTCCACTCTGAATCCTCTCTGCTCTTCTCTGGCTTATGCCATGCCCCAAAAGGCTTATTATTATTGACTAGATGACCGAGGCACCTCTTCTTCCACATATCTAGGCTTGATCAAACTCTGTTAATTCCTTTCTCTCTTCTTATTCCTAAGACCTAGTGGTAGAGGTAACTTTCACTTATTATTAGAACCTTGGTTAGTTCCCTTAACCCTGCTCGCATCTCTGGACATAGCGCTTTTACTTAATTCTTTTCAGTTAAAACCTTTGAGTGCACCATGTATTCCTGCCAACATCCTGATACATTTGGCAAAAAAATAAAAAACGGATAAATGAAATTACAAATGATAGACAGGAAAATATCTGTAACTCATATGATAAACAAAAATTTACTCTCTTTAATATACAAAGAGTTTTTACCAAAGGATAAGAAAATTGCTAATAACCAAAAGAAAAATGGGCAAAAGTTATGAACAAGCATGTTATGGAAGAGAAATTCCAAATGGCCAATAAACATGTGAAAATATATTCCTACATTAGTATTTAAGGAATACAAATTAAGACAATGATGAAATAATTTTTTTTATCCATAGGTGATGTCAGATTCCCCTTTAGGACCAAAGAATTCTCCCTGCACCTGAGAATCTAGGCAGCCAACAACTCTCATCTGATTCTCTCTCCAAGAATTTTCCTCAGTCAGCATTGTCTTGGCCAAGATTATACCATTTACATTAGGATGGCCTACAAACAATTATTTATGATATTAAATATAAAATTTCAACTCTGCCCTCAGGCTGGACAACTCTAAAGGACAATTTTCCAGGGACCCCAACCTAGAGCACAGCATGTAGGGGCATAAAAACTTTTATAGCGTGAATTGTTGCACTCGCTTTTGGAAAACAATCTTACATAATCAGCTGAAACGATAAACATATCTTTTGACCTAGCAATCTTAATTTTTAGTATTAAAAATAAGAAAATAGTATACAAGGATGTATGTATACATAATGTACACTGCAATTATATGTACTGGGATAACTAAAATAGCCTAAATATCCATCAATAGAGAAATGATATCCTAAAATATTATAATGGTACTATAATGGTACTAAGAAGAATGAACTAGATCTGTATCTGGTGGCATGTTGAGCATACCTAAATGTCAATTTTATAATGTAGTATAATAATAAAAGAACAAAATCAAGTTATAGAGGTGTGTGGGAGTCTATATGTGCATGTGCCCTGTTATAGCTCATTGAAGATCAACAAATGTCAATGACTATTAGAAGAACATGTTTTATTGAGATTTCTCTTCAGATAGAACATGCTTGCATGGCCATGCTTGTTATTTGTGGTGATGACCACTTTGATTAGCTGGATGTTTATTCTGATTAGTCAGTGCCTGTGCTACCCTGGTTAATTATTTAGATTTCATCCCTACCTATAAAATATTGTCAGCTGACTGACAATTTTGAAACCTGTTTATATAGTTGGCTACAGAAACAACAGAGTAAAGATTCAATAAACCACATTTGTATTTAAATTGTGCCAGACATTTGGATGGATAAGGAAATATTCCAATCAAGATGTTATGTTATGTAGCAAATATAATAATATAATAATAAATAAGTTGGAATTAGAATTAAAATTCCTAATTCTATCTGATAAGTTCTCTATAATGGATATTCCTTCTGCATTATGAATAGTATATGGAAGGAAAGAAAGATTATATGCTTTGTAATTGAATAGTGACAAAGCATTTTTTCTTATGACTCCCATCATGGGCTTCTGGAGCATATCTTTAGGAGTGTCAAATTCCGAAGTTTAGAAAATATTGTTGTAAAGTGTAAAACATCCATTAGAGATGCATAGGCAAGAGAGGGGTGACATTTTATTCAGGGCTTTGAGTTAGTTGGTAGAGTAATAAGCTTATTTTTGTGATAGCTTTTATATGATTTATATTACCTTTCTTCTACAGAAAGTACAATAATGGGATGAAAGAGCATTTTGACTGGTTTTATAAATAAATAGATAATTACTTAAGAAATAAATATATTCAGGTTAGAGTTTGCTCATTTGTATTTGATATGATCTGACACTGCAGAAGGGCAAAGGATCTCATTATTACCCAGGTCTTTACAAGAAAGAGTTCCCAATGCATGACATGGCAATTTTTCGCCTTTATTTAGATGGATTTAGACAAAGCTTGTATCGTTTAGCTTTCAGTTCCTTTGACAGTACCTTTTAACATCTTTCTTATTGTTCTATTTGTGGGTCATTGCAAAGCATTCATGAAGACTTTGTGGTTTAGGGAAAAAGTGAGGCTGTTGTCTAATTTGTTGTAATTGCTTAACTTACTCAAATAGTTTAATTTGCCTCTGAATATGTTCAACAGCTTAGAAGAAAGGTGCTTGTTCAAACATGAAATCTTTATAATTAGAAAAAAATTATATGGGTTGTGTTATATAAACGTTAGTGAACTTTCTCCCTGCCTTATTTAATTAATGTTTAAATAATAACATTGGTTTAGTTATTTGTGAGGAGAAACAGGAGAGGAAAAATTATGGAAAATTCAGGCTTTTTGAAGAGTAACATACATTTTTCTGTATGAAAGACTTTTTCCCCCCTTAAATTTCTTCCTAAACACCATTTAGACTTCTGCCTGAGGGAGTGGATTAGCTGTATCTTTCCTCACTCTCAAATTAACCCTCTCCCTGCAAAGTGCTACAGCCCTAGTCTGCTTACGGGTTACCAAACCATGGGGGAAGTACACAAAATCTACTTTCACTTTCCAGCCCAATTTATCTTTGTAGTGTCAAGGAGTGATATTCTGGCAGCATGTAAATCTGAAATTCTGTTTTGCTTAAAAAAAAAAAGGGAAAAGAGAGAGAGAGAGAAAGAGGAAGGAAGGAAGGAGAAGGAGGGAGGAGGAGGAGGGAGGAAGGAAGGAAGGAAGGAGAGAGGAAAGAGAAAGAGAGAGAAAGAAAAGAAAGAGAGAGAGAGAGAGAGAGAGAGAGAGAGAGAGAGAGAGAGAGAGAGAGAGAAAGAAAAGAAAGAAAGAGAGAAAGAAAAGAAGAAAGAAAGAAAAATTTTTACTCTGGCATGGTTTCTATCAAACCAGCAATCTTTCCCTGTCCTTTCTCCACCTCAGTGTCTTTGAGGTGTCTCATTTACAGACTGATGTAAATGATGTAAATCTAACTCCTAAACAACATTACATCCTAATGTTGTTTAGGAGTTAGATTTCTGGCAAAATCTGTGCTGCATTTTTAAAGACAAAATAGCATACAGGGAAAATGAAAAATAACACCAGAGCCTTGAATAATGTTATTAGCTCATCCTCCATCAGTTAATTACATTTCTCCTCTTAAAAAAAAAAAGAAAAAAGTATTAAAACTTTAATTTCACTTTATGTTGCTTTCACAAATACATTGGTTAATAGTATAGATATTGAGCCACTGAAATGAAGTTTTGTAAAAAAAAAAAAAAAAAAAAAGAAGAAGAAGAAAAAGAAAGGAAAGAAAAAAGAAGACTTCGTATCCTTCTGTGTCTATACAATTTTCTCCCCAGCCCAGTTTATTGACATTTACATCTTTCTTAAAGAAGTTAGTTTTGCAATCTACCAACATTTAGGTACCCCATCTTTTTTTTTCTTTCAATATTTAAAGAAGCTGAAATTAAGTGAAAATGCCTATTTCTGCTTCAGCTTATAAAGTAAAAGTAAAATTGAGTTAGAGAAATTTATTTTAGGGTGATCTTACTCTCCTTTATATGGCTAAATCTATCCAGTAGCTTAAACCTTAGACGCTAGATTGAATATTATAGACTGTGGATGTTATAGACTGTAAAGGGTAAAGCTACAAATTAATCAGGATCTTAAACAGCATTATTAAGGATAACAGTTCAGAAATTAGCCATAGAAAATGCAAATAAAAAACCACAGTAATGGTTAAAATGAAAAAGGAGGGTAACAGCAAGCATTGGAGCAACCGAGATACTTCTCTTCTGGGGCAAGTGCTACTACTTTGGTAAACTGGCAGTAGAACTAAAGCTAAGTACATACCTACCTTTTGACTCAGCATTTTCATTCCTAGGTATACATGCAACAGAAATGAGTCCATATGTGCTTCTTTTCAGCTAGACTTCAGGCGATTTTCATTGATGGCAAGTTAATTATAATTCTGATGTCATGAGAGGAGGCTAGCACAACATTTATCTACTCTGCCATTTTGACCTGAACTCTAGTTCATATGTTCTTCAAAGTCATGCATAAGAATGTTTATAAGAGAACTATCGTTATTAGTCCCAAAGTGGAAATAATCAACAGTAGTATGGATAAATTAATGCGGCACTTTATTACAAAAAGATAATAAAGCAAAATAGATGAGCCAACCATAAGTACACACAATGACATGGATGAATTTCACAAGCTCAATGTTAAATGAAACTGGATCTCAATAAATATATATATTGTATTATTAAATTTATATAAACTTCAAAAACAGGTAATCTATCGTACTACAAGTTAGGGCAATGGTCAGAATTACAGGGTAGTGACAAGAAAGGGGTACGAGGGGGACTTCTGGAGTCCTGAAGGTATGCAGTTCATCTGGGTGCTAGTTACCTGAGTATGTTCACTTTGTGATTTTGAAAAATTTTCATATATATTTATTCCAATAACAAAGATTAGGAAAAAAACTAAGAGTATTTGTAGCATAAAAAGTGTGTGTGTGTGTGTGTGTGTGTGTGTGTGTGTGTGTGGTTTTTTTTTTTCAACCATGGAAAGAGTTCAAGAAAGAGATGATTAAACTCTATGAAAATTGAGAGTCAAAATTTTAAACTCTGTGTGGCCATAGCTAATTGTTTGAACAGAATGCAAGACAATTACCACTGAAATCAGCAATAGAAAATGCAAATAAACTACAGTGAATGGCTAAAAATGAAAAAAGCAGGCAATAGCAAGAGTCTTCTCTTCTTTGGGATAGTATGAAAGTGTTTCCAGCTTTTCTGATCTTTAGAATTACAGAAGCTGGTCAAAACTATTGACTATAGGTCCTTATTTGGGAGATTCTAGTTTAATGTATTTGAGATGGGGCCAAGTATCTTTATTTTTAAAACACAACTTCATTATTTTAATGGTTAGTTAAAGACAAAGAGTGGTAAACAGAATTATGTAATTCCTTTAAAAAAAAATAACAGCTAAAAATTATATAGCCTGATTTACTCCTGTTTCTCCTCTTTCAACTCCAATCCTTCCTCCTATCCCCATTCCAGTTTGAGCAGTGATTCTCAAACTTTGCTTTATGCATTTGTTTAAAATGCACATTTCTTGGTCTGACCCCAAGGATTTTGAATTGTTAAGTCTGAGGAGAAATATATGCATTTTTCATAAGCACTTTAGAAGTTGCTGAGATTAGGAAGCAGCTGGTCTCAGTATATGTTGAGAAACTAGGGCCTGGAGAAAAAGAATACACTGGCCAAACAGATATATTTGGCTTATATTTTCCACTTTATGGCTGGGCTGGTTATCTAACATTGGTTATTATTAAGTTTCTTATGAATATTAAGGTCGTGGGAGATGGGAAGTGTGTGTCTCATTTTCTTCTTAGGATTGATCTCACAGCATCTGTGAATGTATTGCTTAGCCAATAGGCATTAGGGAAGTCACAATATCCAGATAATTAAAGTTATTTTTAGCACAGTTTTATTACAGTCATTGTTAGAATTAACCTGGAGAAGCACTGAGTTTCTTTTATATATACATCACTTTTAATAAAACAGTAATGTATTTTGCAAGTCTGCAGGTTTATTGAGTATCTACTACATATTTCATTTCAGAAATATCATTTGGTCCCTGTCATTTCATGAGCTCTAACTGGAGTTTTAGGAGCAAACAAGATTCATGATACAAATGTCACAGAGCCTCATGCATTTTGATATTTCACTCATTAGAATTAGAATATAGATAAGTGTTTGCCCCTTACAATTCTTTGATAGGCATTCTATTAAAATCAAAATGCAGAGAAATTGTCAAAAATGGGTTTAGCCTATTATAATACAGATTCACCAGTCCTTGCAAATTGTAATCATGGGCTCTTTCTCCAATTAAGAAAGACCAAATTATTCAATCTCCTAGAAACTTTGCTTGCCTAACACGTTGTTTCTATGCATTAAGCAGTTGCTATTATTCTAGGAGAAGGCACTTTATTATTTCAGGAATGCACAACTATGTAGGAATAAAAAAGAAGAAAAAGATTATTATCACTCTAGTCAAATGATCAGTTAAATTCAATTGAGAAGTGTTTGCTTAATACATTATGTCATAGATAGTATGAGATCCTAGACTTCTTGACATTTCTTTGCCACTGATATTTAGTAGTTCCTATTGGTACATTGATAGTCTTTATAAAATAATCTAATAATGTAGAGAACTAAGGTATGTTTATTATATTATTTCTATTTTTTAAAAAATATAGGCCAGTCATATCTGAATTTCTGTAAAAACAAGTAAAATAATGTGAGGTTATCTTAGAGATGAATTGGTATTCATTTTGGAAGACATTTGTCACCTAATTTAAATATTTACAGACTAGAATAATTGGGACCCTAACTACTATTTGCAAGAGAGTATTTATTACAGCCACTTTGGAAAACTGTTTGACAGTATCTACTAAAGCTAAATATATATCTATTCCATGACTCAGTAATGTCACTCCTAGGTATATAGTCAAGAAAAATGTGTAAAATGTTCACCAAGAGACTGCATAAGAATCTTAATAGCAGTACTATCCATTATTGTCCCCAAGTGGAAACTACTCTAATGCCAATCAATAGTAGAGGAGATAAATAAATTAAATGAGAATGAACAATCTCAAACTACACACAATAATATGGATGAATCTCAGGTAATATTGAGAGAAAAAAATCAGGTGCCAAAGAGTATATACTATATGATTCCTTTATTCAAAGCACAAAAATAGGCAAAACTAATTTCTGCTGTTAGAACTCAGGATAGTGGTTGCTCTTGGGAGTTGTATAGCAACTGGAAGCGGGAATGAGAAGGTTTTGGTGGGAGTAATAATGTTTTGTATTTTCATGCTGCTTAGAAGGTTATGTTCAATTTGTGAAAATTCACTGAGCTGTACATTTATGATGAGTACTCTTTTATATATGTTTATTATACTCCAATAAAAAGTTTAGAGATATAAGCATGAGTTTGATGTGAATTGGAATTTGTTTTTAGTTTTTATCAGTTATGTTTACATGCACCTATTTTAGAACATGATAGTCTCAGGCAAAAGTAGAGAATAATATAAATATAAACAGTATACTTTGGCTTCATGAAATAGCTTTTTTTTTTTTTGCTGCATAGTGTTTAGTTTGTAATAAAGAGGTGGTATAACATCAAGATTTGGTATTATAAAACCATATTTGAGTTCTGTTCTTGAGCCATGTCACATAACCTCTCTGGGCCTTACTTTCCTCACATGAAAGTAGAGTATAATAATATCTAAGGCTATATGGATCTATTGTGAGTCCCTGGAATTATGAATTATTTTACATATTGTTTGTTTACTAGAATGTGAATCTCATGGGGGCAGATATTTTTTGTCTGTCTCATTCATTGTAGTATGCCAAGTTCTTGGAACTGTGTCTGCCAAGTAATCAGTACTTACTAAATACTTCTTAAGTAAATAAATTGCTAAAATAAGAATACTGAAAGAACCATGAAAATAGAAAATTTGTACAGATTCTAGCTGCTGCTCTTGTTCCTGTCAGACTGTTATTAAAAGTCACCAGAACAGTTAGCCAAAGAGAATAGTGACATGTAAAAAAAGAAAGAAAAGAAAGGGAAAACAACTGGACCCCTGTTTTACACCATACACAAAAATTAACTCAAAGTGGATTAATTATTTTCCGTTTGCCCTGAGAATACTCTCCAGTGACACCTGCAGCTGCAATATTTACCCCTAGAAAACTCGCACAGTCCTAACCTTACCCCCAAAATTTGCCACAAAATATCTCGCTTTTATTATTATTTTTGCATCATTTTAGTATATCAATAATCTTTGGAGACAAATGACATCATTCTATGTATAGCATTCTGTTTTTAGTAGTGATATTTCCATTTACAAAATATAGTAATTCTTGATTGCTGAAAATGTCAAATCTTAGAAAACGTAGCATTCCTATGTGTGATGTTAACATCATTCTCGAACAGTTAGCCAAAGATTCATTTGATGAATCCTATTTATGTTACATTAGGATTAGAGACAAATTCTGTTTAGAAATATCTCCAAGAACAGTTTTTATACTTTATTTTTACATAGAAAACCAGTCATATTTGCTTCTGGCTCAAAGAGCGTGTTTATGGAAAATTAAATTAATACTGGCTGTGAGGTATACTTTTTAAAAATTTCTAAATGGAAAATGGGTTAAAGAGAGGTTCTGATCAAGATGGCAGAGTAAGTAAATACTGGACTTGCCTCTTCCCATGACCATATTAAAATTACAACTAAATTATAGAAAATTTAACCTGAAGAACCATTGGAATAATAACTGAACAAAAGTCTTATAACCAAGGATATAAGGAAAAATTCATACAGAGACTGGTAGGAGGGATGGAGACATAAAACAAGCCTCACACCCACATATGTTGGTTGAGAATCCGGAGGGATATCTCAGCTGCAGAGGTCCCCCCTGAAGAACGAGGAGTCCCACTCCCACACTGGGCTTCTCATCCTGGAGCACCAGTTCGAGAAGAAGAACCCCCACAACATTTGGCTGTGAAAGTCAGCAGGGATTCCATCAGTCTGCGTGAGACAGAATGCAGCTAAAAACTACAGGTCCTCTTAAAGATTCTGCACACAGATGCTCTCATCCCGGCACTCACTCTGAGCTTTGGGGCAGCAGCTCAGGAGGTGCCAGAGACATACAGGGAGAGACTGAGTTGGCTTCATGGAGAGATCTAGAGGGACAGCTGCCATTGTCCCTGTGTTGAGCCCTCCTCCTGTGCAGCTAGCAGCTGCGTGCCATCTTTCTTGTACTGAGCCCTTTCCCCACATGGCCAAATCTGACTCCCCACTGGCTTGGTGAATTCTTCTTACTCTACCCAGGTGACTCTCTGGAACCCCACCTCACCCAACTTGTGCACCATCTGTGGCTCTTTTGGGCAGCGATCAATTGGCATTGGCCAAAGCTGCAGTCTTTCCTGAACAAATCATGGAGGTTTGCAGGATCCAAGTGGCTGGTGGCTGGCCTCAATATTTCCTGAGCTCAGCACTGGCACCAAATCTGAATCTACACTAACCTGGTGAATACCACTCACTCTACTTTGATGACTCCCTGAGGTCCTGCTGTACACAATTTGTGACTGTCCAAAGCTCTTTCAGTGGTTGAGCCTTATGGTCAGCAAGCAGGCAGAGGCAGGTCTCAGAGTACCCCGGGCCTTTTTCCTGAGCTGTCCCAGACCTGGTTTTGGTGGTAGCTGCCCTTCTGTTTGCAGTGTGGCCTCTCCCACATGCCTCTAGTTCCAGCAAAGGCAGCGACCAAGCTTGCATTACATTATACCTCCTACCAGGTAGTCATGGGCCAGTCACAGGTAGCAGCTGATCTTGGCCTGCACAGGAGCCCCTCCTCAAAGCCTCCAGAACCAACACACCCAGTGACTGGCTGCAGACCATAACAGAACACCAACTAATTAACCCCATAAATGGCACACCCAAAGGATATTCTCAGAAAGCACCAGAGCACACTGGGGTGAATCCAGCTTCATGGGGTCAGCCTACAAGCAACAGCTTGTATGCTGTGGTCAAGGAGAATCCTCACATCCAGCCAGCCTAAGGGTCATTCCCACCCACTGATGTGCCAACAGCAATCAAGACTCAACTAGCATAGGTGGACACACACAATCCACACAAGGGACACTCCTGGAACGTCTGACTCAGATATAAGAGAGATGTGCCACTAAGCTCCCCAGGACACCTATTACATAAGGTGACTCTGCCAAGACTGGGAGACAGAGTAAATCTACCTAATACATAGAAACAAACACAGAGAGGCAGCCAAAATGAGGAGATAAAGAAACATGTCCCAAAGAGAAGAACAGGAAACTCCAAAATAGAACTAAACAAAATGGAGGCACACAATGTACCACATACAGAGTTCAAAACTCTAGTTATAAAGATGCTCAAGGAACTTAGTGAAGACTTCAACAAAGGCATTGTAAGCATAAAAAAGGAAGTAGACATCAGAAAAAAAGAACCAGTCAAAATTAAGAATACAATAACTGAAATGAAGACTAAAGCAAATGGATAAAGCAGAGGATCAAAGCATCAATTTGGAAGACAAGGTAGCAGAAAACATCCGATTGGAACAGCAAAAAGAAAAAAAAAATTTTAAATGAGGATAGTTTAAGAGACCTCTGGGACAACATCAGCATACCAACATTCACATCATAGGAGTACCAGAAGGAGAAGAGTGAGAGAGGGAAAGGAATTGAGAAGCTATTTCAAGAAATATGACTGAAAATTTTTCTAACCTGGTGAAGGAAATAGACATACAAGTTCAGGAAGCTCAAAGAGTCCCACACAAGATGAACCCAAAGAGGCCCACACCAACAATGTTATAGTTAAAATGCCAAAGGTTAAAGACAAAGAGTGAATATTAAAAGCAGCAAGAGAAAGGCAGCTAGTTATCTACAGGGAGCACCCATAAGACTATCAGCTGATTTCTCAACAGAAACTTGGCAGGCCAGATGGGATTAGCACAAAATATTCAAAATGGTGAAAAGCAAGGATGTATAACCAAGACTATTCTACCCAACAAGGCTATCATTTAAAATTGAGAGATAAAGAGCTTCCCAGACAAGAAAAAGCTAAAAGACTTCATCACTACCAAACCAGTAATACAAGAATATTAAAGGGATTTCTTTAAGAAGAAGGAGGGGGAAACAAACATTAATATGAATAATAAAATGGCAATAGTTATGTACCTATCAATAATCGCTTTCAATGTAAATGGATTAAATGCTCCATTTAAAAGACACAGAGTAGCTGAATGGATAAGAAAACAAGACCCATCCATATGCTATCTACACAAGAACTACTTCAGATTGAAAGACACACACAGACTGAAAGTAAATGGATGGAAAAAAGATATTTTATGCAAATAGAAATAAGAAATAAAAAGCTGGGGTAGCAATACTTATATCAGACAATATACATTTTTAAAAAGACTATAATAGGAGACAAAGAGGGACATTACATAGTGATAAAGAGATCAATACAACAAGAAGATATAAGTCTTGTAAACACTTATATATCCAACATAGGAGCACCTAAGTATACAAAGCAAATTTTGATGGACATAAAGGGATAGATTGACAGTCATACTAGGGGACTTCCATACTCCATTGATATCAGTGGATAGGTCTTTCAGACAGAAAATCAACAAGGAAACAGAAACCTTAAATGACACATTAGATCAGATAAACTTAATTGATATTTTTAGAACATTTTACCCAAAAGCAGCAGAATACACATTTTTTTTCAAGTGCACATGGAACGTTGTCTAACATAGACCACATGTTAGGCCACAGAACAAGTCTCAATAAATTGAAGAAGATGTAATCTTCTTCATATCAAGCATCTTTTTCTACACAAGAGTATGAAACTAGAACTCAGTTACAAGAAAACACTGAAAAATACACAGGCACATAGAGGCTATATAACACGATTTTATTCTATTCATTTATTTTTATTTTTAAAAAAATTTTTAGGTGAGGCAACCCTGGTTGACCTCATAGATTGCAAGGACCTTGTCAGTTTACAATCCCTTATTTTTTAATTTTTTTATGCCTATAGCACCTGGTCTTCCTAGGTAGTCACCCATCCAAGTACTAACCAGGCCTGACCCTGCTTAGCTTCCAATATCAGACATAAATAACATGATTTTAAACAGTAAGATCAAGGAAAAGAATCAAAAGATACCTTGAGACAAGTGAAAACTAAAACACAATGACCCAAAATTTATGGGACAAAACAAAAGCAGTTCTAAGAGGGAAATTCATAGCAATACAAGCCTACCTAAAGAAACAAGAAAAATCTCAAATAAACAATCTAACCCTACACCTAAAGGAATGAAATAAAAGATAGCAAACAAGGCCAAAAGTGAGTAAAAGGAAGGAAATAATAAATATCAGAGCAGAAATGAATGAAATATAGAGTCTAAGAGAAAAAAATACAAAATATTAATGAAAGCAGAGCCAGTTCTTTGAAACGAGAAACAAAATTGATAAACTTTAACCAGACTCATTAGGGAAAAAAGTTAAAGAACCCAAATAAATAAAATCTGACATGAAAGAGGAGTGACAACTGACACCACAGAAATACAAAAGATTATAAGAAAATAATATGAAAAATTTTATGCCAACAAATTGGGCAATCTGGAAGGAATGGATATACACCTAGAAACATATAATCTTCCAACACTGAATCAAGAAGAAACAGATAATCTGAGCAGACTGATTACTACTAATGAAATCAAATCAGTAACTTAAAAACTCCCAACAAACAAAAGTCCTAGGCTGGAAGTCTACTCAGATGAATTTTACCATTCAAGGAATGAACACCTATTCTTTTAAAAATATTCCAAAAAATTCAGGATGAGAGAAGCTCCCAAGCTAATTTTACAAGGCCAGAATTATCCTGGTTTCAAAATGAGACAAAGACACTACAAAAAAAAAAAGAACATTATAGGCCAATATCCCTGATGAATATAGATGCAAAAATCCTCAACGAAATATTAGATAACCGATCTCAGCAAAACATTAAAAAGATCATTTAGTGAACAAGGGGGATTTATTCCTGGAATATAAGATTGGTTCAATATCTGTAAATCAATTATCATGATACACAACATAAACAAAATGAAAGATGAAAATCATATGATCATAGCAATAGATACAGAAAAAGCATTTGACAAAATCCAGCTTTCATTTATGATAAAAACTCAGCAAAGTGGAAATGGAGGGAACATACCTCCACATAATAAAGGCTATGTATGAAAAACCTACAACTAACATTATACTCAATGGTGAAAAGCTAAAGGGGTTTTCCTTAGGATCAGGATCAAGACAAGGATGTCCACTTTTACCACTTCTATTCAACATAACGTTGGAAGTCCTAGGCATAGCAATTGGACAATTAAAAGAAAAAAAAATATCTTAATTGTAAAAGAAAAAGTAAAACTCTCATTATTTGCAGATGATATAATACTATATATAGAACCCTAAAGATTCCACTAGAAACTATTAGAACTGATAAATGAATTCAGTAAAGTAGCAGAATACAAAATTAATATTCACAAATTCGTTGCATTTTTATACACCAAGAATGAAGTATCAGAAAGAAAAATTAAGAAAACAATCGCATTTACAATGAAAACAAACAAACAAACAAACTAGAAATACATTTAATCAAGGAGGTAAAAGACCTGTACTCAGAAAATTATAAGACATTGAAGAAAGAAACTGAAGAAGATAAAATGAATGGGAGCATATACCATGCTCATGGATAGGAAGATTTAACATTGTTTAAAGGTCCATACTGTGCAAAGCAATCTATAGATTCAGTGCAATCTCTATTAAAATACCAATGGCATTTTTCACAGAACTAGAACAAACAATTCTGAAATTTATATAGAACCACAAAGATCCTGAATAGCCAGAGCATTTTGAGAAAGAAGAGCAAAGGGAGGTATCACTATACTTGTTTTCAAACTATACTACAAGACTATAGTAATCAAAACAGTATGATGTACTGGCATAAAAACAAATGAATAGATAAATAATACAAAATAGAGAGCCCCCAGAAATAAACCAATACCTGTACAGTCATTTAATCTATGACAAAGGAGGCAAGAGTATACAATGGGGTAAAGATAGTCTATTTAATAAATGTTTGGGAAACCTGAACAGATATATGCAAAAAAAAAAGAAAAAAACTAGACCACCTTCTTACATTGTGTACAGGAATAAACTCAAAATGAATTAGAGATTTAAATGTAAGACCCAAAACCATAAAACTCCTAGAAGAAAACAGAGGCAGTAAACTCTGAAATTGCTCTTAATAATATTTTTTCTGATATATCTCCTCGAGCAAGGGAAACAAAAGAAAAAACAAACAAATGAGACTACATCAAATTAAAAATTTTTCATACAGTAAAGGAAATCATCACAAAATGAAAAGACAACCTACTGAATGGGAAAAGATATTCATCAATGACGCATCTGATATGGCGTTAATATCCAATATATATAAAGAACTTATACAACACATCAAAAATAAACCAATCTAATTAAAAATTAGGAAGAGGACCTGAATATTAATTTCTCCAAAGAGGACATACAGATGGCCAATAGACATATGAAGAGATGCTCAACATCACTAATCATCAGAGAAGTGCAAATTAAAACTGCAATGAGATATCACCTCACACATGTCAGAATGGCTGTGATCAATAAATCAACAAACAAGTTTTGGAGAAGATATGTCACACATGTACTCACACAGACACATGTACATACATAGTGGAATATTATTGAGCCTTAAAATCTGAAGTAAATACTGTCATTTGTGAGGACATGTACAAAACTGGAGGGTATTATGCTAAGTAAAATAAGCCACACAGAGAAAGACAAATACTGCATGGTATCATTTATATGTAGACTTAAAACAAACAAACAAGCAAACAAACAAAAAAAACAGTCAAACTTGTAGAAAAAGAGAGTTACCAGGGGCCAGGGGTCGAGAAAGCGGTGAAAGGTTGGTCAAAGGGGTACAATATTTCAGTTATAAGATGAATAAATTCTGATCGTCTAATGTAAAACATGGTGATTATAGTTTATAATACTATATTGTATAGTTGAAATTTGCTAAGAGTAGAACTTAAAAGTTCTTACTAAATAAATAAATAGATATAAATATTACACATCTATCGATTGGTGATAGATGTGTTAATTAACTTAATGGGAGGATCCTTTCACAATGTCTACACATATCAAATCATCACATTGTACACTTTAAATATCTTAAAATTTTATTTATCAATTATGCCTTAATAAAACTAGGAAAAAAGTCACCAGAAACACTGAATTTAGCACTTTGTTCTACCACTTATTGTAGTTTAGAATTAAGTTTAATGAACTATCTCCACATCCAAGGGAACTTAAATAACAATTACTAGGGTATAATCAGGCCTAGCATGTTATGGTATTACCGAGCACTGCCATTCCCCTGGAGCTAGGGAATTTATTTATTTATTCATTCCTACATTTATTAAACAAATATTTGTTCAGTTCCAAAAATGTCTAAAAAACTGTTTCTGTTCCCATTATGCTCACAGTCGTGTAAAGGACAGGCGTTAAGTAAAAATTTAAGCAATTTACCCCCCAACCTTTTGCTTATCTACCCCTGAGGATCTGTGCAGATTCTTTTATAAGAGATGAGACTTTTAGAGTTAAGAAGTTTATGGACAACTGTTTGGATTAGGCTTTACCTTAGTGCAAGGAGACATTTTTTTTTTTAAGGAATGCACAATACTGGTCACCTTATTCAGGTTTTCTTTCCAGGATGAAAGAATCCTTTATCCTAGAGAATTCTTATTATTATACTGCTATTTTTATGAGTGTTCTATGCTCACAACAAAGTATACTATTGAAAAAGTCCCCAAATAGACTAGAGAAGTAGAGAAATTAGATTGTTACCCAGTTTATTCAAAAAATTGTGAACGGTGACTAAACCCATGCAAAGCCCATCTTTGCCTTGGACCACTGGTAGGAGCATAACTGGGATGGGTTCCAAAAGAAGATTCGCAAGGCCTAGAGAAATGGTTTATTCCAGCCATGGGTATCCCATATCTTGCCATTCAACTGTTACTTATTTCCCTAAAAATATGGTATCAGCTCCATCAGGGTGGACCTCCGTGCATGAAGAATCAACCTCAACCATTAAAGACTAACCTTCCAAGAAGGGCTTGATGCTAAAAGGGATGTGATATAGTGGTCCTGGTCAGGTGCCAGTGTCTGTGAGAACATGAGATATTCTCAAGGCCATCATTCCTATACTGGTTCAGATTCTGTATCTTATTTCTGCTCTCATTGCTTCTTGGGCTCAAAGCTCCACTTTTTATCTGGACTTACACATGTCCTTTTCCTTTGTTCTGGATTGATGCTTTCAGACTTTTATCTGGTCTCATTCCATTAAACTCTGCTTTCTCAGCTGCATCTCTAACCATTTACTCTGACCTTCAGATTCATTCATTCATCCAATATATGCTATGACCTTGAGGGACTAACCTCTTTGCCTTGGTTACAATGCCTCCTGCTTAAGCCGTTTAGGGCTATCACAGTCTAGGCTTTTCCGATTAAGTCTGTTCACCTGTCTGTGGCTAAGGCAGATAATGATGTACATGAAGATGTTGCTTAGTGCTCCGCTTTTAAGAAGCGATTGACTAATTAAATATATAAATTGTAAAATACATTTTGTGCGAAAATAGATAAAATACATAGCATATTATAAATAAGTATTAACATATTTTTTGGTATCATGACACCTTTCCACTCTTTAAAATGATCGAGCACCCCAAAGAGTTTGGCTCATTGTGCTATATATAGTAATATTTATTGAGTTAGAAATTAAAATGGAAGAATTTGAAATATATAATGGAATTTGAAATATATAAATAACAAATATAAAGCTCAAAATGTAAATATTGTATTTTAAATAAAATATAACTATATTTTCCAAATAATAAAATGTAGTAAGAAGAGTAGCATCATTTTACATTTTTGCAAGAACATTTACATTTAATGTATGTCTTAATAGAAGAGAACTGGATTCTCCTCTTTTTGCATCTCTTTGTTCTGATGCCACACATCACACAGCATCTGGAAAACTCCACTGTATACTCTTGAGAAATAAGAATAGAGACAAATCATGTCTTAGTATTATTATGAAAATGGTTTTGACCTCAGGGAGGACTCCTTGAAAGAGCCCCAGGAAGGCCCAGAGGTTCCTGGAACACCCTTGAGAAATTATGTCAGAAACTCTCAATTCTATTTATTCTATGTCACATCACATTTGATCAATTAGATTTCAGTGGGGATTCATAGAATCTTATTCTATATGAAATAAGAAAATTATTAATTTTGGTATATGTATATTTTATGAACATGTATTTTAGAATACATTATGAATGCAGGAAAAATTTATAATTCCTCAGAATTTAAGCTTTATTTCAAATAGGATTATTTTAAATGTAATTTTAAAAAGAAAGTATTTTATATAAATCAGTGCAGTGAACTTTATAATATAAGGGATATTGCCAAAATATAATACAATAAGGTTATCTGGACAAATATTTACCTTCCTATTAAATGATGCTTATAATTTATAATTAAGTATTTAGAACTTGTTGGAATAGAATTTCATTTCTATTAAAATGCCTGCCGTATATGTTACAGACACCTAAATAAATAGCTATCTTCATTATTAAATTGGAGAGCCTAGGTTATACATATTTTGTGGAAAAATGAGTTTTAGATAAAAAGCATCAGGAAGAGGTATTAGTACGCTGATATCCTAATTCAGATTCCATATTCCAACCATTGGTATTTATGAAAGGGGAGAAAAGATGTCATTACTTGATCTTCAAGATGACATAGAGAGGCTTATGCTACTTGAGCAGAGGCTTCAAAATGTGCAGAATCAGGCCCAGTTTTTTATGTGATTTGATGGTCAATAGCAACAGACCTGCTACTCTTCATGGGTGATTAAAGACAGCAGGAGTGAAATGGCATGAACCACAAAGCCCTATTGCCACCTGACAGATTTTTTTTTTCTCCAATTCAAGGAAGCCCTTAAAAGAGGTTTTATTTTAATCTGAGCCTGGTTCCTTTGCCAGAATCTAGTTCAACTTTTTTTTTTTATCACTGTTACTGGATCGAAAGTGTAACTGCCATTTTCAATATGCCTCAGAGCTTCTAATGACAAAGTTACTTTTGGAACCAGTTGATTAATTTAGACAATACAAAACATGGAGGCCCCAAGTCAAGAACACTCTATAGGATTTATCTTGTTTGGACATAATTAAAAGGCCTAGATCCAACCTAAATGTGACACTTTTCAGTAACATCTGGGTTTTCTGTTTGCCAACACTGTTACATAAGGGCTCTCAGGGTCAAGAGAGCAGGAGACCACTCCATTTTTCAAAACTTTTTATATATTATAAAGATGAAGAAATGAAAAAAGCAGTGTTAAAAGCTGAATTATATTTTAAGGACTTAAATTGGACAAACTAACACTTTTAACACGTATAAGATGCAATGTAACTGGGGTATTCTCAAGATGATTGCAGGATTTACTTGAACATATCTTTAAACAATGATAAATAAAAAGAAACTTTATAAATATATTCAGGGTTAGTCATGAGTTTAAGTTCTACGGAGTATATAAACACCATGCTCTTTTCAATTAGTTCGGATATTGCACTTGTCCTTGTGAATGACCTCATTGGGAGATATGATCCTAAATTTGAAGCTCTTTCTGTATGTGATCCTCCAATGATAGGCTCTACTGCTCCATCTTAAAAGAGTGACATCTCTTTGTCTTTAATCAGATACTATTTATGATAACATTTTTAAACCTCAGGGCACTAGATGGCCAAAGCATTGAGGATATGGCTATTAAGACAGAAGTCAGTTTTCAAATTTTCAATTGTTTTATGTAAGTAATCTATTAATGAAACCCCAAAATATGTAGTTTTTTAAAAAAATAATATGTTCGCCTTTTAGAAAAACCCTATTTAATATGTGACTATATACTCATCAATAAAAGATTTATATTGAGGATTACTTTACTGAACTTGTAAAGCATATACTTCAAAACTGTAACTTATTTTTAACCTAAAAATGATTAAAACAATAACTTCGTTTTATGGCTTAGAATTTAGGCTCAACTTATAGAACTACATAAGGAATAGCTTGGATTTAAAATTCGGAAATTTATCCCTTGAATTAGAATCATAGAACTGGAAAGGAAAAGAGAGGAAATGGATGCCAGTTCCCCCAACTAAAGAAGAGAACGTGGAGGCCAAATGGCTGAATTGATTCTTTCGAGCGAACTTGTTGTAGAGCTAGATCTGGAACACAAGATTTCTGAAGTACAACCTGTTATTCCTTCTATTCTATGACTTGCCACTTTATTAAAATTTTACATATTCAGAAAACGGCATGAAATTTGAAAGGCTTTTATAAGAAGGAAGAGAATTATTCACATTCAAAAGAAGAGATGTGTATGTTATGCTTACTCAATTGCAACTTTTCACTAATCGAGTAAACTAGTGTGGATTTAAATATTAATAGAAACATTAAGCGTGAGCTCTCTTAAATGCTTTTATTTTTATCTAGCTTTTGAGTTTTCTCCATAATCTTCCTTTATACATCACATAATTTTTTTAACAATTTGATGGTGGAATTTAAAAAAATCAGCTTTCATGCTTCAACTTCAAATACACAATTTAGAATATTCTGTTATTATTCTTTCACTTAATTGATAAAATGTTTCTGATGAGCTTTTAAACAGATAAGTGATAAAGTGAAATATAAAAGATATTTATAGACAAGGTTGTTTATTATGGAAGCTATGTACTTTCAGAAAAAAGAAAATTTTGTGTGTATAATTCATTTTATAAATCGAAGGCAGGGATTTTAGTGTTATAGTTAATGCAGGGATTAATAAGCCAGTGATTTTTACTCAGACTACTGCCTTTCAGAAATGTATTCTCTGTTAAAATGTTATTTCTTCCTTAAAGAATCCTGTTGAGTCAAATGTTTGCTTTTTAAGAAATAGTAATTTTGGGAACCCCATTCCATCTTTTTAATTGTTATAGAATATAATTTCAATGACAATACATCTAATTATAAATGCATTTGTCTTTATTCAGCCAAGACTAAAAATATTGCAACCAAATATTAAGTAGATTTAATTACAAGCAGTTCGATTTATTTTTTAAGTGTGCAAGTATTGCTTCTGAAAAAACAAAACATTTATAGCAGATAAAGGTAAATTCATTGAAAACTAAGCTGAATATAATTCTATGTGGATAATAATTTACTTTTTTACAGCTTTACAATTTTACAGAGTGGGTTGTGTGGCTCTAATTTACAGGCTTTTCAGCTGTTTCTTTAAGAATTCCTTTTTCATTCTCTAAGTCTTGAGCTCCAATGTTCCCCTCCCCATGTTTCTTGGAAATATGTGTGAATTTTATGGGTTGCATTTCTTTAAACTGCTGTTAACTTAAAGCTCTAATCCTAACTTTTTAACAGGTATCTGCCTATATAAAAAAACAAGTCTTTCCTTCACAGATGCAAATAATATTTTATAATCAGATTAAAAATATATATTTAATACTTGCTTTTTAAGCTTTTCATGGAAAAAATTCAATATTTAATTAATGTTTTTAGTTACATCATGTTTGATTTTTAATAGAATCTTAGTTGTTCCTGCACAGATATAATTTGATAACTTTTTCTTTTATATAGGAAATATTAAGAAACTTGAGGGGAAAGCCCACTTTAATATATTGCAATCATCTTGGATTTCAGAATCCACTTTGCATGTCTTTGTATACCTGAATTAATATAAAAGCTTGATAAAGAGATGAGAATTAATGTACTCAACCTGTTAGGAGTAAGTAGTTGTATTGTTGATTTAAGCTTGTTGAATGAGATATCTCAGAATGCTAAAGAGGCAGACCAGCAGGTTTCAGGCGATTAAAGAAAATCCTTCATCTGGAGGAACTTGAAGGAACATGATGCTATTTAAATAGAATTTAATCAGGAAGAAGAAAAGCTTGAAAGTAAAATGATGGAATGTTTCATGTCATTATTTGCAAAGCAACTGAACAAAAGGTGAGCAAGATAATTAAGTGCCTTCCTGCTAAGTAGAATTTTTCAAAGCAAGTTGTTTAGAGGTCTTCCTTAAAATATAAAATAAAATAAAATAGAAAATAAAATAAAGTAAAAAAACATATAAGTCCAGATAATCTAGTTGAAAAAGCTAACTCAGTTATATAGATAGAGACCAGTTCAGGAGAAAATTGACAGTATTGTGCATGGTGACAGATGTTCACAGTGACTAACTTAATTGCTCAGCAAAATGCTGATCAGCTGTAAGTAGTTTTAGCATTAATAGTAGTGTGTTTTAAGTTTTTGAAAAATGGAAATCCAAGCAGACTTAATATACAATGGCACTAAATGGATTATTCCATTACCTTGATTACTCCATTTTCCAATTGAACTGGATAAATGGTGTTTGATTCTTTTTCCCCCCCTTTGTCTGAAAAACTACCAAAAGCAAGTATTATCATTCTCATTATAAAACGTTATTTACAACTGTCAAACAAATATTGGATGTCATCTCTTGTATCTGCATTTTGTATTTCAAGACATTTCTGGTGATAACACGAGGAAGTGGTATGCGCCAGATTGTGCTTTGTAAACACATGCTGGCAAAGCTCTGGCTTCTCTTAAAGGAGTGCTCAGGTCAAAGTACTGATGGATGCATTAAAGCTGAAAATGAAAACTAGGAAGTCATAACCTTAGGACTACTTTTCTACCAAAGAAAGGAAGCTTAAAGCTAACAAGTTATGTCAGTCAAACACATAGTAGACATATGTTCTTCTGTCGGTGTTATTTTACTCTTTCAACATTTTAATGAATTCAAGCTTACTTAGTAATGCATACTTTGGGGGCAAACATCTAGTAGCAGATTGCTTTATTTATAATCAATGAATTTATTCTGTTAATCATCACAGAGCTTTATCTATAAAGAACACGTTTAAAAAGTTAAACTGATCCTCTGGTCACATGGAAGACCACTGTAAGTAGAAAATGAATGACTACCACTCTACCTTTGAGTAGTTTCAAAGGCTGATGTTGTGAGTGTGATATTGGAGGCCCCATTGGTAATCTAAAATAATAACAGACTCAGAGATTTTCAACTGAGGCATATGATCTAAATACTTGAATTAAAAAAAAAAAAAACATTTTGGATTCTAGGCCCTACTGAATTATTTAAAACAGTTTTGGTTTTTAAGTTGTGCTTTGTTTAAGTGTCCTTTAACTTTGCCCGCACATTAGGAATCAAGGAGGGCATGTGAAAAAATTCTCACGTCCTGGCCACACCCCAGACCAATCAGATCAGAATCTCTGATTGTGGGACTTGGGCATTTGCATTTTTTAAAGCTCTCTATGTGATTCCAATGTGTACTTAAGGCTGAGAACCACAGATTTAAAGACTTGTTATTTCTTCGTTCACTGTATTGTTTATTCATCTTGACCTTATTAAAACAAACAGCCTGTAGTATGATTTTCTTATTTTAGAATGCTAGTATAGAAGATTGTCTATTTTAAAATGTCCTTTCTGTGGAGTGGACTTCAGAGCATCATAAAAGATCATGAGTCAGAGTTTATATTATTTTTACATTATTTAAAAAAATAAAATTTTGTCACCATGGTTTATATGGACACTTTAGTGGACAGAGTCCATTTTAATATTAGTATTAGACATCTTTTATGCCCAATCTCACATCTTCCTAATCCACCTCTTTGCTTTTTTCATTACTGTTGCATGAGCTGAACAGATATGTAGACTGCTGACTCCTCACTTTAGCTCTACCTTCACACATGTTTTCCGCTTCATGGCTTGTTGGCTACCTCTCTTGGGACTCAACTAGACCAGTGGTTTCACATACCTGACTCAATCCTTGATCGATATGGGATAGGGGTAAGGGGTAACATGCCTCTCTCTTCTGTGTCTCAGGCAGACAGTTATGAAGTGCATCCTATACATTTCTTGAAAGGCTCCCCAGTAAGTTGAGTCCCAGTTGCTCACATTAGTCACTAGCTCAATTACACACCCTTGGATTGGCTTTCTCCGTTCCTGTGTCATATTTCCCACCTCCCTCAAAACTCATGCCAGTTTCTTAGGAATCACTTCCGCAAACAAGCTACCTACACATAAGACCTCATCTCCATCTGTTTTTTAGTTTTGTCCAAGTTAAAATAGTACAGAAAGGGAAAATCCTAGTAGCTATATTTTAGTATGTGCTCTCTTTTCTATTGTTATTTTCTATTATACCATTTTTTACTTAATATATTAGTTTTATCAAACTGTAATAGGAAACAATCTACTCCAAAATTGAATGCCAGAAGAGATCCTTATCCCCATGTTATCAGTTTGTGAACCTGCACTTGCATCTCCTGCCCTCATCATCCTCTGTGATTTGGTCATCTTGAATACTCTTCCGGTGTTCCCCTAGCAAGCTTGCCCTGTACTACTCTTGATCAGTGCCCACAGCATACATTCACTCCAGACCATGCAGCTAATGTTTCATAGATTTAAACCACATAACTCACTAGCGTGAAAATAATGTTAAATGGGAAGATTTTGCAGAAAGAAAAATAATGCTTATGCAGTGTGATACTATTTGTGTAGCATAAAATCAAACTCTTTATAGTTAGGATCCCAGTGCAGGGTAATTGTATTTTCTGTTGCCTGGAAAAAAAATACAGTTAACAGACATTAATAAGGACAACATAGCCATTTTTTTTTCCTGAAACAGATTTCCTTTTCTTCAGCTGAGCACCAGATGTATGAAAGCACATATGCTTGAATGTATTGATGACATTTTTTGCTATGAAATATTCATACAATAAGAGGAGTCACAGCTCTGGAATCATACCGACTCTAGGAAATACATATCAAGTGAATTATGCCAGCATCATCTGAACCCTTGATCATTTCTCTTTATCTCTTTTGTTAGAGTGAATATAGTTAAGTACATGGAAGCTACATGCATGGATAACACAATTACTTTGTCTGAGCTTATTTCTTAACCCTAACTCAATTTCTTAACTTGCTTTTATTTAAAAAAAAAAAAAAGACCACACATGTTTCTATGTCTTAAGTGAGGTCTAATACTTCTGTATATGAGACAGTAAAATATGAATTCTTCACCACAATGCTTTCTCTACTGTATTAAATTTTCAAGAAAGAGTATTAACTAAAAGATACTTAATGTGGTGCATCTTTAATAATCCCTAATACTTTAAAAAATAATTCAAATTAATTGGTAAAATTTAATTGTATGTTTTTAACTGCTCTTTTTGACAAATTATATTTAATAAAATGTAATGTAAAGCCACATAAACATAAAATTTCTCTTCATCTGTTATTGTTGTTCACTTAACATTTTTCTCCAGAAGTTTTGGAGGAAACCTTTCAGATTTTCTTATTAATTATACTTTAGACATGATGAATAAGATATCTCTATTCAATTTGTTGATCCCTTTTCAAGATACATATTGTTTGACCATCTCTCTCTCTCTCTCTCTCTATATATATATATATACAGAGATAAAAATATTTGTGTTTCTGTGCTGTATTTAAGCCAGCTTTAGGCATCAAAGATCCTCATTATACTAATGTGAATGAACTATAGGGCTAAAGAATATACTTCTGTGGGGGTAAATGAAATTCAAAAGAAATCGCTAAGTGATTATGCTTCACCCTGTCAGACAGCAGATTTCATACTCAGTACCATAAAATGGTCTTTCCCTGTACAACTTTCATTTTATGTGTCTGTTGGGGTGAGATAGTCTGTCTCAGCACAAGCTAGTAGAATTCTTGATAACTCTAAGATTTTTTTAAGTTAAATTTTATTTTTGTCTTTTTTATATTTTTCAATTACAGCTGATGTTAAATATTATATTAGTTTCAGGTGTGGAGCATAGTGGTTAGACATTTATATAACTTATGAAGCAATACCCCCATAAGTCTAGTTACCCACCTGGCACTATGCATAGTTATTACAATATTATTGACTACGTTCCCTATGCTGTACTTTATATCCCAATGACTACTGGTTTTTACTTAGCAGGTGCGATTTTTTTACAAGGTATTAGGATTTATGAAAATTATGGAGTTGTTATGCCATCGATATAATCCCATCGATATAATCCCATCTCTAAAGAATCGAAACTAAGCCTTTTAGAATCATGTGTAAACTATGAGAGTAGATTCTGACTGAGGGTCTCAGAGATCTCATAGCTTTGGTGAAAGCACTTGGATGGATGGATGGATGAATAGGTAGGTAGGTAGATAGATAGATAGATAGATAGATAGATAGATAGATAGATAATAGATAGATGATAGATATGTGGTAGATAGATGTAGAAGTATCTACATAGAGTAGATACATCATATGTAGAAGTATCTACATATGATGGTATATATCTATATCTAAATATGTATATGTGTATGTATGTATGTATGTATGTATGTATGTATGTATGTATGTATGTATATATATGTCCTAGTTTAGGCTACTATAACAAATACCACAGACTGGGTGGCTTAAACAACAAACGTTTATTTTTCATAGTTCTGGAGGCCAGGAAGTTCAATATCAAAGCACTAGTAGGTCAAGTATCTGGTGAGGGCTCACTACCTGGTTTGCAGATGAACACCTTCTCATTGTATTCTCATATTTTCACATGGCAGAAATCAGAGATAGGAGAAGCAATCTCTCTCATATCTCTTCTTATAAGGGCACTAACTCCATTAATGAGAGCTCCACCCTCAAGACCTAATTACATCCCAAAGGCCCCACCTCCAAATACCAGCACATTAGGGATTAGACTTCAACACATGAATTTGGCTGGGGAGACACAAAGCTAATACATATATTAGATTTAGTCCATAATTCACAAAATATTTACTATATACATTTGCTTTAGATAATTACTACCAATAGTCAATAAAGATGACAGATATGGTTCCTGACCTCATAAAACTTACAGAAAAGATTAAATATGTAAGGTATTTCTGTACCAGCGAGTGAACCATCTTAAAGAGGCTACCCACATTCCACAGAAAAAGTTATTTGCACAAAGATACAGTATCTGATAGATTAAAATATTGGTGTCGGTGTTAAAGTATTTTAAAGAAAATACTTTTTTTAAGTAGTGTAGTAGTAAAGGCATGTAGCTTTCTACATAGTTTTTTTTTTTTTTTTTTTAAGTTGAGCCAAATAATATTAAGGTTACCCATTTAAACACTACTAAGGGACACACAGATAAATCATGGCTGTGTCTTTGTATGAATAAAAAAAAAATCATATGATATAAGGACAAGTATACTAAATTGTACAGACTTTTGATTGCTCATGTGTATTGATTTCTTTGCTTTTTTTTAAAAAAAAAATATTTAATTCTTTTTTGTTTGTTTGTGTTAGCGGACATAGGTGGAGACTTGTGGGTTGTTTGCCAAAAGGGAGATACACATTTTTGAAGCAAGAAAAGTAAGACAGTATGTATATTTTTCTCTTCATAAATAAAGGTGCTCTCAGGACTTTTGATGAAGGGTGATGAGATATGACTTACGTCGTAGTAGTAGTAGTAGTAGTAGTTATGTTTTAAATGTTAACTCTGATGATGAATGTTTGCATATTTTTTGAATAAATGGCTCTTTTATGTTCTTTCTTAGAATCTTCTAGGTGAGTTGAGTTAAACATTTTTCTTGAAATTTTCTAATGCTAGGGTGCCATTTGAAAGGATGAAGAGAAGTTGTGCTTATACATATGACAAAGGAATGAATACTTTCTGCTATAACGAAAAGTTCAAGCACTAGTTTCAATATCATAAGACTAAGAGAAATGCTTACTTAGAATTCTGCACAAGGAAGGCCAATTTGCCTTTCTTGTAGTTAATTGATTGGAAATGCAGATGGTGACTTGATAAAATTTCAAACACTATAAATTTCTCCAAAAATACACTTAATTGGCATCGTTTTGCTCTGTACGCTTACTTTTTACACCCCGCCCCCGATGATGAAAGGTCTTTTTTCCAATGTTTTGATATGCTATATTTGTCACGACAATTTCATCTATATTAGGGTTTTTATCAAGAGATTTTATTCTGTGTCACTGATCTGTCTGCCAATTATCAACTCTGGTTCCAAATTATTGAATTATTATAGCCTAATAATATTTGGAGAGGCCAATACCTGCTCATTACTCCTGCTTCAGAAACTTCCTGAAATTCTACACATAGATATTTTTTTCTATCAGATGAACCTAGAAATTATTTCAAGTTCTAAAAAATATTCTTCTGGTGTTGTAGTTGGCTTTGCAACTTAATTTAGGGAAACCAAGTATCTTTTATAATATTGAGTTTTATTATCTACTAATATAATATGTTTTCATTTGTGTCTTATAGCTCTTCTAGAATTTTATACTTTGCAGATCCTTATATATATATTTCTAAGTGTTCACTGGTTTCTCTTGCTACTATAATTAGAATGTTTGTTTATTTTTTTAAACTTGACATAGTAATATTATTAAATATTACATATTAAGGGTCCCATATCCAGCTACTTTGGAATCCATTTTTGTACTAAAACATTTTCAGGTAGTACTTCTTTTTCTTGTCAACTATCATTATATTGCCTGGAAGTAATCAGAGTTTTGTTTTATTTTTGTAATACTTGAACAAATGAATTACTTTTCTAATATATTGGTTAGGACTAAGTTCAGTTTTGTATATATCACTAATAGTGACATTCTTACCTAAGTTCTGACATAGATGAAAATGCTTGTACTATTTCATCACTATAAGTTGTTTTCAAGTTTCAGAGAGAAACTTGAAAACCCCCATCCCCTCTGTCCGTCACCAGATTGTCCTCTATATTTGTGAGTCAGTTTTTGATTAGTTTGTTCTTTTTGTTCTTTAGAGTCTTCATATAAGTGAAATCATATGGTATTTATCTTTCTCTGTCTGACTTATTTCACTTAGCATAATAACCTCTAGGTCCATCCATGTCATTGCAAATGGTAGGATTTCATTTTTTTAATGGCTGAATAGTATTTCATTGCATATATGAAACATAACTTCTTTATCCAATCATATGTTAATGGGCATTTAGGTTGCTTCCATATCTTGGTTATTGTAAATTGTGCTGCCATAAATATTGGGGTGCATAGATCTTTACGTATTATCGTTTTGGTTTTCTTTAGATAAACACCCAGAAGTGCAATTGCAGGGTCAAAAAGTATATACATTTTTAATTTTTTGAGAAACCTCCAGACTGTTTTCCATAACAGCTGTACCAATTTGCAATCCCACCAACAATTGAATGAGGGTTCCCTTTTCTCCGCATCCTCGCCAACGCTTATTCTTTGATTTATTGATGATAGCCATTCTGACAGGTGAGATATCACCTGTGATATCTCATCGTGGTTTTAGTTTGCATTTCTCTGATTAGTGACATTGAGCATCTTTCATATGTCTATTGAGCATCTGTATTTCCTCTTTGGAGAAGTATCTGTTCAGGTCTTCTGACCATGTTTTAATTGGATTGTTCATTTTTTGTTGTTGAGTTGTATGAGTTCTTTGTATATCTTGGATATTCACCTCTTATCAGAGGTATCATTAGTGAATATCTTCTCCCAATCTGTCAGTTGTCTTTTTGTTTTGTTGATGGTTTCCTTTGCTGTATAAAAACTTTTTAGTTTGATGTAGTCCCATTTGTTTATTTTTTCTTTTGTTTCCTTTGCTTGGGTGTTATATCCTAAAAGAAATTACTATTAGTAATATCAGAGAGTTTACTGCCTATGTTTTCTTCTAGAAGTTTTATGGCTTCGGGTCTCACATTTAAGTCTTTAATCCATTTTGAGTTTATTCTTGTATATGGTGTAAGAAGGTGGTCCAGTTTCTTTTTTTTTTTTTTTTTTTTTTGCATATATCTGTCCAATTTTCCCAACACTATTTATTGAAGAGACTGTCTTTACCCCATTGTATATTCTTGCCTTCTTTGTCATATATTAAGTTAATGTGTAGGCATGGATTTATTTCTGGACTCTCTATTCTGTTCCATTGATCAATATATCTCTTTTTTCACCAGTACCATACAGTTTTGAAAACTGTAGTCTTATAGTATAATTTGATATCAGGTAGTGTCACACCTCCAACTTTGTTCTTCTTTCTCAAGATTGCCATGATTATTCAGGGTCTTTTACAATTCCATATAAATTTTAAAGTTATTTGTTCTATCTCTCTGAAAAATGCCATTGGTATTTTGATAGGGATTGCACTGAATCTATAGATTGCTCTGGGTAGTGCATTATCTGTTTCTTAGTGTTTTTATGAAACCTGCTGCTTCCTAGGAGTAAATCTTTGACTATCCTTTAATTTTCTCCTTATTGTTATTTTATTCAAGGTTTCAAATCGTCTTAATTTAGGCTATCTATATTTTTCAAGAAAATTATCCATTTTATTTAAGTTTTCAGACTTTCTGGCAAAAAATAATTTGCTCATGTGTATTTCTAGTTTAGCTTTATTTTGTAGTTATGAATCCTAATTAATTGCATTTTCTTTTTTACCTTGATGGGTCTTAAAAAAAATTTTATATGTCTTTTAAAAGGACTTCTTTTGCTTTTATAATTAGATATTCTTTGATTTTCTATTTCATTCATTTTTGATTTTATTTTTCTCTCTTCTTTCACTGTGTGGTAATTTCTCCCATATTTAGTATTTTTGTGGAGTAGTTTTCTTAAAGCTTTGAACTGAACGTTTATTTTTGATTCTTTTCATTTCTAATATATGCATTGACGTTTTCATATTTTCTCCATTACATAGTAAATATTATAAGACATGAATCTGTAGCACTTCATAAAAATTTCTTTGATTCATCTCACAGCTTTTGACATGAATGGCTTATTTTGTTGTTCATGTCTAAGTAGTTTGTAATGTTATTTTTAGTTGCTGTTTAACCAATGATGACTTAGACATTTAAGGAAGAATTTAATGAGAAATTAAATTATTTTAAAAGAGGAAATATATAACTTTTTAAAATTTATAATTTCATTCCATTGCTTCAGAAAAGAGTGTCCTGTATGATTTTCTATTTTTGTAGTTGAAATTTTGTGTCCTAACACATGATTTTTAAAAATTATATTATTTTTGTTTGAAAACAATTTATTGCTTGATTCATGGGATGTATTTCCAGAGTACATTGTTTTATATATATGCAATGATTAAATCAAGCTTGTTGTAGTAAGTAAATATTTTAATCACTTAATTATTTTATATTCTTGAATGGCTGATTTCTGAGATAATTGTGATAAGATCTTCAGTTATTCTTGTAAAATGCTCAATATTTCCTTGTTTCTATCTGTTATTGCTTTATGGGTTTTGAAATAATGTTAGTATAATGTCTCAGTAAGTAAAATATTATTTGACTATAACTTTTGTCAAAATAGAACCACTTTCTTGGTTCCATTTTAAGCTTTTCATATTGAATTCTATTATATCTGATAGTAATATTGCCATTTATTCTTGCCTTTTATTTTTCTCTTATCCATTATACTGTTATATCTTCTAGTTAGATTCTTTCTGTAACCATTTAATTATATCTATAGCTCTACCCATTGTGAATCTATATTTTTTAATAATATAATTTAAACCATTCACATTTATTATAATTATTGAAATGTTTGAGCTTATTCCTGAAAGTTCATTTTTGATTTTCTCTGTACTATTTATCTCCTCTCTGGCTATGTTAATTGTAGCTAGCCAGATACCAGGTTAAGCTGAAAATTCAGGTAATATGTATTTTAAATTGAGGGAGAAAAGTTCTAACAACAACCAGCTGGAAAACAGTACATCTGCATGCAGTTCACTAAATGCTATGTCATGAAATTCTGCACCACTTTATAAAAATATGCTGTCCTGATATACAAAGGTGACCTTACTGATCTTTCCATCTGTGAGACATGTGCTTTGAGCTGCTTTTCATGTGTTGGTGAAAAGTTGTGTTGAGCTATGGCATACATTTGTATGGCAGCTTCTTGGGGTTAGGATTGAAAACTGGATTTGGATAATTTTCTTCTTTGCAACTCTACAAAGAATTATATTTTTTAACATTTTATAATTCATATCTTTTGATCACTACAAGCTGTCTTAACTACATTTCAGTGGTCATAAATATATTATCCAAACTGGGGTGCTTTTGATCATAAAAGGAGGCACTATTAATAATTAATACATTGTAAACAGGTATGAACTGGGACCATCTGGGCCAAATGAGACTTAAAGTCGTTCTAACCCTGCTAGTTATGAGACTTAAAGTCGTTCTAACCCTACCCATAAAAATACTTTCTAGACAAAGTGGCAGGATATTTGGGCTTGGTTTGGAGGTTTATGGAGCAGCAAGATTTGTATGAGAAAATAGATTACGATACTGCAATGTGGCTTAGATAGGGCACAGTCATATCCCATAAAGTCGCCTGATTGTCAGGGTGGAATTATAAACACAGACTTCCTGAAAAGGACACATGAATCCAAATTCATCCATTTTGCACAATGTGCTACAGGTCTCATTACACAATCCCACTTGTATTTCTTTGTCTTTTATGTACATTATGATCATATTACTTTTGCTCTTATTACTCCTTTATCTGTATATTTTAATAGTAATTTTATCTTGGATGGCCCAACTTACCCATTGGCTGAACTTTATTTTATTTTAAATAGTTTGGTGCCATTGTTCTAAATCTAATGCGTTTAATCAATTTTTTTTCCTCATTGCCTTTTCCCCACAAGAAAACACAGGACTATTAATAGAATTCTTTGGTCTAGGGATATAAGAGGCTTATCATATATCAGCTCTCTTTGCTCTCTCCCTTTCTTGGTAGTTTCCGTTTTGTAAATTACACGGTATCGCTACATTGGCTCCCTACAAGTGTATCTCACAGCAAAACAAACAATAAACAAACAAATAAACAAACTTAGAATATTCCTAGAAATGCCTGTTTTAAAAGTAATTTCAGCAGCAACTATGTTTAAATCTGGCCATCTCTAGTTCCAGGGCAATTTCCAAACACCAAAATCCAATGATGAACTGGACATCACCATTCCATGTCTACAAAGGAAGAACATTAACTTAGCACAGTTTGATGTCTAGAAGAAAATGTACAGCCTCATAAAGTTTGAAGAGCTTTTTCATATACTTTACACTTTAGTGTAATTCCTTTATAAGACAGATTCTGGGGACAGGAGCAATATTATCATCACAAGCTAGCTAGTGTTACAACAGCCTTTTGCTGCAATAGTCAAACACATTTTTATTGAAAGGCAACTATATACCAAGCACTATGCTGAGAGTTATAAAATGTTTCCAAGGAGAGCTCAGTACCTGGTTAGCAATTTAGACTTGGAAAACAAAATTTGCTACCCTAAATGTGTCTCTTTTGCATGAGATTGTTTTATTTTTTAAGAAACAAAAGATACAGGAAGAACCCTTGACCTTCCCCTGAACTGCCTAAAAGAATATAAGATATAAGGCTTGTTATAGGAAAAACTATCACCACATGTAACCATAATATAATATGAACTATGTGGTAGACAGGGAGGAACCAAGCAAGGCCCTTTTGATCAAAGTCCTCTCTGTGATCCACTATCTCTAGATGACCCAGCAAACATTTATTTACTAAACATTAACTCATCTCCCTGTGAATTGCCTTCCTCTTCTTTGAAGTCTCAAACCATTAACTTCTCCTTATCTCATGATGGCATTTAGGGTTCAACTACCCGATTTGTCCTTGGGCCTTATATTCTTATGGAACCTCCATATGTACATACATAGTTAAATTTGGTTATTTTCTCCAATTAATCTGTCTCATGTCAATTTAATTTTTAGACCAGCCAGAAGAACCTAGAAAAGTAGAAGAAAATTTCTTCCTCCCTGGCAGACTGAATATGAAGGTAGTAGGAAATCACTGGGCAGGCAGGAGAAAGGAAGATATGTTGAATAGAGAAAACTGGATGTGGAAGAGCATGGCAAATAGAAATGCAGAAGGGCATGACTGGATGCTCAGTTGTGTTTTTTGAGAAATCACAATAAATATATTTGAATAGGGATGGCTCTATTTGCTTTGGAGTTCCTTAAACACTAGGCCAAACAACAACAAAAATGTACATGTGTTAGATAAGAGGTAGCCATGAAAGATATTTGAATGATAAGGTGACATGAACCCTTCTGTATCTTAGAAGGTTAAATATGACCACCACATCATGGCTAAACTAAGTTGGAAGAAGCGGCTCAAAAATTCAACGTCAGTAGCTTACAATGTACATCAGGTCCTCAAACAAAAGCGTTTTGTTTAACGTCATTTTGTAATAATGTTGATAAGGTGCCATAGGAACTTAACTTGTGTTTATATCAATTAGCCTATGGGAAAATTAATTTTGTTATACATCGTTTTGCTTAAAGTTACGGAACCTATCAATGATGTTAAGTGAGGGCTTACTGTAGTTGCTGTGTTTTAGGAAAATTTTGGGACAATTGGCCTAATTGTCCCAAAGAGAAAATTATGATACAGAAGATATGCATATTTTTACTTGTCTCTGGGTATTTTAATTCCCCATTTTTTAGATAAATTGGTTTTATTGGTGTGCAAAGGTATCATTTAGTAGCAATTGCTATACCAGATCTATTTCATCTTTAATGGGTCACTCAATACTTTATTTTCTCCAGTATAAGCAATATAAAGTAAAATGTTCCTTTCTGTTCATAGTCTCTGTCTTTAACTGTAATTAATATTTTTTTTTATATTTAGAAAATTTAGTGCTAGCAAGTCATTCCTTAAATTCTGTTCTTCATGATCTAACACATTCCTGGGGTAGTTTGAATTTTAGATAAATGGTAGATGATTGTTATAATCAGTATTACTCAATAGATTAATTATGGCAAAGTATAATATTGTTTTTCATTGTAATCTACATATACTCTTATTAGTTTTCTTGCTTGATTAGAGGAAGATATTGACTGAATCTCTTGAAAGAGGCAGATGTATTTAAGAGTACAGATCATGTATAATAATGAAATGTATATGTGCAAGTAACATTCTGATTTATACTTTAATTGCTATTTATATGCAGTGTGAATTAAGAGTAAAACAAGGTGAGGGGAAGGCGGGAAGAAGGAATAAAGAATATAATTACAACTCAGTCATTTTGCATTATAACTGCTTTAATTAACAGCTTTATGGTGGCAAAACAAATGTGATTTGGAAAAGCTAAGAATAACTAGGACCGTAACATCCTCTTTGGGAAAAAGTTATTTATGTTCTTCATATTTATTTGAGATTTTTTGACACACAGCAGAAAAGCAAAGTAAATGACATATTTGTATCATAGAAGATATTTATGATCAATTTTACCAATTCTATGTACAGTAGTTCCCCCTTATCTATGTGTTTGCTTTCCTCAATTTCAGTTACCCACGGCCAACCAAGGTCCGAAAATATTAAATGGAAATTCCAGATATAAACAATTTATGTCTTAAATTGCTTGCCTTGTGAGTAGTGTGATGAAATCTCACCATGTCCAGCTCCATTCTGCCAGGGAAGTGAATTATCCCTTCGTTGGTGGTATATGCTCCCTGCCTGTTAGTCACTTAACAGTCTTTTAGGTTATCAGATTGACTGGTGAGGTATCCCAGTGCTTGTGTTCAAGTAACACTTATTTTTCTTAATAATGTCCCTGAAGTGCGAGAGGAGTGATGCTGGCAATTCAGAAATGCTGAAGAGAAGCTGTAAAATGCTTCCTTTAAGTATAGCACAAGATATTTTGAGAGAAAGAGAGAAAGATCACATTCATGGAACTTTTATTACATTGTATTGTTATAATTTTTCTGTTTTATTATTACTTATTGTTGTTAATTTCTTACTGTGCCTAATTTGTAAATTAAACTTTCTCATAGGTCTGTACGTGTAGGAAAAAACCATATGTATAGGATTCGGTACTATATTTGGTTTCAAGCATGCATGGGAGGTCTTGTAATATATCTCCCATAGATAAGAGAGGACTACTGTATTATTAATACAGTTATTCATTTCTTAATTTTAATACTCCTATTACTTTTAACATATTTATTTGTACCTTTTCAGAACCGTATGTATGTATAGTATTTAAAAAAAAACGTTATTATGTTGAAATCATGTTTCTTTTTGCTTTAACTGCTTCTTTTTACTTAACTAGTCATCATGAATATAGAGTTATTGACTTCCAAAAATAGGATATGATTGTCAGGTGATTTTCAATTCAATTCAATCTTTTCATCCATCTAAAACAGTTTTGATAAGCATCTTTTAGCTCCAAGCATGAGACTAGGATAGGAGATAGGTCTAGAAAAGTGGATTTCAGAGACTAAGTCAGAATCTCAAGCAGTTAAAGAGATAATAAGTGAGACGTGATAAGCGCTGTTAAAAACATGCAAATGAAGATAGTAGGAGTACAGAGAAGGAGAAAATAACTTCGTCTGAGGGAATGGTAAGAAACTGAGGGGGGCCTTCTGCTGACATTTTCCTTACCCTCTTTACCCTAGTTTTTCATCTCCGCAGTTTGTTTCTGTTTTCTTCTGTCTAGTAATTATCTGTGGTCTTGTAAATTCTCTCTCACTTGATTGGTATTGGTCTACTTCTTTTAAATGAAAAAAAAAAAGATAATTAGCAATTGTGAGGCATTTATGGGTTTATTCAAATATGGAAAATTCTGCTTCACGATAAAACTAATACAAAACTTCCTTGTCCTTTGTCACAACCAAATATAAATATACATACATACATTCATACATACATATATATAGTGTTAATTTTTAAAACTGTTAGTTATATGCCAACTATCTGAACTGTTCATTATAACCTAAGTAAGGCAATCTAATAATAAACCTTAATATTAAAATAGTTAAATATACACACAATATATATTTGTTGTAGAAAGCTAGAAAATACAGATAAATAGGAGAAATTAGCACTCCAAATTCTGCTATTATTTCACTATCTACCTTTCCTGGCTTTTTTCCCCCTTATATGGATATAGACATACAAATACTAACAACAAATACATATTCAAAAAAAATGGGTCAAACCATATGTATTGTTTTGTGTTCTACTTTGTTTACTTAATCCATTATAAACATCTTCTAATGGCAGCAAATACAGCGCTCCATCTTTATTTTTAATGATAGCCTAGTGTTCTACTCTATGACTATATTAAAATTTATTTAACCAATCCATATTTAGTTATGTTTCTAATTATACATAGTATAAGTAACCACATTAGTAACATCCTTGTAAGCATATCTTTACATGTATGTTTAATTTTCTCCTCAGGATGACTTACTAGTAGAATTATTATGTTAAATGTTATTCGGTTCTTAAAGTTCTTACTACACATTGTCAGATTGTTCTCCAGAAATATTTTACCTATGTATAAACTAACTAGCAGTGAAAACACTGTCCTGTTGAAAGACATACATTTATATGTGGATATGTAACATTTATATTTTACACAGAACCAAATTAAACAATTGAATACCACACATATGTATTTTGATTTTTTTTTATAGTTCAATAGTTCTGAAAGCAATGAACATTTCCATACTTTAGGGAAGAATTTCTGTCTTCATTGAGAAAAGTCAGATTTTCCCATTAAAACACAAATCCTTCATTTGAATGGGTTTATATTAAGAAACTTTTGACTTTCCAAAAAATTTGAAATTTCTTCAAAAATTTCAAGACTTCCAGTAGCTTTGAGAAGTATAATGTAAAAGAAATTTTATCTGAATTAAATATGCAAGAACTGATTTGTCCTAGCTATGCATCAAATGACAGGTGATAAATTAGACAAGAGTATTGTTCCCATCTTGCTTTTCCTTTTTGAAGTTGAAAGTGATTGGACTGGAAGGGAATTCCCTTCATTTAACGGCAAAAATTCACTCATCTGTCTCACTCACCCTTCTTTGGTTTACATATATTTTGGATCACAAGAGGATTAAAATTTAACTCATAATTGATAATTGCTTTTTGACAGTAAAATGGGTCATCTTTCCTCTCATTATCAATTTCCTATTCAATTTACCATTTTCACTGAAGAATCAAGCTCTTCAATCACTTTCTTTCTCTCTCCCTACTCCAAACACCATCCTAAGTAATTTTAAGCTTTATGTAGATGGCCTTTTGAATTCCAATTGAGAAGTCTTTACTTCTCAATTTCTTGCCTTCCTCACCAGTGCTTATCTTTTTTCTGAATCACAAGTTGGGCCCTGTATCAATTGGAATTTCATAATCCCTGAAATCTCATTTTCTAATACACCATTGTTTTAACATCGGCTCATTGACTCTGGTAGCCCCATTACAATTATTTGACCTTACCGAGATGAGTAATCCATCGACCCCACCATCTTCTCACTATCCATCAGCCTCTCTTGTCTTAATTTCCCTCCTGGTCTTAGATTCGTGGTTTATCATTACAACTCCTGTACAAATACCCTAAACTCTTTGCCTCTCTCTTATATCCTCTTACTAAACTCCATCTTAGTTGAACCCAGTTCGCCTCCTTTCCTATGCCTACTCCCAAACAACTAAATATGACTAGAGAAAGAAATCTCACAGTGATGCCCTTGAAATACATGATCAGAAATTTTTAAAGAGAAACTACCATTAGTACATAAATATGAATTCCCACATTGTGATGATTATTTATAACTTTTCATCCCCCACACCACTATCCATTCAGATAATGGCCTCCTGAAATAATATTAATTAAACAGAATGGCAAAACTCTCACTTCACAGAAGGAATGAACATCTGTGACTTCGCTCAGGCTATTACTGAGAACCGATTTTCTTGAATGAGCTTTTATCTTCCTGTCAAGTAGTTACCTTATAAAAATTATGATTATAATCTGTGGAAAATGGAGTTTATGTCTTCCTTCAGTACTTTTGTTTTCTTTTAGTATTTCTACCTATCCTATTTCACCAGTAAAGTTACCAAATTATTATGACTATGTACACATTTTGGTTGCTATACTTACACTTTTAGAAGTAGCAGAATATAGAGAATTGAAATATGAAAATGCAGTTTTGATTCCTTTCATCTTATACTTGTGAAGCTTGTGACTTTAGACGAGTTGCCCAACTTCTCTAAGATGTACTTTGCCCATCAATGCAATGGAGTTAATAATACCGACCTTGTTGGATTGTTTAGTGAATCAAATGAGATGTGTTTATAATCTGTAAAGCCCTGTGCATGTACGACCTGTTATCATTTGAAAATCTTACATTCAGAATTTCTTCTAGTATGTAAATTATTATAATTTGAAATTTGATGTTCAGTGTCATGGTTTTAAATATTGCTATACTGAAAATTTATAATGAAGTGTCATCTTTTCAAAATGTCTATTTGGTTTCAGAAATATGGTTTGCAAAAGCATTAAGTTTGAAGAGCAGTTGTTAGTCTTATTCCCTCTCAAGGGACGTAAGTGATGAATTCTTGATGAAACTGCATCATTATTGCTTATACACAGTGGATATATTTCAATTACTATGTGAATAAATTACTATGTAAACATTTGGTTGAAACCTTATAAGTCTTATGTGGGAATGAAGACAGTTTGTTGTTCTTGGCTTTCCCTTTCTTCACGAAAGCATTTCTTAATCCTTTAATTTACAAATACAATAGTGTTTTTGAAGAAATATAGAGGAAAGAGTGCCCAGAGAGTGAGTTGACTTAGAAGTGTTTATTTAGCCCTCAAAAAACATATGAAAATATCAAGAAACTTTGTCATCTTCAAATCTGGAATCATTTTGGAAGGTCTGCTTTGAAAATTAAGCTTCTAACAGTAAGGAACTGGCTTACCCAACTATCTTGTTTCAAGGAAAATAGAGAAGGCAAGTTGGCTGAAATTAAATCTGGTTCATTATTCACTAGCCTTAGGGATAATCACATTTAGAGGGAAAAGCTATAATTAGCTCAGTTGTTGCTTTTTACCCTGTATGTGACAAAATCCAATGATCTCTCCTTTCATTTTTTTTAAGTCTCCAGATATTGTTCCCAATTTATGTATTTTAGATTTTGCGATTCTAATAGGAAATAGAGAAGTTGTTTTTAGTACTTGATTATATAATATTCACTGACATAAATATAGACACAAGATTTTGTATCCTTAAAACTTATACTTTGGAGTTATCTATTAAACTTTTTGTTATACTCAGTTGTTTTGTTGCACTATGGCTATGTCCAAATATGGTGATTAAAAATATATTCTTCTTATCAAAGTTCAGCATAAACAAATCTGACCTTCTCTACTTTGTTTGCCTGCTTTCAGCCTCCAGTAAGAACTGGGGTTGGAAGTTAATTTTAATTAAATTTTAAAAGTAATGAACATTGCAATTAAACATATGGACATTCCCAGAAGCATTTCTATAAGCAACATGTTCATCTGCAGACTCACTCAAACCTCATGATCATATTAAAAATTCTTTTTGTTTAAGATCATATTGCTTAAGCTATGTGCAAGCTTTCCTCATATTTCATCTGTTATTTCTGGTTTAAAATGGAAAATAAAAGTGTAGTCTTCTTTCCTTTATATGTTTTTACATGCATGGTAACCAGTTTTTCGGAAGTATTTATATTTTTATGATTTCAAATTGACTTTCTATGTGAATATTCTAATATTCTAATATTTTTACTATTATTTAAGTAGAGTGCACTACTAGGAATTTTAAGTCCTGTAGTCTATGACTTTAAAAAACAATAGTGGTAATATGGAATATGATTTTATGATGGTAATTTGAATTTTTATGCCCTGTGCTTAAGTATATTTTGTTAATATTTTGAATTCTTAATTTTTCATCTTGGTCTAACCAACATTTCTCTGGAGCAACTAAACATATTAATTGATTTACATGTTAATTAAGTAATTTTCACTAGGGTACTTACTGTGAAGATGGCAAAATTTATTTGCTGTGTAGCTTTCTTGATGGCCGAAGTGGATATGAGGAAACGTAGTAAGGAAAGCAGTTTGAAGTTCAGGAACTGCCTTTCATAGAGGATTTCAGACATCCTACTGCCTTGCAATTTCCTGTCATACATATTCTCCATGGTGCTATGTCACATGCCACAAATCTTGGGCTAGATTCAAAGATGAAGAATTATAGCATAGAAATCATTAGGTTGATAGAAGAAAAGTTATTATATTCTAAACACAATTTAATTATATTTGTGTTATATTTGTATCAATAAGATAAGTTTTTTGGATTTGGATATATAAGTTTAAAAGTTCAACACAAAGTATAGATGTAAATAGAATTAACTATGATGATTTATACATACGATTAAAAGAATATGTATTTCTATAAAGGTATTCTGGGTACGTGAATGTGAGGAGTTTACCTTCTAGCAGGATACAGACATTCCCAAATAGTTATAAAACTGTGCATTAAGTAAAATTTTTAAAAAGGCATATAAAAAAAAGAACTCTAGAAAGCAGAAGAAAGAGTAGAAGGGGAAAGAAGCTGGGATGGCAAGCCTTCCGAAAGAGATGACACTGATGTTGAGCCCTGTCAAAATACATAATAAATAGTATCAAGGCATTGAAGATAGGGATGGCAGAAGATGAAAAGGGAACTGTTGAGAGATAGGAGAAGGATTATTGGAAGATTGTACATTTAATTGGAACTTTGGAGGTTGAATAGAGCTCTGACAAACATAAATGGAGTAAAAAATATCCCTCTACTTAAATAATAGCAAAATAGTGAAATAGTAGTAGAAAAGTCACAAGTGAGGAACATGCTAGACATATTCTGCAACATTCCCATTTGACTTGATGTGAGCTACGTGAGAGGAAGATAAGCCTTGGAAGTAAATTTAGAGCAGATTATCAAGAGCCTAAAATGCTAAATTGAGGTGGTTGGATTTTTATCTATAGGAAGATTCTTTTAGCAGCAGAACATGGGATGGCTTAGAAGGTGGAGAGATTGGAAGCAGAGCCATGTACTATGTGTCAAGAGACAGTAATTGAATTCTAATAGTGAGGAGCATATTTAATAAAGTCCTGAATTGAGCAGGCCATGACAATAGTAATGGAAAGATGGGAACTGATGCAAGAGACACTGTGAATGAGGAATTGACAGGACTTGGCACTGTCTCCACATGAAGAGGAGGACAGGGGAAGGTTTCAGAATAAGCTGAGCTTTGAGTCCATTTGATGAGGAGTAAGGTGGTACCAGTGACCTAGGTAGCTATCACTGCAGTAGGAGCAGGACTGCCAGTTGATTAAGGCGTTAAAAGCACACAGAGGTTGACATTTGCAGCAGTTATTGGGAATTAAGAGCCCAGAGAGTAGGAGAAACTCCTCTATTGAGTCCACACACTGTCTGGATAGTGCTGATACGATAAGACATTCATGTTTTCAGGAACAAATGATTAAAGTTTTGAAAAACGTGACAAGGCCATGGAATACACCTCAAAACTACTAGAACTCAGTAAAATCACTTTATTTTTCAGTAGCTTAATTTTCTCAGTTATACAATGAGACTAATAGTTTCATATTCATCTCCTAGGTTCTGGGATTGTATTAAAGGTATTGTTTTAGTCAAAAATTTATAATAGGAGATGAAATATATAATATATATATAATATAGCATATTATATTTTACATAAGAGATGAAATATATAGATTTGTTTTTATTGAGAGACTGTCAAAACGAAAAAATATAACTAGTATTTAAAATTTTTCATTTGTATATTGTAAGATGTTCTAAATACAAAAATTTATAAAAATGATTAGCTTTTATTAGGTTTTCACTCTGTGCCAGATACAATTTTAAGTACTCTTCAAGTATTAAATAATTTGATCCTTAAATCGTTACCATGGCGTTGTATTATTTTCATTTTACAGATGAGGAAACCAATGCTCAGAGAAATTAAACAGCATTTATAAATCTGAGACTTTAATCCAAGTACTCAGGCTTCAGAACCAAGCGTCTATGTACTAATGCATGTTGCCTCCATATTGAGTAGACATCTGCTTCAGACTGAAGTTCATTTCGTTATCATATTTGTATTAATGTGGCCTTCTCCATTACAGTCCTCTATACTTCAAAAGCTCATGTGGTCCAGATGCATTGCCTTTGCTTCCACACATACTTATTTCCTCACTCTGAAGATAAATTGATTGAAGGCTGGTACTGTCTATTATACAAAAAAAAAAAAAAAAAAAGACATGGCAGGAGGGTTTCCAGACTTTAGATCTAGTCCAAATGCTTGGTTTATATCTGAGCGTTCTGGCTTGTTAACTGTGTGACCTTGAGAAAGTTGCTTACCACCCTGAATCCTGGTTCTTCATCGGTAAACACAGAGCTGTGCAGAGAGTTAAATACGTGTGAAATACTTTCAAAGTGTTTTGGCTCATAAAAATCAATCACCAGGGCTGACAGTAGGTACAGTGTAGAGAACCCACAATACATTTTAGGAACCCATGAAAATGCTTTAATTTCTTTTAAAATCAGAAGAAAAAAATTAACTTTTGGTTGAATAAAATGTTTAATATATGATATTAATATATTCATCTTTATACCAGTGTAATTGTAAAATATAATTTTTTAATTTTTTTAATGGAGCAAAAGTGGCTTGTGTCTGTGAAAGTCATCACGTGGTCCTCCTGGTCACCACCTCTTACTGTGATCCCTTAAACTTCTTCTAGTATATGAGCCATAATGCTTTCCTCAACATTTTGTTGATTGATTTATTAGCCAGATAATTTCTAGGTTACACAAATTGAAATAAAGGTAAAACTGACTTTTATATTCCTCATCTAACACTATTTCTTTAACACCTCCTTCCTAAGTAGTTCGTTATTTTCTCTTCTGGGCTACCTTTGTACTGTGTGGTTAAACTTCTCACACCATATTTAAATTATTTGTTTACACATCTATCTCTTCTGCTAGCCCATCAAAACATCTTGCGAACATGGATTGTATCTTTTCCACTCCTATATTCCCAAAAACTAGTGGAGCAAATGACACATAGAAAGTTGGTGTTAAAAGTTTGATGAATTAAATCGATTCCATTAGCAACACTAACATTGTACTGCCATCCATAGGCTAACCGCTGTTTGTGTAATTTGTAAGATTTTACCTAAAATTTTAGACATCTGAAATGAAAAATTGTCATCTATCTTGAAAGATTAGCTTCTTCTTAGGACTTTTCTATACTTTTCAGCATTACTCTCTACCATCCTAATTATTCCTTAAAATTTGAAAAGTTAAATAAATTTGTCAAATTTTTTTTCCTCTCTTGCTAAATTAATTAACAAAGGGCCTATGAAAATGGTCAGTCAGGGTCATCTGATATCTTTATGTATGCATTCTTGTGTTATAAATAATTCTGCGTCTCGCTGATCTAAAGTGAATACAGTGTGAGAGTGAGAAGTGAGCCTTAATTTCTCAGTACCAAAGACATAACAGCATTATTCAATTACAGAATGGGAGATAACATATATCACAACTAGGGCTTAAGCATCTAGTTTTATGGATAATGACTTTTCTTGTTTTATTCTAATATTATTTATGAAAGTTTTATTTTCTCTGAAAAGGAGCAGAATATGTAATAAATTATTAAGTAATTTGTTCCTGATTAGTTAGCACCATATAGTAATTTTATTTTTTTAGGAGACTGCCAAGTACCTTTTGTTTTTCATTTATTTTTGTGTTTTCTACTCTCTGATTTATAACTTTCTTAGGAGTTTTTACATCTCCTAGTTTGTGGTACATAGAAGAGCAAGGCACTAGAGAAGAAAGAAACTGTTTGCAGTTTGGACATTTGTGATAATGGTACCAATTACATCAAAGAGGTTGGAGAAAAAGGTAATTTTTGTCTTTTTCAAGTCCAGTCCTGCGCAATAGCCTCTAACCAGCTTGGTTGCTTGCAGGGATTATTTTCCATTCTTAATATTTCTTCAAAAGAGACATGGATAGTTTTAGCTGTGGAAAACCAATGTATGCTCATGTATAGATAATATAATTTCAGAATTTTGTCATGGTCTAATACCTGGAGTCTCATGTTTATTGGACCTTCCAAAGTTGTTTAGATTGCTAATTATACAGGCAAGATGCTTGATTAAAAAAATGGGTAGTTATTACCTTGATATGAGGTTTTACAAGATGATTTTCTTCTTTTAGTAATAATAATTGATAGTTTTTCTATTATCATGACATTTTTCAGCTGGCAGAATACTTTCATGTGCATTATTTCTTTTGATGCACAAAAGAAATAGACCCTCCCATGTGGAGGGTATTATTATCAATATTTTACAGATGAATAAATTGAGCCGTATGGACTTTAAGTGACTTAGAAACAAGCTCTCACAGTAACTAGCAGAATCAGGACCAAAGTCTGGTCTTTTTATTTAAATTTCCTTATTATTTATGACTTCCTTGCTTCTAAGCCCTTTAAATCAGTAAGATACAACTATAAGCCTCCTGACACAATTGAAAGGCAATCAAAAACAACCTTTCTCTGACCCTGTCTAGGCTCACTTATCGCAGATATTTTATCCACCTTTACTGGCCACATCGACATTAATCCATGCTTTTGTTCCTCTGACTTGGATGTTATATGTGATCTCTACTATATTTTGGGTTCAACCTGAAAACAGTCACATTTCTTTTGTCAAATTAATAGCGCAAGCAATTACATCTGAGTATATCAGGAAGCTTACTTAGTTTCTCCTTCTTAAGATTTTCCTCCTTAATTATTCAGGAACCATGACACTTGCTAAATCCAAATAGAAATCATTTTACCTTCCAACTACCAGCAGAGAACACATTTGAGTTGAACCATTCATTCCTGTTGTTGCTTCTGGTTGCTACGTGTTGTTTCTGTTCTTGACTCAGCTTGCACAGTTCTGTTTCTAATATATACTCCCTGTTGCCTATTTGCCCTTGTAGGAATAGGTCTCTTACTAGCTCACAGGGATACTTCATGTTGGGTGCCATGATTACTTCCTTTTAGTTTATATTTTCAGGTTCAGTCATTATTCCCCAAAGCAGGGTGGCCTTGTGGAAGGGTGTCTGAGTTTGGAAGAGCTTTTTGCCTAAACCATGAACTGAAATCATCTCTAAAAAATATCCCTATGTCCATCTTCTCCACATCCTCTCTAACACTTGTTATTGCTTGTTCTGTTGATAACAGCTATTCTAACAGGTGTGAGATGGTATCTCATTGTCCAAACCTCAGCCTCTAGTTAATGTGTTCCCTTTCTGCAAGGCAATTTTATTTCAGCGTCTTCCTGCTCTTTGCTGCCACAGAGTTTTGGTGAAGATCGTCCTAAACAGGTCTTTCAAACTTTGAGTAGTAGGGAACAGGGCTAAGTTTTTTCTTCCAGGAAGATCAGGTATCTCAGCTGATGGTATCCTTGATCATATTCCAAATTCTCTCTCCTCTTCAAGGAAGAAGTTGCCTTTATGCCTCACATTCATATGACTAAGAGAATACCTTCAAGGCCAGGAAAATCAGTGTCTCTAACTCTACCCATGGAAAAACTGCTATATTTTAAACTAAATCCCCATTGGACATTCCGTTAATCTCTGAACATTCCTTCAGTACTCTTCTGTCTGTTTGTACTTGTACTTTTGCTCACAAAAACATTAAGATAGCTATCACGCATTAGTCTCTTCAATTCATGGTAGAGAAATTGAAGCCTATAAAATTGGACTATTACAAATAACTAGTTAGGGAGTATATTAATTTCCTGGAGTTGCTATAGCAAAGTTCCATAAACTGGGGGGCTTAAATGACAGAAATTTATTGTCTCACAGTCCTGGAGGTCAGAAGTACCAACCAAATCAAGGTATTGGCAGAGTTGGTTTCTCTGAGAGCTGAGGAGGAATCCATTTCATATCTACCTTATTTACTGTTGCTGGGAACCTCAAGAATCCCTTTGGCTGGTAGATGGTATTCTTCCTGTAGCTTCACATGGAATTCTCTCTACATATGCCAGTCAGTGTGTCCAAATGCCCCCTTCATATAAAGAAACCAGTTGTATTGGATTAGGACAACTCTAATGGCCTCATCTTAATTTGATCATCTGCAAAGACACTGTTTTATAGTAATATTCATAGGTAATAGGGTTAGGACTTCAACATCTTTTATGTAGGACAAAAGTCAACCCATTATGGGGTAGGTGGGGGAGCACAAATTATGAAAAATTACATTTCCTGACACTAAGTACCGCAAGGTTTGTACTATATTCTGAAGCCTCTTATAATTTAAGTTTTTTCCAGTAACCGTTAAAACATTTGTTTAGGAATGTACTTAGTTGTAGGTTTAAAAACTTTTGAATCTTCTACAAAATTTATTTTTAAAATTTCTTTTTAAAGAATTCTTAACTGAATTTTGATCCTTCACATTAATATAATCAGTTTTCTTAGAATTACTTCAAAAAATTCTACAAACATATTTTTTTTAACAAAAAAGATTGTCAGGCTTTTAAAGAAAAGCAAATATGGGAACAGTACCTGTAGGCCATATAGAATACCCCTATTTGCAATCTTATATTGATGTGTGAGAGTGTGTGTGTGTGTGTGTGTGTGTGTGTTTTGTCCAGTCATAACACCTAGGAATTATAGAATTAAAAATCTACTTACTGCTGTTTGTTTTTCCTTGTGGCTATTGGTCTTTATCACAAGGTTACCCCATGAGAAAGTAATTTTAGAGTTATAAAATAGATGAGGTACTTGTTACTGTTTACAAACATGGCCTAGAATAATGAGATGCTTCCTAAATTTAAACAAGTGAATTTAACTGACATTATATTTTCTATATACATTGAGGTAAAAATATACCATGATAGTTAGAAAAATGGGCTTTGGCATAAGAAAAATAAATATGGTTGAATCTGAACTCTGCTATTATTATATGAGTGACGCTGGACAAGTAACCTAACTTCCAAGCCTCAGTTTTTTCATGTCCAAAATTGAGATAATAATATCATATATCTCATAGGACTTTTGGGGAAATTAAAAAAATATATGTAGTATGTTTACAGTAGTGCCAGGCACTTTGTAAGGAAATGATAAATATCAACTATGTTGTCACCACCAATTGAATTAATTAGTTCCACTGAAATTATAATTACTATTTTATACTATTAAATTAAATCCCTGAGCCTGAAGAGCAGGAGTCTCTGTGATTCTATGCATAGACCAATTATTAAAGTCATAGATGCCAATAAATTACTATTGTTTTATGTCAGAGAGTATAACTATGGATCTATTGTTTTAAATAGTTCTTTCCATACCAATAATATTGAGTTAGAGCATATACTGAGTTATAAGATTTAAAATTAAAAAAAAATTATTTGGCATTTGGCTATTGATTTTTGCATTTTTAAGCATCAGACTCCCTTTCTCATGCTTTTATTCTCAAGAACTTTTGTTGCTTTAAATTGTTAATTAGAGTAGCTACATTTCCTGATACTATCTACTTTTATTTTTCAAGTGCTAGTTTATCGACTTAGAAAAACATAGAGAAACAAAACAAACTTCTGTTATATAAGCAATATATGTCCATTGTGTGAAGAAATAGGTAATTGCGTGCACGTGCGCGCGCGCGCGCGCGCGCACACACACACACACACACACACACACACACACACACACACACAACACACACACACACACACACACACATACATCAAACCAGCCTCATACTCCGCACAAAATCGGTGTTTGCATTTGAGATAGCATCTCTTAATGTTGTCTTCTGACTTATTCCACCTTTTGGTAAATCAAATTTCATCCGTATTGATACTCTCTTTTACCTGACCAATACCTTTCATTGCAGTATGGCACAGAAAGAACTTAGGCAGCAAATAAAGTCAACAGGGACTCTATATCTATTTCTCATCCCCAGATTCCTTTAATGTAGAGATGACTCCCAGTAGGGCTGCTGCAGTAACAAGAATTCATAAATTGAAATTTATTTTCATTGTCTACTGTTGTCAATTGATGAGAAATAAGCTCTGAGGCACCTAAGATATTTTCCAGCTTAGAAGAATTGTAACCCAAGTTCATCTCTCATGATTTTACCCTTTGCCTGCTGCCTGTCACTCTCTCCAACTCTATTTCCATCTCATTTCCAAAGTGATGCTAATGGCAGTTTATTTCATTGGCATATGTCTCTCCTCATTGTACTATTAAAGATTTAAAATCCTTTATCTGTAATTCTGAAATTTGGTTTTCAGAATCCAAAAGTTCAAAGAACCGAAATATTTTTATAACTGATATGAAGCTATTATAGTTATTTTTATCGTGCTTGATGTGAATATTTATGTTTGGCTACTAAAATATAAATGTGCTTGATTACAGGATATTGCCCCAGATTCCACTGGAATTGTTATGTAACTTATGGTACATGCACTAGATTACTTTTCTAAAATCCAGAAAAACCTGAATTATAAACATAGCTGGCACCAGAGGTCTTGAGTAAGGGTTGGGCCTGTATTAACACAAAGAGATGACCAAGGACCAGTATAATGAAAAGGAGGGCCTGAGAAGGCAGTTCTATCTCAACTGCACCGTTATTTTATGAACTCTATTTCTGTTCTGTATTCATATTGCTCTCATGATAATGACAGTATAAATCCTCTGCAGCTCCTTCCTTCTTATTTTGTCTATTTCTCACCAAGTTTTGCAGACCAAGACATGTTTCCTGAATTTCTTAAATTTTTGTTTCCGCTAATAACACTTGATAGATTTTCTTTCTCAAATAAAAGTTTTCCTTTGTGACCAACACTACACAGCAATTAAGTTATAACAATTTTTTGCTAGAGCTACTTTATGAACAGTACCTATTTGTGGGGACAATAAATCAATAAATCTATGCTATAGTTTTGTCTCTGAGTTGAGAGGATCTCTAAGGAATACCAAAAGATCACTTTGAAAGGCTATGAAAAGAAGAGAATAAAGAGAATAAAGAACAGAAGCAGAAGATGAGAAAAAGAACAAGGAGATTTCTCATGGTGGACAGTTAGTTGAATTTTTTTAAATTGTCATTGCTAGGATTACCTGGAAAATATCTACCAATGATAGGTCATGTTTTTACCCTTAACATACTATGTTAAGGCTTTGTATTGTTGCCCACTTGGCATCCATAAATTTCACAGTAATGCTCTTTTTGCTATTTACTGAATGAAAGAAACAAACAAACAAAAAATGCGTTTCTCATTCCAAGTTGGCCCTACAATTCTAGGTGTAGAAACTCAGGCTGAAGTAAAGACTATAAAGCAGATTTCCCCCTTTAGCACTGTTGACATTTTGGGCCAGATAATTCTTTGGTCTCCTGCTCTAGGGCTGTCCTGTGCATTGTAGAAATTTAGTAGCATCCCTGGTCTCTACTCTCTAGATGCCAGTAGCACTTCCTCTCCTCCCTTGTTGTGACAAGGACATTTTTCTCCATGTATTGTGAAATATGCCCTTGAGCAAAATCACTCCTGCCTCTCCCATGGAGAACCACATAGCTCTTATATGTTCTGGAGGTTTCTGCAGGTAGAAGAAGTGCTGCAATTATGATAGCGTTGTAGCCAAGCGTAGGAATAACCAGATTAGTATATCTTTTTGGATTTTACTTTGCATCTCATCTCATTCATTTATTCAGCTGATATTTATTGATCATGGACATGTGCCTGGACTTTACTGGATGCTGGAATAGTAGTGAATAAGAGAGTAAGGTCTTTGTTCTCGTGGAATGCGCCTTCTGGAAGAGGAGGTCACAAGGTGCTGAATATAAATAATTAGTAAATAATTTGTAATTAGTAAATCAGTAACCAAATGTATGACCAATATAATCACAAACAGTGAAAGGGCTGTAAATAAAAAAGGCAATTGGACAGAGTGATTGGAGGATAGATGAGTGCTGCTTTAGGTAAGATTTCTCTAAGGAAGTAACACTGGAACTGAGAAAGAGACAGATCTAAGGAATGTGTATTGCAGAAAAAGGGAATAGAAAATATGACTACCCTCAGATATAGATAAATTAGTTCTGTTCAATGGCAGTGACAGGAACAGAGAAGTTAAAGAGTGGTACTTGAAGAGGTTTCAGTGTCAGGTGAGATCTGTGTGCCACAGAAAGCCTTTTGATTTCATTAGAATTGCAATGGGCAACCGTTAGAGGCTTTTAAGCAGAAGAATTAGCATGTTCTCATTTACAGTTTTAAAAAGACTGTTCTGGGGACAAGAGTGAAAGCAGATGAAATACATTAAGAGCTTTTTGAAGAAGTGAGAGATGTTGGTGGTTTGAGCTAGAGTTATAACTTTAGAAACAGAGGGAAATTTGAGGATTCAAAATATATTAAAGAAGTTGAACTGCTCATAGTTGTATTGATGTCTGAGTGAGGAAAGAGATGACTTAAGGATGATTCCTGGGTTTAGGGCTTGAACAATTGGAAAAGATTATGTTGCCATTTACTGAGAGACTTCTTGTTGGGGGACTAACTGGTTTGCTTTGTGTGTAAGAGGTGATTACTTCAAGGTCACCTCTTTTTACTTAAAGAGTGAATCTTTTTTAGATAATTTTTCATGAATCTTCAACTCTGAACTTCATTGCAACCTTATCTTTGAAATACCAACTACTATGAAGCATCATTCTTTTCTTTGCAAAACTATTTATGTATATGAAGTTTACACAAATGACCAGTTCTCAGTAAATCATGTATTCAGTCTTGTGGTTCCAGAAAAACTGATGGATTTATATGGAAACAGACATCCCATGTTGCTTCATCTGCCCTGTGATCACTGGCTCATATAGATAACATGGCTGTTGGGGGTCATGGGCCATGCAGCAGAATGAAGCTTCTTTTTGTACACTGGAGAGAAAAGTCCCAAGAATTAGTATATTAACACGTGAAATCACCCAGAAAAAAACTTCAAGAACATACTCTCTTTCCAATGAATGATTAAGAAGTTTCTCATTCCTCTGTTCTTTTCATTTCTTAAAAATAGCCGAAAGCCTATGTACCCTGGAGGGTCTTACAATACTCTCTTGTCTTTAAATTTCAGTCAATAAGAAGCAGACATTTTCTGTAACCAGATCCAAGTGTTGTGCTCTCTGCTTTAAATTGACAAAATCTGATATGGCAAACAAATGAGCAACAACAAAAAAACAAAATTAATAGGATGGATTGTTTACTTTGGACTGGGGTTTATTGTAGGATGTCTTTAAATAATAAACACCATAAAATGATTTAAAATATAATTTTATAAACTTTTTTTTTTTCTGAGACTGGGGTTTATTGTAGGATGTCTTTAAATAATAAACACCATAAAATGATTTAAAATATAATTTTATAAACTTTTTTTTTTTCTGAGACATATCCATTTCATCTGTGCTGTATTGGATCTAAAAGTCTTAAGTTTTTACATACATATATTTATGTATGTATGTGTGTGTATGGTTGCCCTGGGGTTTTTTATTTCATTTTCCAAGAAAACACAATATAATCTTTTATTTCACTTTCCTCAATGAATAAAATATTTGCCACTGTTAAGTTTCTCATATTTTTTATTCTAAGGCGAGCTTTCTGGTAATTTTCCATTTCTACTTGGGGTTTCTTTTTTATTCACTGATGAGTTTATTCCTCAGGTGGGCAATAGAGAGGATAAATTCATAAAGTTATTTTTTGAATGCTGAAAAGAAAATGCCTTTTATTCATGAGTAAGTACAGTATTTACTTATTGTAAATATTGTATTTGGGTTGAAATACACATTCTCTTTATTCCTATTACTTATTTTAAGTGATTCTGGAAATATAGAATGTCAAATTTTAATCAGTAAAGTCTAGTATGGTTTGAGGTTTTTTGTGTGTCTTTTTTTGCTTAAGAGCAAAGTAATGTATGTGAAAGCATACGTTAATAATAATAATAATAAAAGTTTAGTGGAATTAAAATGAAAAGTTTTAAAGATGGTAAAAGTATGCAAATATAAGGTGTTATTGTTACCTTGTTTATGTGTGTAAGATAATGCACTTAGCTTGGTTTGTAATTCAAGCATTGGGCAAAAAAGACTAAGTATAGTTGATTCTGTAGTTAAGACTCACTTTATAAGTATTTTTTAGACTACCTTTTAGGAGATTCACAGAAGGCTTTGGTAGAGTTACATTGCTTCTAGACTTATGTTCTTGGAATACTTGTCTTCAGAAGTTTTCATAAGATGGTATGGTTAAGAATGTGGCTTAAAGTGCCTAACTGCCTGGATTCACATCTCACCCAACCCGCTTATTAACTGGAAGAGCTTGGACAAGTCTTATAGCCATAATTGTACTTGCATTTTCTTATCTGTAAAATCATGATAATAATAGTACTAGTTTTGAGGAATAAATGAACAATATAAATAAAACATTATAAGAATGTCTAGTACATAGTAAAAACAATTGTTAGCAATTATTATTTCTTGCACAATCCTGGTAAATTCTGGTTATCAAATTGCATTGGCCTTTTTTGGGGTCTTCATTATGTGTAGAGATCAGCAATGACTTGGTTTTTGTTTGTTTATTTTTGGGATATTTGGGGTTATAATTTGCCTAATTATTACATCTCATGAAAAAAGAAAAATTAAAAAAAAGATTTGGACTTCAAGGCAGCCTCTCGAATCTGTCCTCTACTCACAGTCCTGGCTCAGGGACTGGTGTGCAGTAAACCCTCTGTAGTCCTGGGTTTTACTCCACATTGTCTCTGCCAAGGATTCTGATCTATGATAACCAAGGGCCTTGCTTCTCCGTTCTTGTTCTTAGTAAATCTGTATAGCTTTTTCTTAAATTTGGCCGTTAGCCTTAGGAAAATTAGGAAATTCGAAGGCATAGTAGTATGGGTGAAATATTAAGCTTTTTAAAACACATGCTTTAGTTCATTTACCTGTCTAATATTTTCTCTTTTCTTAAATTGGCTACCTTTAAAAAGGTATGATTTTAAATTACATAGTGGATTACCCAGGTACTCATCTAACATTTAAAATGTAAACAGTGTCAATTTTTCTAACAGGCAAAAGGTAGGAGATTATTATAAGTGAAAAGAAGTAGAATTAAGGTTTTTTTTTAATTCTCGCCTGCCTTAGATTTTGCAGATTTAATCTATTTGGCATTTAAAAATACTGGGTTCTATGTGTTAATACCTGTGTGTTGTTTATAGAGACTTTTAGGTGCAAATTATCTAGCCAGATGTTTAAACATTAACAGGAAACCGGTTAAATACAACTAACACAGTCTTCATTTATCAAGTAGTTAATTCTCAGCAGTAGGTCACAAAATCAGACTTTTGATCCCCATAATATATATAGCTATGACTATTTAGATAACATAAATGAAAGATATGAAAATCGAATTTTGAAACTATAAACTTTGCAAAATTAAGAAACATTCTATTCATTATAGGTGGCTTCTCAAATTTTAGATATCGATTGCTTTTGTCACTGTCTTTTATAATGATTCTAGATTTTATGGATATTGCAACAGATACAATATTGCATTGTAATTTTCCAGTTGATTATGGGCTTATGAAAATGGAGCCAAGGTGGGTATGTGTAGGATATAATATACGCAAACAGGACACATGAATATGAAAATAAAATTTCAGTTGCTTAGTCATAGCCCAACTTAACTCTTACATAGTTAACTATAATAGTATGTTAATGTAGAGTGGGTTGTTTCAATATTTTTAATATGCTATGAGGTAAAGGCTCCTAAAATAATCATGCTGAGAGCTACAAAGGGCTTAAAATAGTTCTGATATTGATGAATTTTAAAAAGTTCTTTATATGTATTTTAAAAAATATACAAAAGTAATATAAAATTACAGAACATTTCTGTTTAGAAAGCAGAGAAAAAAATCAGTATTACTTAACAAAAATCATGTGTGCCCTACTCTATATCGATATAGGGAAAACCACAGCTGTATCTGTTTATATCTCCCATTGTATTTTCAATTTTTTACTTTATTTTTTATATGCATTTACAGGGCAGTTTTAAATATTCTGAGCTCTTAGGTTTTGAGTTCTTAAATCTTTTTGAGGAAGAGCTTAAAAATATTTTAAGTTTTACAAGCCTCATGGGAGACATAAGGGATCATTCCCAAATGTTAATTCTGAGCTTTACTTTTAATACGATATTAAAAGGAGTGATATAGTAGGTATTGTATTAAACATCAAAAGTTTATGTTCAGTTCTCAATTCTGACCACATGAAAAGTTTGAACTTGGTTATTATGGTCTGCTTTAGTTCTACCATTTGAAATATGTTTGTGATACATCTATGTATATGAGAAATACACATGTAGAGCCATGAGAATAAGTTATGATCCATATGCCTTCCCTAAAACCATGCTCTAAACCTAACAGATTTATGGACATAAATGGGCTTTTGTTTCTCTGTGATAGAGTAATTTATTTTGGGCTTTTGTTTCTCTGTGATAGAGTAATTTATTTTGGGCAGGAAGATGCTTCTGTTTCTCTTAATATATATGGGGAATAACAAACAGAAGGTAACAGGGATTGAGAGGGAGAAAAATAATTTAGCAAGTGTGGATGGGAGCAAGGAGAGGAATAAAACAATTTAAGGATCCAATTGTTTACTTGACAACTATTTGCAAGTCTGTTAATTATGAAGATAAGAAAAAGTTGATAAGAAAAAGAGAGAACAGGATGTTATAAAGAAAAAATACTGCAGAGAAAAGATACCTGGATGCTTTCCTCTGGTTCACATGGTTTCCATTATTCCTCTTTCTTTTCTTATTGCTACTTGTTTCTGGATATGAAGGAAGAAATATCTTAAAATTATTTAGATATTATTTTAAGAAACTACAAGGAGTATTCCATTTGCATTACAGAACAACGAAATAGGAATCACTTTTAGTCATAAGCTGCAAAGTGCTCATCAAATATTGAGTTTTATCCAGTTTATCATCACCCAATCTGTCTATGTAAATTCCTCATTATTCTTAGCCTCCCTTAATAGATGAAATTGGATTTCCTTCTCACTCTAATATTTAGAGTCAAAGTGCAATCCAAATGTCAAAGGTGGTTGTTATTGTTATTTCCACCATAGAGGCCTCCCAATTTTCAAACGATAAAATATTTATATAAAACTATACTAAACATAAATTAGTTTGCATTTCACTCTGTCTCTGCAAGTGAGGCAGCATAGTATATATAGTGCTAAAGAGTTATGTATTCAGAGCCCGAGTTTGGGGGTTTGAATTCAGACTCCTCCCCTAACCAACTGTGTGGCCTGGGGCAAATTGCTTTACTCTTTTGTGGCTTAATTTCTTTGTCCATAAAATTATGATAATTATAGTAATTTCCTTATTAATGTTGTTATGAAGATTAAATTAGTTAATTTAGGTTAAGCACTTAGAACACTACATAGAACATATAAACTCTTCATAATTCAGTGGTTCTCAACTTTAATGACACATTAGAATCATCTGTGGTGCTTGATGCCCAGGCAGCACACCTGACCAATTAAGTTCAAATCTTTGGGGATTGGACCCATTAGTGGAAGTCATTAAAACTTCTCAGGTGATTCTAATGAGCAGCCATATTTGGGAACCACTGTCACAAATGTGGGCTGTAATTATCCTGCTGACTAAATTATAAACTTCCTGAGGGCAGGGAGTATATTACTTCCTTTTATATATTGATCCCCAGAGCATCCAGCTCAGTGCCTTATTTGTAACTAATGCTCATTAAATATTTATAAATTAAGGAAAACGTGTTGATGATTTTTCGGATGTGTAAAGACCTTGCAGTATTGCAGAGGTGCTGATTTTAAGCATTAATTTTTCTTTTCCTCATTTATTCATTTATACCCGCTACACTGTTTTAAGTCTTGATATGCCATGCTCAACACTGCAGGCATGTGTGATTTGAAAATGCAATCCATGTTCTGAGGCGTTTATAATTTAGTGTGTCATAGGCAACATGAAAAACTACAGGACTTTAATAGAAGGGAATTAACTATGTTGAAGTGCAATGTTGCTATTTGGATTCCCTAGATGGAGCATGCAGCGTGTTTGTTAGGAATTGCTTTTGGGATCAAAACCTCTGTGTGTGCTAGGGGGAAGGGAGGGGCACAGAAGAAGCATGATAGGGCAGAGAGAAGAAGTTAAATTGCAATTCATTCTCCACAAAAGTTTCAGTCAGCCCTACAAGGAGTTTTGGGTTTGGGGCAGCTCTTCAGAGTTATTTCAAGTTAGAATGACAGTCATTAGGTTTTTGTTCCTCCATGTCGATCAATACTTGGATACAGCTGCTGGAAGAAATGACATTGAATAAGACATCTCTTTAATGGAAACAATCCCCAAATAGAGCTGATAGCTTAGGGTGTCTTCTGCTACCTCTCTCAGAAGATGGGGGGTGGGGGATGCAGTCTTCATTCCTAAAGGGGGTTCTGGGTGGAGTATAACATCTTCCACCACATGCAACATAAGAGATTAACAACAATAATAAAAAAGTTACTCTGACTCAAAAAAGAAAGAGATCACATTCATTTATGTAAAGAGAGAAGAGCCAGGAGTGAATTGGGGACTTTCTGAAGTGGATGCCATTACAATTTGATCTTTAAATATAGGTAAGATTTCAAGAGGCTGAGATGAGTGCAGAGCATTCCAAGTACAGGAAACAATAGAGGTAAGTGTAGGGAAATATGATGTATAGATTTGTGTGGAAGCTTGTAAGTCTAGAAGGCCAAGGTAAGCAGTTTAGGCTTAATTTGGTTGCCATTCAGGAGCAGCGAGAAAAATGTACCAGTGTACTTTAGAAAGATCAATTTGCTAGCAATATGGAGAAATAGGAGGGGTCAGAGCTTGAAATCAGGCAGAATGGGGAGCAAGCCAATGCAGAACTATACTAAGAACTAACATAAGCAGGGAGCACCTAACATAGGTAGGAAGGCAGAGAACTGCAAAGAACTACGTAGATTCAGGATGCAATGTAGTTGTAGAACTGACAGCTGGCTGAATGTTTATATGTGTGTAAGGTGGGATGGGCGGTCAGTAGGTAGGGGATAGCTATAGTGAGGAAAGGCATGATGATGGAGAAGAGGACTCAGAAAGGGCAGTGGCTTTGATTTATTATTAGAAAAAGAGGAGATAAATGTGACTAAGATTTTGCATAGAGCATTGGGAGTATATAAAGGTAGATTGTTCAGGTTGGTTTGAATCCTCTAATCTTATATTAATCTCTGAGGCTTTCCTAATGACATCAGGTCATTTTGTCTTGGCAATAAAGAAAAGCATATCAGTGGTTTGAGTCCAGTCACATTAGAACACCATCCTAGATTGTGCTAGGTAAAACTGTAAAATACCTAATGTTTTTTCTCAAAATGCCAGCCATCAATATTCTCACATTCTAGCCACCTCTTTCATGCCCTAAGAGTATTTCTCCTCCCTCCGTCTTCTCTATTCTCTCTTAAAACTGATCATTTATATCAGTGTTGGTTTCTCCAATGACCTATCAATCTTCTGAAGTATCTGTAGTTGTCGAATTAAACTCTAAGTCTTTTTAAATGAATTTTAGTGAACGGTATTATTTTGAGCAAGAAGGCCTCTGAGCTCATGAAAATGACACGTGTAAGGTCACTCTCAGTGATTTAATTTTGAGGGCCAGCATTTTCAGGATTTGAACAGAATGGGAAATTAAGTAATACTTGTAGCTTCTTAACCTTGGAAGGTCCTGGAATGTTATAAACAGTACTGTAGAGGGGGGTCAGCTGTGAGACATAGTATGCCTAATGTTGTTATAATTTATATTTTTCTCCTCTCTTTCTCTCAGAAGTGAAATGGATGAACTAATCATCCAGTAATTTGTCATTATGAGAGAATTTTCCCTTCTTCATCTTAATGTTTAAGGTGTTTCATTTAGGAACAGTTTAAATTAGCCCTATTTCAAAATGAACTGTGATATAATGTCATTAGTTCTCAACTAGTCACTTTGTGAACTCACAGAACTCTGCAATTTCTTTTTAATTCTAAAACCTTGAAAGAAAGTAATTGAAGTATAGACACTTGAGAGTCTCAATTTTATTGCTTTGCAAAGAAATTCCAATCTAGTGTTTATCTGGTTATGGTCCCCAAATATTTCTCAAAGGAAGATAAATCAAGCTTGTTGGGAAATTCTTAGTTATATATCACTCAATCCTATTACCTGAAATACCTTGTTTGACATTGCCAGTCTGAGCACTCCTCCAGCTGTGATTAGAATTCGTAAACTTGAATTTTATAGAAGGATTACTCATCACTTTGTTGAGCTTTCTTTCTTGTTCTTTCTCTGTCTTCTTCGTATTCTCTTCTTCTTCCTTCTCCTCCTCATTTCTTTTAACTCACAGATTGAATACAGTTCTTTGAAATGATTTAATATTTCATCCTAAGTCATTAGTGTGTGTTTCCAAGCAGCCACTTGTTCCTCCTTTCTTGGTTAATGTTTACAAGAAACCTCTTGTAATAATGACTCACTGTGATAATTTATCACTCACCTGCCTCCAGTGAGACTTTACTCTTCTCTGTGTCTTTAAAACAAATCTGTTCTATGAGTGGTGAATATGACTTTGTGCCTGATCTATAGGGAAACACAACTCTCTATTAGCAAAGATAGATGTGTGCTACCCTCCTCTATTTTTCTGCAAAGATTGTTCTTTAGTCTAAAGATGAAGAAGCCGTAAACCAGACTCATTTTAGTTGCTTCAAAGATGCTTATTGGTACTTACATTAGAAGTCACTTTAAAAGATAATAAATAACTATTCTTTTAAAGAACTAGTTCTCTCTTTTAAAGAACTAGCTCACTCAAGTACTTCTCTCATCTATATTTATGCCTAGTAAATTAAAATAAAATCTACTTTCTTTGCTCAGTAACAGTCAAGATGCTATGAGACTCTGTGGAATTTGAATTCTGAGCCCTTTTGGATAATGTTAGAGAGAGCCTTCTCCAAATGACTTCAGCCCAAGCCTCAGAATAGTAAAGAGGAGAAGGGAGTGCTTTGGTAATTACTTGTACAGGTGATGAATTGTACCCAACTTGGCTCAGAGTCGTGGAGCTGACGGGAGCCATGAAGAGAAATTTCTTTGGTCCTCCCTTATTTTAGGCAAAAAGAATATCATCCTAACTAAAGTGATAAGATAAATAACAATCTGAGCAATTAAATAATTTAACCGAGGTCACTGGTAGGGGTCTGCTGTCCACGCTCTCCCCGCCCCCTCATAACTGTTTTCTTCACCAGTGTATCCACAGTACTTAAAATAGTGCTTGATACTTAGAAGATCTTGTGGATGAATTAAGGAACAGACAGAGCCAAGGGAAAAAAAGGGAATTTAGATTAGCAGTTGCCTTCCTCATAAGGCAATATTAATTTACTATTTTTCGTTTTTTTGTTTGTTTGTTTTGTGTTGTGTTTTTTGAAAGTCAGTATAGTAGAATGATCAAGTACATAGATTCTGGAGCCAGACTGCCTGTGTTCAAATTCCTGTTGTGCGATCTTAGCAAGTTACTTACTTCACTGTGCCTCAATTTTTCCGTAACATAGATAATAGAACATATCTCATAAGATTGCTATGAGGACTGAATGAGCCAAATCATGTAAAAGACTTAAAATAATACCTAGTATATGTTAGCATTCAATACCTGTTAGCCGTTATCTTAGGAATGGACAGTCAATTGCACGTGGTATAACTCATAGGATTCCTCCCATGGACGCAAGTCTGGCATTTGACAAGTGTCTTCTAATGCAGAGCTCTGTACCAACCTAAGATGGACATGTAGTCTGGGCAAGAAACAATACATTTGTGTTCTGTCATTGAGCTTTGAAAATTGTTACTACAACATATCTTGGTCTATTCTGATTTAGATAGGGAACATATTAGAATAAATGTCCAAAAGTTAAAAAAATAGTTTCTTCTGCTCATGTAGATTTATATATCCTCAAAGTTAAAGAGCTCAGGGCAGTTTTTTACTGTCTGTTTATCATAGGGAGAAAAAAATTACCTAGACATCTCAGATTGGTTCTCTTGACTAGTAGTCGTGGTGCTGGTGTTAGTGGGTAGTCATATTTGGGAGCAAGGAGCAAGGAGGCTGTATTAATCATAGGTTCAGGATAAGATGGGGTTGTCAACTTCTTTTCTACTAAAAACAACATCATTTAGTGATTCATCACAAATATATCTGGCCAAATGACAATGATATTGGAGACCACATAATGTTCTTAATATGCTGGATTTTCTTTTTATTTGATTTAAATGAGTTCACTATGTACTTGGATATTTTAAGGGGAGAATTCTTAATTTCTTAGCTTTGTTCTATAGAAACCAATGAAAAAGGAGGGTTCCATTGGCAAGTGGGAATAACAGTAGGTTTGTAATCTAAGCAGATGGTTTGTGGACCTCAAGAATTTTCACACTCTCTGCTAGTCCTGAAAATGAGACAGAATTATGAGCTCAGGTACTGATCCTACTACTGATTCATTAAGTGGCCCTGGGCAAGGCACTTAATTACTTTGGATCTCAGTTTCCTCATCTTCAAAATGAGGATAATAATACTGGCATAAGTCATAGGGATGTTGTGTGGATAAATTAATTAATGATTGTAAAATGCTTTGAAAGTGCAAAGCGTTGTATAATTGTTAGGTGCTATTATTAAGAAGTATTATTAGTGTGTTTAATTTTTATTAGGGCTTCTCTTTGCTTTGAAGTTAGCATCCACGTGGATTTGGGGGTAGGGATAAGTTTACAGATGTGCTGCTCTAGTCTCTTTCTTGCCTGGAGAAAATGTTCGGTAGCTAGGGTAATCATCATTATAAAGAGTATCTCTTCAAGATAAAAAGATTGGAAATGATATTCTGTTTCAAAAATGGAAATTGCTCTAACTTTAAAAGTATCAATCAATTCTTTAAAACCTCATACAGCCGTATGTTTCAATAAAGTCTAACAACATGCAAAATTTGAAACTTCAGGCATTTTCTGCTTCAGCATAACATAGGAAATGTTCTTGCTCAGATAACTTTAAATCAGCTGAAGACACTCTTTTCAATTTTCCCACAGTATTTGCTTAAAGGATGAAAACAAGAGAGGTATCCTATCCAGGAGAAAAATTCTGATCTGTAGCTGTTTTGCATTTATAAAAAGTTAAAGCCCCAACCCAAATTAATTTTCCTTTGCTTTATAGACTTGCTGTTGGGAAATGTGTTTCTAGTTACATAAAAATAAGCTATTCTTTTGAAGGTCAACTATACACTGTGTTTATAGATGACTACATGTTATAACTAAATAGCACTGACTTTGAGGCAAAAGGGCCATGGTCAGGCCTTGGGAAGATTTCTTATTAGTTATGTGTATTTTGAAAAAAATAATTTAATATCTGCTTCAGTTTCCATATATAGATGTGTGTGTAAAGTTATTCCTGCTTACCTAATGGCTCTGGAAAGGGTAAAATAAGGTAAAATCTTTGAAAAATGTTTTACGAATAAAGCGAGGTATTTAAATTGTATGATATTATTTTATTTAACATTTTAAATTATCTTACATTTAATTCGTTCTTGAGTTAACAAGCTTCTAAATATATTTTCATGGATAATAAAGACATAGAAACTGAAATATGTTCCTTGAAACTTTCTAAAGTCCATGTCTTTAGCCTTAAATCCTATACATAATATGATGAAAATGAAGTCAATTTGCACTTTCTGAGAAATTGTCCATTAAGCAGCTCAAAGGTGTGTCAGAGATTTGAGTGGGAAGCTTTGGCCATTGACCTTACTTTGCTATTATTGCACATCCTTTTTCCTTAGATTCTCTGTACAGACCTGTATGGCATTACATTTTAAAATCACTAGGAACTGTGAATACAGGACAAGCTTATTTAGTATGCAAAACACTCTTACCAAAGAAATTTAAAGCTTAAGTGCAATCACAAAAAGAATTTTTAGAGTTTGATTTTATCGTTCTACCATAGGGGATAAACACTTCTAGAAACTTCTGAGAGACTAGAAATTTTTAGAGCTTAGCCTTCTGGGATCAGAGGACTCAAATACTTAGGCTATTTTGAAGCACAATTATTTTCTTCCAAATATTCTATTTCTTATGATGACTTAAATCTTTACAAGAAGAACAAATCCTATAATCCATTTATTTACTATCCTAAGAGTGGTGAACTCATGAAATGACAGTCAATATACCAGAGCTATTTATTCCATCACAGATGCCAAAGAAGAGGGTAATGGCAGAGTTTTTAAGATTTGCCCCATTATTGTTAGGCCCATTGGCATACTGCCTTCAGTGGGTTCTCTGATGTGCCACTCAACTCCCCATTTCAGAACTGAGTTGACAAAGGGACTGTTGTCTGCTAAGGACTCACAGTTAAACCCCTCTACTGGACTTGACAACTCAATTGCAGTTTAGTTTCATTTTTCAGCCAATCTCCAGGTTATCAGACCAATATCTAACATCAATACTCAACATAACATATTCGAGGAAATGCTAAGTATGCTATAGGAAGAAGCCTAAAGAGTTGTAGACACTAGCTAACATGTACTGACAGAAACTAGGGAGCATATTTTGGACTGGCCAGAGAATATGGGATCGAAGTGGCTGAAACATAAAGGTGAAAAAGAGAGCGTTTATTAACATAAGAGGACTCTCTACGATAAAGAATTTAATGCCCTAGCAATGACTTTGGGAGATGATGTTAACATATTGCTAGGAGGTTCTGGAAAGCTTGGGAAAAATGATGGCCTAAAGAATGAAAAATGGAAATGCCATAATTGCTGTGGTAGACAGTAGATGAAGGAATCAAAAGACAGAGCAGTTGGCTTCGTAGGTTATATATATATATATATATATAGGGTTAGAAACCCAACCAGATGCAATATTCTGCAGGAGGACCTAGAGGGTGCTCCATTTACCAAAATGATGATAAAATCACTAGTGAGAGGAGCTCCATTATCTCTGAGAAGCCCAGGGATAACTATTTTCTGTCGCCCCCCAAGGATGACTGAAAAGACACTGTTACAGAACTAGACTCTGATAGTGAAGTTGATGATGTTAGGCAGAATTCTGCTCCCCTACGAATCCTGGTGAATGACAGAGGACCACAAGCTTAACCAAGCTTCATGTACATGGTTTGCAGCAATTGATCTGGCAAATGCATTCTTTATCATCCTTGTCAGGGAAGAAGAACAGAAGCACTTTGTACTGAACAGTAAAAATTTACGTCTTGCCCCAGAACTATGCTCTCCATCTTGTCCTCTGAAGAGACCTGAACTTTCTCGATTATTTGATGACACCATGTTTATCACATTGATGTGAAATATAATTGGCAAGCCTTAGTAAGGCATGTTTGATGCTCTGAGTAGGAGATAAGCCCTTTGGAAGTTCATGGGCCCTCTACATCAGAAAAATTTTCAGGAGTCTGAGGTACACTGGGACATCTGTACTACCCAGATATCCCCTTCAGTATTGAAGTATCCATTCCCCCAGTTGCAGAAAGTATTGACTACTGGTGATTCAGAACTAATTCCCTCTATGGAAATTGACCTGTGCTGAAAGTAACTGACTCGTCAAGGTCACAGCCCCTCCCCAGGATTAGCCTACATCTAATGACTGGTTGATGCAGGGGCACTACAACCCAGTCCCACTGCCTTAATAGGGGAAAATGCTGAAGGGCCATCCTAGGTTCAGAGGTTCCAGTAGGAAAAGCTGAAGTCTCTGTTGCAACTGAATTGTAGTTAAACTCCTGTTCAATCCTGCTGTTCTCACTCCCTTGTAGGCATTGTTTCTGAGAGAACTCCCCAATAAACTTCCTGCACACAGATCTCTGTCTCAGAGTTTGTTTTGGAAGTAGTGGAACTTGAGACCTTGGCCCCAAGCAACATAAGAAGGGATTTAATCTTAAAATACTTATATTTTAGTAGTTGCTTATGTATGTATGTATGTATGTATGTATTATTCTTAGAATTTATTTATTTATTTATTTTAGTTGATGAAGCCTCACTATTAGCATACCAGAAAAATTTCCCAAGCATTCCCTTTGCATGTTTTGCTTCTTAAGACCTATGTCTTTTATTCATCAATTAAAGGGTGCCTGTTATGTATTTGGCACTGCACTAGGCATTCTAAATTCAATGGCAAATAATGACTGACCTGATGGTTGATGGGAGAAATAAATTTTCAGACAATTAAATACACTCTGATTAGTATAGCATGCCATAGAAACCTAGAGATGGAACATCTAGTTTCGATTGATGAACAGGGTAAGAGAGAGAGAGAAATCTGTGAAGTTTTCTGAAAAAGAGTCTGATCTGAGCCTTCAGGATAAGTAGAAATTATTTAGGTAAAAAAATATATATATAAATTCAAAGAGTGGGAACAGCGTGAGGTAAGAGCAGTTTTGGAGCTGAGAAAGTACTTCCATAGAACCAGACCAAGGGCTGTGGTAGAGATTAGTGTAGGTTACAGAGAGCTGTTGGCATTGTTGAATTACTCTAGGCAGGGGAGGTCTGTGGTCACATTTTCATTTTGGAGTTATTCCTCTAGTTTAGTGGAAGTATAGAGAATAGAATAGAGAGGAGACCGGTTAGCAGATCCTTGCAGCAATATAGCTAAGAAATGATGGCTTAAATTACTGTAGTAACATAGAAGATACAATAAATAAATAAATGGATGGATTCATGAGATAGAAAGGAAGTTGAATCAATAAAAGTGGATGATGGATTGATGTAGGGATGTAGAGAGGTTAAAGGCACTCCTAGGTACCTATCCAGGTTGGGCAGGTACCATTTACCAAAAAAAGTGGTGGAGATGGGGATAAGGGTGGTACATATGAGTATATATGAATACATATATGTATTAGAATGTAGAAAGGGTGAAATATGACTTTTCTTTTGGTATTTCTTTCGAGCAACTTGGAAATCTCTATGCAAAGGCAATTGGATGTGTGAATAGAGAGATCTGGACTTAGGAGACCATATCATATCTATAGTAGGAGACACGGAATGACTTCATCCTAGGAAGAGATGTAGGTTGAGAAGAAAATGGAGCTGGAATTGTTTTTAGCAAAAATAGTGCATTCATCATCCTTTCTGTAGAAATCTTGAGTTACAAGACTATTTTGTGTAGTCCCTTATCCAGGATAAATAGTTCAAAGTTTCTTAATCTTTCTGCATAGTTCTAATGGTAAATTTCTGTGGAACATTAGCCAAGTTTGCTATCCTCCTATTTAGTTGAATAGACTAGAATTAGACACATTATATTTATTGTTATCATATTTAACAAAACCAGAATTAAGAAGCCTTCCCATATGATGTATGCTCTATTGCACCAGGAAAACATGAGCACCACTTGTGATTGCTCTAAAATAGTGGCCTCAAAATCAGTTTCTTCACGTCGTAAGAGAGTTCTGTATTAAAAAACAATGTGGTGCTCAGACAAAGCAACATGATAGGACATGTGTTTATGATGTCATTGGTTCTACAGGTAAGATCCTTTGAGTAAGAAATGAATTTGATTTTTGCTCCTTAAAGAATGTTTCTACCTGTTCATTAAATGAACCAGATTTTAAACAAGAAATTGAAAATTCTTTCCAATGTAAACCAAATGACAACACATGTGTGTTTCAGTTTGTGAGAATTAGCTGTTGTACTTTATTACTTGAAAACAAGACTTTGTTTAAACCTTAAAAGCAGATGACACACAATTATCTTTAATTATGAAACAATTTTCATGCATTACAGTCTTTGTTTGTTAATTATTTGGGGAGATGTTAAGTGATTTTTAAATTGTTTTTACCCGAAATGAATATATAATTTATGCGAAGGGTATTTCAGTTGCATGTAATGGTTGTCAATCTGTAGGAAAGGTGGCTTTTCTAAATCTTGATTGACTGATTTCAGCTTTTTTCCTTGACTCCCTCTCTTCCAAGCGCAGTCGCTGGGAAGAGTCACACTACAAAGATGTGCTATAAATTAGTTTTGGAGTCTGGGTGTTCGCCCTCCAGCCAAGCTCTTTTTTTTTTTTTCCCCATTCTAAATAACTCTAATCCATTTTTTTATTTCCTGGTTAATCTTACTTTTATAATGTTCAACTCTAAAACACTAAGGTTTATCCTTATTTTTCTGTCTCAAAAATACAAACATACAAAGCAATCAAAGCATTAGCTATTCTTATCAACTCAGATTATATGCCAAGTTCCCTATATATTTATTAACCCTTTTAAGATTCACAACAACCCTAGGAGTGCGCACTATTATTATCCCCATCCCCTTGAGAGATGAGAAATGGAGGTGGGGGAAGGTCAAGTAACTTATCTAAGGTCTTGCAGCTAAAATGTGGCATGACTAGGATTGGAGTCTTGGCACCTTAGCTCTAGGGCCTGTCTTCTTAACCATCATCTTATTCTGTCTTTCAACAATGTGAGCTTTTTACACAATATGAGATATTTCATGTGCTGCAGAATGCAATTGAGGAGTTTGGTCAAGAATGGAGAAAATAAAAGGAGAAGTTGTTCACAGGTGGTTGAGATTAAAAGAGCCCAAGAGGATCTACACTAATTTCTAAAACTTAGGCTGTAAGAAAAGTTTTTTTTTTTAAGTGTTTGTCTTTGTTTTTGTTTTCTTTTCTTTCGCTTAAATTTGTTGCACAGAAGTAGAAGATAATTTTGACTAGCTAAACTTATTTGTGGATTTAAATAGTCCTCAGAGACTCAAAGGTCAAATTGAAGTGAATTAAAATTAACAATTGTTTTCTAAAAATTCATGTAACTCTTAGCAATGATTTAGGCCTTCTAAAGTACATAAATTATATATGCAGATTACTTCTATTATAATACCTTTCTTCTATATTATCAAACCTCTTACACAATAGGATTTTAATTAGCTCATATCAACCCATAGGTTTTTGTAGAAATATTCCCAATGTAAAGAAAATAAATTCATTTAGACGTTTATAAGCATTTTGAAAAGATAGACTAACAAAATTTAAATCTAAAATAGTAGTGTTATCTATGTTGGAAAGAGTTGCATATTGTCTAATCTCTATTGAAGTATGTTTGGGACATATTTTCAAGGAGATGATTCACAGATCTTTGTTGAATCCAAGAATTTTAAACATTTTCTCTTATATATAGATATTTTTACATTTATTCGCTTCAGAAGAGTGTACTTCACTTATGGAATCACTTTTGTGGGTCTTTGGACTTTTTAGTGTTCCGACATCGATTCCCTTTCCTACATCTGTGGCTTTTGTTTATGTTGTTTTCATAGTATGATTGATAGTACCTAAAAACCAACTTGCTACTATTGATTTGTGATAGTCCTTATTTAGTCTTGAAAGCAAGTAGGCCATAAATAAATAGTTAAAAGTTTTTAGTATCTGATGAAGAGATGTTTCTTTAAAAATTAGTAAACAGAATTAAATAATTTAGAGATTTTTTGAACATTTTAATGTAAAATAAAACAAAAAAAATACTTTGAGAAAAATAATCTCAAAATTTGTTGATGTTTTATTAATCATTTTATTAATTTATTAATCATTGATTTATTGATTATCTTGATTATCACCATTTGAACATATATTGAGATTTCTCATTTATCTGATAGAAATTACATTTGTAATTATGTTAGTTTCCCACGGGTTTTGTGATAAATTACCACAAACTTGATGTTTTAAAACAATAAAAATTTATTCTCTCACAGGTACATAAACCCATTTGAAACTATCTCAATCCAAGACTTTTTAATTTAAAGACCAAGGTATCATAGTAGCCTCCTAACTGATTCTGTCATATACAGTTTTCCCTATTTCATTCTATCTACTCCAACCAGGTTATTATTTCTAAAACACTACCTTGGTTATCTAATTTTCCTGCACAGATATATTGTTTGGCTCCTTATTACATAGGAGGTTAAAAGTAAACTCTTTAGCTTGCCTCAGTCTGGCCTTGATCTACTTTTTTAGATTTGTTTCTGATATCTTCCTCGCCTGATCCTTGGATTCTAGGTAAACTGTTTGTTTAAACGTCTCTGAATGTGCAATTTATTTTCCCATCACTAAGTCACTGCATCCTTTTTCCCTTTCCTGACATGCCTTTTTCCCCCTCGCCCTTCGAGTCTACTCACCTTTCAGTACCCTTCTGAAGTGTGCCGTGAAGTAAGGTGTTTTCCTCTCACACTCATAAGTAATGTCTGCAACGTTACTAGCTTGAGTTACATTTATCAATGAACAAGTCATCCTTTTGGAAAATGGACACGTAATAGACAGGGATTATGCCTCGTTTATTGCTATATTTCTTTACAATGTTTTACATAAAGTAGGCATTTAATAAATATTTCTCAGGTGGATTTTTAAAGACTACAACTTGAAATAAAATTTGCCATTTTCACATTGACTTGTATATTCTTCTTTTGTTCCATGTATTGCTCTGATCACATATTGTTTATGAATCTTGTGACTATTTTTAAAAATTTAAATTCACATATTTTTATTATTGATTTTTTTCCTTGATAAGTAACTTCATTATATTCTAATCTCAGCTATCTTTGTTAAATGGAGAAAGAGCGAGAGTGAGCAAATGAAAAGAGACACATTGAGAAGAAATGTGAAATTTTAAACTTCTTCTCAATTGTGCCAAATATCACTTTTTCTCATGTTCTATTGGTTTAGAGCATGACTTGTGACTGTTTTTTATGCTTAACATTTGGCCACAATTTGGGCTCTTCTTTTCTTATGCCTTCTTTCAAATGTATTTTCATATATGGTCCCATCAGCAGAATTGTTCAGAGAACTGGGCAAACTAAGACTTTATGAGAGGATTTTACATAACATACCTATGAGGCTACAAATCCTGTGGATGTGGAGTGATAGTAGAGTCTCTGGTTTTTAATACTGAAGCCCCACTTTTTTTGGCCAAATAAAATAGGCATAGCATTGTTGTTGAAGTTAAATCCTTAGACCTATTCTCTTTAGTCTGAATTCATGTGTTTGTTGAGACTAACAGCTCTGGACAGGAAGCTGTGGCCTTCAGGCCTAATTCTTGCAAGGAAGAGAATAAAAAGTTTAGACCCATGTTACCCTCAGTCTCCTTTACCGCCTTGTGGTCTATACGGAAAAGTTTTGCTATAGTCCTCTCCCAGGCAGAATTCTGAAGTCAGCATTTTTTTCAACTATCTTCTGATGAGTACTTATTGAGTGCAAAGTACAATGAGGACAAGTTGGTGAACGTGCATCTTCAAGGAGCTACATCTTTATACTTGTCTGGGAAAAAAAAAAACTACAGAAAATTCTAAAAAGAGTGTTAAAAAAGCAAAATTCTCAGTTGTGCAATCACTATGGAGTTATTTGTGTTCTCGGGATGAGGCGCCAGTGCCGGCAAGCGGGCATTGCAGTGGCGTTACCATCTTGTGCTGCTTGTTTTACAAGTTATCACTTATAACCTGTTAACAAGTTACCTTAGTGCTTTTATTCAACTTGTCATAATCTAGGCCAGGGGTTGCTTACTAAACCCATAGCAAAAGCCCAAGAGAGCCAAATGTGTACCTGGAAAAGTCACTAAAATGCTCCTTTTACAACTTTTCAAGAAGCAGAGGCAGTATTAACTATACTCATAGTAGCTAAAGCTTACTGATGCTGAACTCTCTGTGCTCAGAAAGAATATCCCTCAAGAATATATCCAGAAATGAGAGCCTTTTTTACAATACTAAAATGAAAAAATGCTAACATAAAATTATGAGTTATGTGCTGATAGTAAATTCCTTATTATTATTAGATTACAATAATTATTTTCTGATTAACCAATTTATCATTAAAATGGACATAAGGCCTTATTTCAATATTTCAATTAATCCTTATTTTGATCAATAAAATTTATTCATACATGTAACTTTCTTATTATGCTGTAGTCTTGATTTAGGTTGAAATCTTGAATGACAACTACTAGACATACAATAAATGTTATCCATTGCAAGCATCCTTTGAAAAAGCAAGAAGATGGAAGAAAGCCAAAAGTATAAAATTAATTCTCATATAACATCGGGATAAAAAATGTGAGGAGGTAATGGCAAATGGTAATAAATGCTTTTCCCCCAATTATATGAGACACATTTGACAGAATACAAAATTTTAAGAACGTTTATACACTAAATTAGTCTAATGTTCAGTAGAAAAATGGAATTTGATTTATTAATGTCTTGCTTTACTGCATCTATTAATTTTTAAATACTGCGCACTTTGTTTTCGAGGTTTATTTATTTTCATGTTTACTTGATGTAATTCTATTGCTTATTACAATACACAGAGCTTGTCATCTATAAGAATAAGAATTCTATTAAAATGTCATTTTAATGTGATAATGAATGGAAAATGAGTTTAACTCCATTTTATTTTTCATAATAGAATTTCTTTCAAAGCTCTTCTAAAGCTAGAAATATTTGGGAGTAATGTTGATAAGGGGATACATACTTTTTTTCTCTGTCAATTCATCTGTAAAATTGAGATGAAATGAATCTCTAAATAGATATCCATTTTGTTTCCTTAACTGTTTTCAGAGGAGATAATTACTATTTCCTGAAACTATACAGTTCTCCTCACTTCACCTCCAGTATTCCTCCATTCCCCACCCCAGAGGGCAACCTGAAGGCTCCTCAACTTTATATCCTTAGACTACCACCCCAAATAAATAAAATATGTTTGGAGCCATATTATCTAAAGGTAAGCAGATCTCTGGTAGTTAGTTTGAAGTGAGGGGAAATGAAGATGAAGTAAGGTAATGGATAAAAAAGTGTACGTTTCTCCTATGCAATTCTAGCAACCCAGAATTAACAAAGGATTTGAAGATTCATTTGTTCTCTCTCTCCCTCTCTGTCTGTCTCTGTCTCTCATGTCTCTCTGTCTCTCTCCCTCTTTCTTCTTTTCTTTCACTGGGGATCACTGCAGCATTTAAACTTATACCACTGCATCCCTTTCTGGGACTCTAGGGGAAACACCTGCAATGTAGACAGACATAGGCAAGGCGAGAGTGATCCTGGAAAGCTGAAAGGGAGCCCTGTAGAAAAGAGGAAATGATGCACAGAGATTGTGTTTTGATCCATCACCAGGTTGACTAGATGCCCAGGCTTCATACTATCCATGTAGTCTGCACCTATGTTTCAAATGTTTCTTTGTTATATATTTTTGAAAGAAAAAAGGGGATAGCAACGAAGTTTTCTAGACATTTTTCAAGGTGATATACTTTATACCTACACGTTTTTTTGAGCACCTACTAAGTATAAGGAACTGTGCCATGTCAGAGATTCAAAAATTAATAAAATATGGTTCCCTCTCTATTAGGGAAAGAAGATCAAAAGCAGGTCAATTACAGATATGGTTAAGGAAACCCAGAGGAAGAAAATACTGACACTGATAGAGTCATATGCTTGAGTAAAGTCCCTGAATAGTGGAAAAGTAAAACACATATGAAGATTGGAATTATAGATAAGAAAAGAAGCCCCATAGTCAAGATGTAGTTTAATGATAGTAGATAAGAAAGAATAGAATCACTGAATTGAGATGGCTTTTCAATTCTGCAAACAAGAAGTGATTTATTAATGTAATACATCTATTGGAAAATGAAAAACTGGAGAGAATCAGAAGGAGGAGAGATCATACGAGAGAGTAGGGTTGGAGGAGAAGCAAGTTCTGAAATGTTTTCATTGAACACTCTTGCAGCTGCCTGTCTATATTGGTTTGAAGGATTAGCTTGCTTTGACTTAAGTATTTTTAAGAGTCAGTTCTCCTAGTATTAAGAAGAAAAAAAATGCTCTCTGGTGAATATTATAGTCACTTTTTAAGTGCTCTTCAGATATTGATTAGTATTCTAGTTAACCACTGAGGTGTATAAGTCCTTTACAAGTTGGCAATCCTACCAGAGTCATTGATTTATTATTATTAAACTGCCTTATTGGTAGTTATGTTGAAAAGACAACTGAGTAAAATATTAAAGTGAACACTAGAGGAAAATATTGTATCCGAAGCTTGTACTTTGCTCAGTATCTTTGTGTTCCCCAACACCCTGAAGACCTACTCATGTCTTCTGTATAGTTTTACATGCATACACTCTTTTTTCATTATGATTTGCCAATTCCCTATTGTTCACACTGTACTACAGCAATAATCTTTGTCATTTTTCAATTGGTGTCCAGGTGGCTGCTGTCACATTACAACAATTTTTAGATGTTCCTCAAACCTACTGAGATGATGCGTGGTTTTCTAACAGTATGATTTTTTTTCAAGTTTTGTCTCTTCGGTGGAAGAGAGATTTGCTGTCATCTTTGACAGCTGGACAAGGATAGATTGCAATCTCATTTCACTCTCAGTATTTTATACCTTGGCAGCATCATGAATAAGCAACATTCTAGATGGTTGATTTCCAAAAAAAATGTTTCTTGTCAAGCTTCTGTCAGGATTTTGAAAGTCGGGGAAAAACTTTTCAATTGTGATTTTAAAATTCTGTTTTTGAAGTCTGAATTACGATTTTCTTTTTTCTTTATAAAATTTTTCTCTTCCATAACCTAAACTTGGGAAGAAAAGACAACTCGATTTCTTTTTGTGTTTAGTTTAATATAGAGGTAATTCTCTTTGTCAGTGATACCTCTGTATTGATGGTATCCACCGATAGAATTCTATGATGAGATTTTTTTTCTGGTAGTTTAAATTACTATTGTTTTTTATTTTAAATTGAATTCTATCTATCAAGAGCTAATGTCTAAATATCCTTCTAGTGGTCATTTTTAAGATATGTTTTTTAAAACCACATTACATTTCATGTATACAAATTTAGCGTGCATTGAAAGGAAGTAGAAATAGGAACATTGTCATCTAAACCTTTCTTTCCAACCTTCTCTATTTTCTCCTCATTCTCGAAAATTGTTAGGAAGAAAGGAAGAAAAGAAATTGGAAAATGAATTAGACATTTCAAAATTGGTCTCACTTAGAACAGAATGAAATGAAAGTCTTTAAAACACACCTGAAATCTTTTTCTGTCGCTTTCTTCTCTGCTTTAAGCTATAACTTTTAATGGTTCTTGTTTGGGCCACTTTGGAGTTATACCTCCACAGGATTACTTATACAGAGGAAGTTCAGGAAAGTTGTTGAATGCAAGGTCTTAGAAGATTGCCTAGCCCCAAAACTGATTCTGCCAGGTAATAGGTTATACTGCTTTTCTGATGTTAGATAGTAACATAGGTTACATTGCTTCCATGCCATTTGCCGTCTGTGAGACTGATAGTCAGATGAAATAGCTCCTCTGGTGACTCTGTCATTCATTTGCAGCTTTAGCCTCAGATCCTGCCACAGCACCTGAAACCTGGTGTTCTTTAAATATTTGTTGAATGAATGTATGAGTGTGTAAATGAACAAATATTTTATATCTAGACGTGTGGAAGTGTGGAATTAAAAAAAACAAACACAAACCTCAGTTCCTCATCTATGACATGAGAATAGTAATACCTATATGATAGGATTATTGTGAGAATTAAAAGCAATAATGTATACAGAGTACTTAGTGGATAGCTAATAAATAAATGCTAAAAAATTATAGCTTTAATAAAACATAATCCTGGTTATTTTAAGTAACTATATCTCTTCGTCAGCCATTAAAATTGTGCCTTTGTGAGTCTAAGAAGCAGAAGTGAATTTGAATTGAAGTTTTATATTTTTTTATGCCTGGAATATCATCAGGCATGAGGCAAGGACTTTCTTTTCATGATCAGGAGCCTGAGGCAGCTGCTTAACAACTGTTAGTAGCAATGAAAGGATTTTAGTATGGTAGTGCGTTAGCTAGAGAGCTGTGATCAATAAATGTGAATGCTGATCTTCAAAGGCTCATTTCAAAGTTCTTTTGCTATTTTGTAGTGGTTTAGTTGTCTTTTGTTGGTAAATCATTAAAGTAAAAATTTGGATCCATCCTCACAGAATTTTCGAAAATTATTTTTATAATTAGAATTTCAGTGACATTTTATATTTACAGATTGTTACATAAGGTTTGTCCTGCTGTCTCACCCAATGTAGATTAATTAATATGTCTTTATTATTGCATTTTTCCAAAATTCTCTAGGTGAAGATCTTTAAGAGTCAGCGTTCTATTTTAAGTTTATCCGTCAAATATGCAATGAATGAACTATATCAGTACATATTTAAAATTAAGGTTTATATGACAGAACATTGAAGGTGTTAATAGTATACATGTATAACGTGATGCTATTTTTATCTTCTTGCCTGATTTTGGGCTGCAGTGGCAGAATTGTATCACTCTTATGTTCACATGTCAAATACAACAGTAAGGCCAGATACCATTTGAGTTTGTGTCAATATGAGGTGAGTGACCAAAAGCAAACAACAAAAGAAGAAACAAACAAACACAGGATGAGCACAAGTAGAATGAAAGCCATAGAAAGGGAGCATAGAAAGAAAAAAGGCCAAACTGATGATTAAACAATAGTAAAGGCTAGAAAACATGGCTGAATGAGAGACGTCCTCAGATCTCTCCCCTTGAGACAACAATAAGCTGAACATCTAAAACTCAACAAAAAGCACCCAAACTGCACACCAGAATGTCTGAACATGGGATCTGTACATAAGAGCTACCACAGGTCAGAACCCTGGGTGTTGGGCGGTGGACTGAGAGAAATAAAGAAGCTGCCTCTCGCAGCCACTGGAGCTCCTTGCAGGAGGAGGGGAAGGGGTGGAGATGCAGCAACTTCCCTGATCAGCCTGCCTGGAAGTGCTGGAACTTCTAGCAGCCAGCAGCAGGGCCCAGTCATCGAGGTAGAAAGCAGAGAAGTGGGACAGGACAGCAGAAAAACAACAGTTGATTTTTACTGTCCCTGGTTCCAAAATCGAGGCTGAGCCACAGCCCCCAACCTCCAACTCAGAGGGCCCCTCCCACCATACCTTCTGAGACTGATCACTGCAGAGCCCCTGGGGAATCTGAGCAAACGCTGCCAAGACTGTCGCTGACACTGACAGGGACTGACACTGAGAGTAACAAGTGTGATTAAAAATCTACAAGAAAATTAAAAAAAAAGACGTTTAGGCTTTATATAAAGCAGGAATCAAAGAGGCTTAGACACCATCTACTGGAAACCAAAACAAAAGCGCATTCTTTGCAGCGGGTTAAAGAGAGACTTATATATAATAAATCTTCTTTCTGGAAAAACAGCAGAATACACTTCCATTAATGCCCAGGCAGAGAAATAGTCCATTAAACACCATTAACAACCAAGGTGACAAGGCATCTCAGAAAGAAAGAGAAAAATCTCCAGAAAATAAGCTTACAGACATAGAAATATGTGACTTAAATGACAGAGAATTCAGGACAGTACTTCTGAAAAAACTCAGTGAGATACAAAACAACTCAAATCAACAATTTCAGGAATTGAAAAAACAACTAGATAAGCAGAGCAAGGAAATTGAAATCCTCAAAAAGAACCAGATACAACTTCTGGAGATGAAGAACACACTGCAAGAGTTGAAAAATGAAATAACAAGTTTGGGAAATATTGTCGACCAAATGGAGGAAAAGATCAGTGATATTGAAGATAGAAATCTAGAAATAAATCATAAGGAAGAAAGAGAAACCAAAGAATGAAAAACAATGAAAGAGAAATATAATATGAAAAACAATGAAAGAGAAATATAAATGAAAAACAATGAAAGAGAAAAAAACTAGCTGATACCATCAGGAGAGGAAACATAAGAATAATGGGCATTATCGAAGGCAAGGGAAAGGAGCAGGGACTAGAAAGCACTTTTAGACAAATAATGGACGAGAATTTCCCAAATCTAAGGAATGAGCTGAGCTTGGAATTCAAGAAATCAACAGAACACCCAATTATCTCAACCCAAAAAGGCCTTCACCAAGACACATTGTATTAAAGTTATCAAAAATCAATGACAAAGACAGAATTCTCAGGGCAACCAGGGAAAAGAAGATGGTAACATATAAAGGAAAACTCATTAGATTATCATGGGATTTCTCAGCACAAAACTTACAAGCCAGAAAGGAGTGGAATCAAATATTTAAACTATTAAGTGAAAGGAACTACCAGCCTAGAATAATGTATCCAGCTAAGCTCTCCTTTAGATACGAAAGAGAAATTAAGACTATTCCAGACATACAAAAATTGAGGGAATTCTCCACTACGAGGCTAGCACTATAGGAAATACTGAAAGAGGTCAGCTCACCTAAAACAAAATGACAAAACAAAACAAAACAAAAATACATAATTTGGTGTAAAGTGACTATCAGGCACATAGAAGCAGAGGAGTGCAATCCTTACTAAGAACAGGGCATTATAAACAAATAATAATAAGGGAATTGACGTAGCAAGTTAGTAATGAACGTGCAGCATACATAGGGACAAAATGAGAAAACAATGACTGAATTTGGATTCAAAGATCCAAATTCGCAAAGGGGAAAGGAGATAAGGCACATACAGAAGAAAATGGACAATTGTATATACATAGCTATTCTTTTCATATTCGTAATGGTAACCACACACCAAAGATTCAGAACTGAAGTATATAATATAAAACAAGAAGAACCAGAGGCAAAACCCACAAAAGCCAACCAAAATAAAGAAAACAGAAACACAAGGACAAGGAAGCAATGGAAATACCGAGCTCCCAGAAAGCAAAAGATAAAATGGCTATAAGAAGACATCATATTTCAATCATTGCCCTAAATGTAAATGGACTGCACTCACCAATAAAAAGGCACAGAGTTGCAGATTGGATCAAAACACAAAACTCAACCATATGCTGCCTCTAGGAGACACATCTCAGCTCCAAAGACAAATATAGACTCAAAGTGAAAGAGTGGAAAATGGTATTTCAAGCAAATGTCATTCAGAGAAAAGTGGGAGTAGCACTACTAATATCGGATGAAATTGACTACAAAATAAAAAAAGGTAAAGAAAGATACTGAGGGACACTTCATAATGATAAAAGGAATCATGTACCAAGAAGACATAACACTTATTAATATCTATGCTCCCAATCAGGGAGCCCCGAAATATGTAAAGCAATTACTAACAGAACTAAAGAGAGAAACAGACCAAAACACCATCATAGTAGGGGGCCTAAACACCCCACTGTCAGATATGGACAGATTATTCAAACAGAAAATCAATAGGGAAATAACATCCTTAAATGTCACATTAGACCAACAGGACATAATTGACATATACAGAACCTTCCATCCCCAAACAGCTACTTATACATTCTTCTCTAGTGCACATGGAACATTCTCAAGAATCGACCACATACTGGGACACAGAAATAGCCTTAACAAATATGAGAGAGTTGAAATCATACCAACCATATCCTCTGATCATAATGCTTTGAAACTAGAGATCAACCGCAGAAAGAAATCAGGAAGAACAACAAATACATGGAGATTAAACAACATGCTACTGAAGAATAACTGGGTCAGGGAATAAATAAAAAGAGATCAAGAGATACATATAAATGAATGATAATTGTAATACAACATATCAAAACTTTTGGGACACGGCAAAAGCAGTCATAAGAGGAAAGTTTATATTATTACAGACCCGTCTCCAAAAACAAGAACGAACCCAAATAAACAACCTAACACTTCATCTTCAAAAACTAGAAATGGAAGAACAAATGAGGCCTAAAGTCAGCAGAAAGAAAGAAATCATCAAAATTAGAGCAGAAATAAATGAAATTAAAAACAAACAAAAAAATAGAAAAATAAATACAACAGGGAGCTGGTTATTTGAAGAGGTTAATAAAATTGACAAACCCCTGGCTAGACTCACTAATGAAAAAAGAGAAAGGACACAAATAAACAAAATCGAGGATGAAAGAGGAGAAATTACGACTGACATCACAGAAATACAAAAGATCATACAAGAATACTATGAAAAAGTGTAATAACAAATTTAATAACCTAGAAGAAATGGACCAGTACTTAGAAAAATACAATCTTCCTAGACTGAATCAAGAAGATCTGGAAAATCTAAATCGACTGATCAACAGTATGGAAATTGAAACAACCATCAAAAACCTACCAAAAAGTAAAAGTCCAGGACTAGATGGCTTCACCAGTGAATTCTGCCAAACATTCAAAGAAGATTTAATACCTATTCTCAAACTCTTCCAAAAATTGAAGAGGAGGCAATACTTCCCAACTTATTTTATGAGGCCAATATTACTCTTGATACCGAAACTTGGTAAAGATAACACAAAAAAAGAAAACTACAGATCAATATCTCTCATGAACACAGATGCAAAAATCCTACATAAGATACTAGTGAACCAAATACAGCAACATATTAAAATGATTATACACCACGATCAAGTGGGCTTCATCTCAGGGGCACAGGGATAGTTCAACATATGCAAATCGATTAATGTGATATGCCACATAAACAAATTAAAAATAAGAATCATATGATCATGTCAATAGATGCAAAAAAATCCTTCGACAAGATACAGCATCCATTTATGATCAAAACACTTAATAAAATTGGTGTAGAAGGAAAGTACCTTAACATAATAAAGGTCATCTATGACAAATCCTCAGCCAACATTATACCTAATGGTGAAAAAATAAAAACCTTCCCTCTAAGATCAGGAACAAGGCAAGGCTGTCCACTATCACCTCTGTTATTCAATATAACATTGGAGGTTCTAGCAAGTGCAATCAGATAAGAGAAAGATATAAAAGGCATCCAAATAGGAAACGAAGAAGTCAAACAAACTATTTGCGTATGACATGATTACCTATATAGAAAACCCTGAAGACTCCATAAGAAGACTACTAGAAACAATAAGCAAATACAGTAAAGTCTCTGGATGCAAAATCAACGTTCAAAAATCCATAGTGTTCCTATATTCTAATAATGAAGTGTCAGAAAAAGTGGAAAAAATAATTTCTTTTGCAATTGCAACAAAAAGAATAAAGTATTTAGGAATAAATTTAACGAAACATGTGAAGGACTTATATAATGAAAACTACAAGACCCTATTAATAGAAATCGAAGAAGATTCTGAGAAATGGAAAGATATTTCATGTTCTTGGATTGGAAGAATCAACATAATTAAAATGACCATATTACATAAAGCATTATACAGATTTAATGCAATCCTTATAAAAATCCCTTCGGCATTTTTTAAAGATATTTAAGAAATAGAATTAAAAAATCACTAGATTTGTATGGAAGCACAAAAGACCTTTAATTGCCAAAGCCATCCTGTGAAAAAAGAACGAGGCTGGAGTCATCACTGCCTGATTTCAAATTATACTACAAAGTGACAGTAATCAAAACAGCATGGTATTGGCAGCAAAACAGACACAAGAATCAGTGGAACAGAATCGCGAGCCCAGAATTAAACCCATATTTATATGGGCAAATAATTTTCAACAAAAAAGCTAAAAACATACATTGGAGAAAGGAGCCTTTTCAATAAATGGTGTTGGGAAAATTGGAAGGCCACCTACAAAAGAATGAAACTAGACCATTATCTATCACCACACACCAAAATTAACTCAAAATAGATTAAGGACCTGAATATAAGACCGGAATCAATAAAATGCGTAGAAGAAAACATAGGAACTAAACTCAAGGACCTTGGACTTAACGAGGATTTTATGAATTTGATCTCAAAGGCAAGAGAAGTAAAAGCTACAATAAATGATTGAGACTACATCAAACTAAAAAGCTTCTGCTCATCGAAAGAAATTATCATCAAGGTAAAGAGACAGCCATCCAAATGGGAAAATATATTTGCAAGCAACATCTCCGATAAGGGCCTAATATCCAAAATATACAAAGAACTCATATGACTTGATAACAATTAAAAAAAAAAAACGATCCCATCAAAAAATGGGCAGAGGATCTGAGCAGACACTTCTCCCTAGAGGATATACAAATGGCCAACAAATACATTAAGAGATGCTCAAAATCGGTAGCTATTAGGGAAATGCAAATCAAAACCACAATGAGATACCATCTCAAACCTGTTAGAATAGCTATAATCAGCTGGACAAGTAATAACAAAAGTTGGAGAGGATGTGGAGAAAAAGGAACCCTCATACACTGCTGACGGGACTGCAAATTGGTATAGCCACTATGGAAAACAGTATGAAGGTTCCTCAAAAAACTAAGAATTGATCTACCATATGATCCAGCAGTCCCTCTACTGGGTATTTACCCCCAAAGACTTGAAAACCAATATCGGAAAAGATATTTGCACACCAATGTTCATAGCAGCATTATTCACAGTGTCCAGGACATGGAAGCAACCGAAATGTCCTATGATAGATAATTGGCTAAAGAAGCTGTGGTACATATATACATGGAATATTCCTCAGCTATAAGAAGAGATGAAATATTGCCATTTGTGACAACCTGGATGGACCTCGAGATAATCATGCTAAGTGAAATAAGCCAGACTGAAAAAGTTGAAAATCACCTGATATCACTTATATCTAGCATATAAACCTAAAAGCAACAAATGAACAGGACAAACAGAGACTCAGGGACATGGACAATGGACTAGTGGTTACCAGAGGGTAGCAGGGTGGAGGAGGAGGGAAGAGGTAGACGGTGTAAAAGGAGTCAAATATAGGAGTGTAGGGATATGGTGAAGTGGGTAATGGGGATCAAATATATGGTAACTAAAGGAAACTGGACTTTGCGTGGTAATCACACAATAGAATATATAGATATCAAATTATAATGTTCACCTGAAAATTATATAATTGTATTAACCAATGTTACCCCAATAAAATTTTTTTAAAAAGACTACTACATTCCAATGATGATTTTACACTCATGTATCGAGCAATATTTAGAAAGAAGCCAAAACATATTTTCACAGGGATAAGGTTTATTTTAGAATTACTTCTTGTTAGTTATAAATAGCTTTATTTGAAAACAAAACCCAACTTTTTGAAATTGTTTTGCCCTTCAATAGGATTTTGTCATTTTAAAAATTCCTTACTCTAAGGTTAAAAATAAATGTAAAGCTCTTTGAAAAGTAAGATATATTATCTAAGTGCTTCTTTTTTAATTTAGTAAGTATTAAATGTATTAGCTATACCTATGAAATATAAATAAGATATGAATTTAACATGAGTCTATAGAATTTGTCATGGTAGCCGAATGAATGAATAATATCATATTGTCAGTCTTTTCATTTTCTGATACTTCATTTTACCACCTATGAACTTCCATACACTGTAAACTTTTTCTCTTCTATATCTAGTTTAAGAGAATAAAATGCAGAGAACTTATAATTGACTTCCGAAGACTGATGAAAATATACTTAAGGTCACATGATGGCTCACTTTCTTCTAATTTAATTTGATTGGGGTGTGTGGTCAGTTTGTAATTTTTAATTTTTTTTTTTATTTTACTAAAATGCATCTATACATATCTTTGACACCCAATTAACAGTATTATTTAGCTCTGATGCTTCCCTGGGAAAGGTCTCTAGAGCATTCTCCATAATGTAACTCATTTTTTTCATGAGAGAAATCATGACTGAATTATTTACTTTGTATTAGGGTGAAATATTGTTACTATTGGTTGCATTTGAAGGATCTTTTCAAAATACTTAGTGCTCAAGATTATTTTAAATAGAACATGCAAGAGAGTAATAACAGAGGGATCACATTCTGCAATTTATTTTAATGCCATCGCACAAAGAATTTAAGGCAGATAAAAATTCTCCATTTATGGAAACTAAATGTGCATAAATGGATTGCCATAATTCCAGATGAATCAATAATACATACTTCCTGGCACACTTTTTATAAGAAATAGCTTGAGAAAAATTTATAAAGTATACTAAGTAAATACATGACCACAGCCTTAAGATCTCTTGCAAATGTTAATTTCTCCTTGATGAATTTCGATGCAATTTTCTAGGCTACTAATTTCACTAAAGAAGGTAATAACTAGAGCAAAAGTCTAATCAGCTGCCAATCAAGATTCCTTGAAGCACAGAGTGTCAAATATTGAAGCAATTTTTAACAACTCATAAAAGCATTTATGTTCCATGATATGTACTAAAACCTGTGATGAAAATCTAACATTGATGGAGCTACCTTATTTCTCAAGTGTTTTTCCAAACAAATAGCTTTCACATTTAACCAAATCTTTTATTAATATTGAAGTCTATTAATATAGTACCATTATATTATCCATTACAGTACCATTATATTATCCAGCTATAGCAGAATAATTAGTTATATATAAATGTCAGTCACAGAACTCAGTAGATTTATTATAAAAGTTATAATGATAGATTTTTTTCCTATGAAAAAAAATTAGTCTTTCTTCTTGTAATGTTTTGTTTTTATGTTGTAGAAATGCAGCTACACACTTCATTTTCATCCTTTGAATCATTTATGTTGTCATCAAGCCTAACATAATGGTACATTGTTTCTTGAGGATTAACCATATTTAAAGTCATTAATTTCTTTATCATTTATCATTTTAGTACCAGAATCTAGTTACCTTCCTGTCTTGCCTATAAGTAATCTTTGATGGTATGTGCAATTACATTTCTTCACCATGTTATTATCTTTTCTATTAATACACAGCCATCACACATATGTTCATGTATTTCGTTATCTACCTTTGTACTCATAAGTATGTGTGGATTTCTGATGTTTTGTTAGTTGAGAGGTGGGAAACATTTCCACACATCTGAGTGTTTGTAGGTGACTTTTTTGTTTTTTTAGGCGAGGCAACCCTTGGTTGATCTAACAGATTGCAAGGACCCTGTCAGCTTACAATCCCTTATTTTTTTTATTTTTTACGCCTCCAGCACCTGGTCTTCCTAGGTGGTCTCCCATCCAAGTACTAACCAGGCCCGACCCTGCTTAGCTTCCGAGTGTAGGTGACTTTCTTGGTAATCATTTTATTAATGTTTTTAGCATGCAGGCACACCTCATATGTGTTTATAATAAAGTAATTAGCATTTTCCCCCTAAAGTAAGTTTGAGAGAATCCTGGTTAAACTATTCTTTCCTACACTTGAGCATCTTATCTGTATAGCTAGCAGCTACTAATTCAGGAGGATTTATTAGGCCTTTCCTGAGTTCTCTGAAAAATCTTTTTGTGTAAAAAAGAACATATTGCACAATCCCCAAGATTACTAGAGCTGAGAATTTAAGGATTTAGATTAAATTTCTCAAGTTTGTTCAATTATTTGAATTTTGTTTCAGCAGCTGATGCTTTCCCTTCGCATATTAGGGGAGGCAAGAAATCTCAGATGAACTTTAGTAGTAATGTTTATATGTGTACATGTTAAATTCTTTAAGAAACTTGAGGGTGGTATGATGATAAAAGGGACAATGTTTTGTTTGTTGAGAAGAAAAAAAACTAAGCAAGTATCATTTATAAAATATGTGAAAATATTTCAGTGCATTACAAAAGTGAAGTAATTATCATGGTCAACATTATCTCAGTGTCAATATTTGTATCTCAATTGTTTATCAGTCAAGAATCTAGGGAATAATGGAGTAAGTTCTCACTGGATCCCTTGTTTTTTTCACAAGACATCTAGCCCTCCAAACTCTCAATTCCGTGGATCTATGTGGGGCTGATGCATAGAATGATGACAGCTTAATTCCTTAATGCACCCCCAAATGATATCAGACTTCCTTGTTAATAGAATAGATAAATATTCCTGCCACTTTCAGCAGAGAGACAATACACTTCTGGAGGGACATCATCCCTGAGGTGCCACCATTTAGGCACCATCATTCCATTAATTTTTTTTTTCCTTTGTCCTGGAATTTGCTGCTTTCAGGACTACTACTGTGATACTCTTCTCTCAGGAGGGCAAAATTCTGTTTTCCTCACTGAATCTGAAGCTCAAGTTCACCTCTTTCCCCAAACAATGACCATTATATTCTATCCAGGTAAGAAAAAAATATTTTTCACTAGGCTAAGAATCTCTAGAGTCAATGCCCAAGTTTTATTTCTCTTTTTCTTTATTGAGCCTCGTAGATAGTGCTCAACACATGTTACTGAGCTGTAACTGCTTAGAGTAATAATAGCTAATATTTATGTGGCATTAGAAATGGATGGAGTAGTAGAACAGGTAAAGGTTATAGCTCAAAATCTCTGCAGTGTGATTTTCATTAGAAAAAAAATAACTCTAAATATCAGAATGGTTTCTTTATGTAGGATGACTGATTGTACAACAGTGTAGTTCTCTATTCTACATAAATGTGAATATCAATATTTATATAACAAATTAGGTTGTTTGTAAAATTTACAAAATGCTTCTTATAGGACTTTCCAACTGAAAGTACCATATAACATCTGGTTTACTTTCAATGTAATCTTTCCAAAATCTATTAACTTTTTAAAAAAAATTCTACAAGTTTTTAAGCCATGCTCAATGTAACAAATGAAATTAAACCAAGAAGAATCAAAATGCTTAGGTAACAGAAACAAGCTGTCTAAAATGGATCTTTCTACTTTTCTTTTTGCTCATTTAAATATATACATAGGTCTCTCACACACAGAGGATTTTATTTTATAAAACTGGGGTTATACTAAACATATTACCCTGTGACTCATTTCACGTACTTAAGAGTATATGATGAACATGCATTGAGATCTCAATAAAGAGGTATCTTTTTTATAGCTGTATAAGATTCTGTAGTTCGTACCATTATATATTCAACCGAGAATATCTCTATTAAATAAAATAAGTTTCATGTATGTAAGTTAATCTACTATTTCTAAGGGTTTGAGCTCTTGTCTCTCCTCTGGAAAACAGAGAAAGAAAAAGATAAAAGCCCTTACTTTCTCCTCAAAATGCTATATGCAATGGGTTCATGTGGTGTCCCCTGAAATTAATGTGTTTTTTTGGGAATAGTAAGCCTAACTGGAGTCTTGTAGGTGTTTATGGACTCAATAGGTCCAAAATGCTTCACATTCAGGGCTCTTCATACTTAAGGCTCCCACCTCCTTGCTTAGTGTTGTTAAAGAATGTTTATATCTTAGGACATGGATAAAAAGAAGAGGAATAGCAGTTTGTGTTCCAATATCTACACCTTTCTCCTGTCATGGGCTCAGTTAGCACTACCAGGAAGCATGACTGTCTGGTAGGAGGAAAGAATTGTATAGATTAGTGAGGCCAGGGTTAGGGAATGGTTCCAAAGAAGGCACAGTTTCCTCAGACATTGATCAGCACTGATATCTACTAAGTTTATTTTCATAGGCAGGGATATCCCAACAGTAAAAATTTAAGTCTTTAGTGCTTATAGCAAGGTTCTTCTGATTGAGCCATTGCCATAGCCATAGTGAGAAGAATAAGCAAGATCTAGCCCCTGAAGAGATTGGGAAGGGCATCTAAGACCTTAACTCAGTGAGTCAAGCTTCAGAGCAGGACTGCGGTAATTTTAAGGATGTGAAATGCTAACAAAGAACTGAGGTTGGAGCTTGCTCATAAGGCTGGGTAAATATATTGGAGGCTAGTATCTAGCTGTAGTTCTGTAAGTACACAGGCCCCTGAAGATTTGCTCTAGGTATACTAGATATGGGGTTTAGGGTACAGAGACTAATGCCAGCCCTCTCCTTTTATTAAAACTCCACATGTAATACACACCCAGGCTTGGTTCTTCACTGGGTAGCGCTGGGCCTAGAGGGTGAATATCCTTAGGTCTTGCCTCTGGATCCAAGTGAGGCATACAAAAACTGATAACAACTTTTTTTATTTTTGTTATTATTATTATTATTATTATTATTATTATTATTATTGCAGTTCTTCTGCCTATTGAAGACTTGAGTTGAAATAATAACTTTCTTTAAATAAAAGTCAAACCCATACATCCAGAATGTTGGCAGGAGGTAGAAGGGAAAATTTTGTCATTTCTTTATAGTGCTTAGACTAAATACATCTTTTCATCAGGCCCGTGGATTTCTTTCAGGTGCTTGAATGGCTAAGATGCAGAAATCTGTGTCTCCCTATGCTGGTTGTTAGTATATTTTGGTGAACAAGTCTTCATACTTGGAAAGAATGAGTTGAGTATGTCTGCAACTTACTGTGGAGTCTGAGGTGTAGAAAGCCTAAACATCTTGTCAGGTGAACATGTCCTGATCTGACTTCCAGTTGTTAAACAGTTGGTTATCATTACTGACTTCCTAATTCCTTCAGGTCAAATTGTTGATATCCCACTATCTTGATCTATTACCTTACCTTAAACTGGAAAAACAACATTAGTAATTGTCTCCTCACCCTTGCCCCTTTTTTGATCTTTGGGCTGTTAAAGGGTGGTAATAGAGATTAGAATTAATGGCATAGTTATCAGTGGTTTTCAGACTTGGGAAGATTGGAGTTCCACTGTCGAAAGTTAGTAATTATTGTTTTACTTGTAGGCTGAAAAATCAAATTTTCTCTCTTTTTCTTTCAGTTTTCCAGGTAGACTGATAGCAAACAGTTAACTCTTCTCTGTTCACACAGTCCCAGTGGAGATTAGCTCCTTTTATCCTTTTATACTGCTTCCCCACCACATGATGAGATATTCTGAGGGACAGAAATAAACCCATTTACTGTGCAAAAAGTTAGTTGTTAATACACCTTCACATCAAGCACCAATACGTCAGAAGCATTTCTGAGTGAAACACTAGAATAAAAGTGAGCTCACGTAATTTGGTCTATGATTAACATCCAGAGCCAAAACAATAGAGGTAGAGAAGGTGGAAGCACTATTTCTAGACTGAGAGCCGAAAATTATAAAGTGTGGAAACAAGAGATCAGTGAAACAACTAGGCCTACGTGATGCTAAGAGAAGTTATGTCCTCCATGGGGTTCCCCGATCAGATAAGTTTGAGAAATACTGAATTAAAACGTCATTAAATCGTTTTTATTTTTCCTGAAATATCACTTATTATACTAGTGTGCACTGTTAGTTGCCAAGACAGGGGCAGCATATGCTAAATTTCCCAAACATATATGGTCTGAAGATTCCACTTAGGACAGTATTGTTTTAGGAGGATTTGATGAAGTGCCTAAGAGAAAAGAACTCATGAAGGAATCGGCATGCCAAGAGAACCAGTTTATAAGGACTTACAGAAAAGAAAATGGTACCTCCACAGAACTAGCAATAACTGGACCCTAGTCTCAACACACACAAGAAAAAGACCAGAAGAAGAGAGGAAAAGGCAAGAGGAGTCAAGAACAGGGCTGTGTATCATGGCTTTGACTGGACCACGTTTTTAAAATCCTTGGTGATCAAAGCTGAAACCAACTTAACCAAGGAATAAGGATTAATAAACAGTGGGGGAGAGGTGAGGAGGGAAGCAGCAGAGCAGGGCAGACTAGGAATCCCAGATTGTTTGACTACAAACGTCAGTCCTGAAACATTGTTTTACTATAGTAAATTCAAAAAATGAGGGTAACATACATAACAACATGTCAGGAAGCTCAAGTGTGAGATAGCTAGCTGCACTGCTGTAGGCCTAATTCTGGTATCAGGATCCTCTAGGCCTCACTTGTCTCTGATTCCAGCCACAGCTGTGGCAACCAGTTCTGCGTGGGCCCCAACTAGGTTCACGTGGGTCTACCCCACTTTACCTCACTAAATCCCATTCCCATCCTGGATATCTGTACTGACGCTGCTGATTCTGGATAACTCAGGCTGAGGGTGTTTCTCAGCTTTTTAGCAGGTTCTGTTTCTTGTTTATTCAAAGTAATTATAAATTCATAAACATTCCTATTATTACAAATCTCAGCAGTGATTCTGGTAGGGGCCTGGTCATATGACAAAACAGCTTCAATTTATAAAACCATATGAGCTCTCTGGTGACTAGACAGATAGATACCAAGGTAGAGATACAGAGATACCACACTAGGGTGTGTTACCCCACCTTACATTTCATTTTCTTGCCATTGGTTTAATTAATTTCATAAAAGTTTAGACAGTTGACTCTTTGGGATTCTTATTCAGAAATTTCTCTCCTTAATCTATAAGTAGTAACTTTCAGTGTTCTGGTTATAATATTAATTTTATATCTTTCAAAGTTGCAGTAGAAAGTAACTTTGTGATAATACTTTATCTCAGACAACAACAATATGATATTCTTTCAAAAGAGAGACAGCTGCAGCATTCATAGCTACCTTGGACATTGTTATAAATTTCCTATCATTTAAACATATCCCTATACCATTAAAATTCTATTTTTTTAAATCTAATTTCTCCTCCCTTTTTAATATTGGGGAAAACTGTGTCAGATTATTTGACCACTGAATTTAACAATCTAACAGTAACTTAAAATCCTAATCAAAGTTAAAAACACCACCACCACCAATTTGTCCTACATATGACTTAACAGTTGACATTTCAGCCAACAGATAGTTTTGTGTGCCATGTAAGAAGGACCTGAGCTCATTCAGACCACCGAACAGAAGGAATTCCAAAACTGGAGACCTTTTAGCAAAAATGACTATATGATTATCCAGGTATATAACTAAGGGTGATAGTTCTTTTCTGTTTGCTCATGCTTGGAAAGGTCCTTATGGCTGCACATGACTTTCCATTCATTTCACTCAGTCCCAGTAGCTGTTTATTTTGCCGCTGGGAAAGAAGTAGTCCTTTAGTAACGTGGCTGTCTCTCTCATACTTGGGCTTCCTGATATGTTATCATAGACTCTATGTTCACCCTTATCCTTATTACTGTGTAGCAATATGGTCACAACTAAGGTTTAGAGTCCACAAACCAGGACCTCTAGTCTTCGCCTCTTCACGTATTAGTCCCGGATACCCTTGGTTAAGCTGCTTCCATTCTCTGAGCCTCAGCTTCCACCCATGGAAATTGTGGGTCTTATCATTCATATCATAAGATCACCATGAAGTTTAAATGACATAATGTGTTGTAGCACACTGTTAGGGTCCTGGCTGTATTTTCTGGGCCCTCATTTATACACTCCAGACTATTTACTGGGAACACTTCCTGCTCTTTGCCTTCATTCTGGCTGCAGGAACATGGTTGGCTCATTCACAAGGCAAACAGGAAGTCTAAAAAAGTAATACCTCCAAAAGCAGGCTCTTATTGGGAGTATCTCTGAGGCATATTCTACACATTTTCCAGAATTTCCTGGAAGGATTGAGTTCTAGTTGCCCATAAAACTTAATTGCTTGATAGCACCTCTTTCTTTTTCCTTCCCTGTCGCATTTCTCCTTCTCCTGCTTATTTTCCTGGGATCGCCTTTCAAATAAATCACTCTCACTCAAAGCCTTGTCTCAGGGTCTGCTTCTCACTAAACTCAAAATAAGATATGTGAGAAGCACTTAATACAGTGTCTGGCACATAATAAATGATAATAGTTATTAATTACAGAAGATATATTTACTTATTAAAAAAACAAGGATTTATATTTTTTAAACCTCTCACATGACTGAACTATCTATTACTCTTATTTTTTTTCATTATTCTTATTTTTTACCCTTTCTCTTGTCCTCCCCAAAAAATCAGTTTTTGAAAATTTGTTTTCTATTTCAATAGCAGGAACATCTTTAGCAGGTGAATTTTGGCAATGACTTTGCCTGCACTAATTTTTCTGCCCTTGAAAGTAAAAATTTGTAACACCTATTTTAGTCTGGCAGTTCATCTGAAAGATAATACAAGTAGAATTACAAATGCGTGGGTAAGAAAAATTGTATTAGTATTTGATAGCACTGTAGAAAAGCAAGAGCTCTCTATTTCACAAAAAGGGCTTCATTTTCCCCTTTTAGTGAACACTGAACATTGATAGTATGTTATGATAAATTAACTATTATGCCTTTGGAGGCCAAGTGTCTCAGAAAAAAGCAATAGTAACATCTTAAGCAAATGGAAGCATTAGATTCACACCTGTAACTCATTAATTTGGACCAAGGGTTAGATTTCACAGAAAGCAATTACTAGGATAGATTGAGTTCTTTCATACACAGTGTTTTTTTTTTCTTTTTTAATTATAAGAATGTGTTGAATATTTTCTCTGACCATAGCTGCCCTCAGCAATATCCAGAATTGATAGCCATAGATTACTTCAGTCTTTCTTTTTTTTCAGACTGACTGAGAATGGTTATTTATTACAACATTAAAAAAATTATTTTAAAAGAAAGATGCCTATTTTATCTTTTTATTCTTAAAGAGTATAGTTTATTGTCAGTGGAATAACAGTATGAGAAATGCACTAATTACATCTCTAATGCAAAGCTTATGTATAAGTCAAAAGAGGACGTTTTGTGTTTGCTTTGAGCGTGTGCTTGTGTGAGTGAGTGTACATGACGATGTTTTACTTCTGTGGTTGTTCAATTGTTAATTGTTATCTATTTACATCCAAGTCCTTTGTGATGAATAACTTAATGAAAATAAAATCACACGTGGATGGGTCCGGGTATTAAAATTTATTAAAATTTACAAATTCCAGTAACATTATAACTAAATTAAAAGAGCAGGTTTTAGCTTATTTTGCCATGAGTCTGTGTTTACCTTTTCACACATATTTTAATGTTCTCTTTATCGCTTCTCATTAATGAAGCAACATTTCTATGTGTTAAGTTCAGGGTTATACGTAATTTACCAACAATGCATATTATTGTCAATAAATTAGCATAACGATCAAGTAGAAATTAACCCCCTGTGATTAACCAATAAAACTCCATTGATCTGCTTTTCCTAAAAATTGCTGTAGCTCTTGAGCATGTTAGTTATAATGAGTTTTAACTGGCTTTCTATGAAATGATAGAGGCTGTCCTAAATCCCAAAGGTCTATGGCTATTTTCTGAATAGCCATTTGTCACTGTTGCTTAACACACATGGGCTGATTCTCACTCCCTGGAAACAAATTTGAGGGAGCTTTAGGGTCACCTGTCTCTCTCTATTAATGAGGAAATCAAGACTCAGAGGGTTTCTGAGGCTTTCCCAGAGTCACATAGCTATGTAAGAGGCATGACTTGAAGTAGAACTTACTTCTTCTATAACCAGTCCATTTCTCTTTAATCTAGTTTTCCTAGCAGGTGTCTTGTGCATTTCTGCAGGGGCTAGCTCTTGTCTTCCCTCATCATGTCTAATATGGTAGACTCATCGAGGTCATGGGGATATTGGTGCTACAAGAGACTTCAGAGATCTCCCACTTCAATCATATTTATTCTTCAGAGGAGGAACTGAGTCCAGAGAGTTGGGATGACAAAGAATTTCATACAGCCAATTTGCAATCTCATTACATACATTCTAACTCTGAAAAGGTGGTGCTTAAACCTGCTTTCAAAGCACGAACTGGACTGTTTCTCCTTCCACGTTTAAGAGAGGACTTGTGACACTATGTATAACAGCTGTTCATTTCCATCTGGCACCAATAGAAGTATCCTAGTTCATTTACACATTTCTTCCATGATGCAGGTTAGCTAGTTTATTTACATTTTCCTGCTGAGATAGGCTATGCATGCTGCTGGCTAAACTGTAGCTTATGGAGAAAAAACTGTTCAAATTTTATTATAATATATTCAGCAGCCCTTTACTAGTATTATAATTAAAATGTGAAGCTCAGAGTTGTGGCTGGAGAAGTGCCAGACAGTGAATTTGGCTTGAGCCCAGGGACTGTTCTGGCTCATGTGAGAGGTGTCATCACTGTGGGGGTCATGTTGTTGTACTGTTTGTTTTCTAGTACTCTAGGTAGAGAATTTTGGACTTCTCATCTTTAAAACTTCTGCCTCTATTTTGGGATATTATTTTCTCTGTACTGTGTTGGATTTATTTGTTTCCTAGACCATAAGTATCAGTTATGATATACACGAATGTTAAAACACTATGTTATATACCTCCTAAGCTTCTCAGAGGGCTGGTATACACACCTGTTTTAACATGTATGTAATACAACGCACTCTCACACATACACACGCATACAGAGACCCACACATTCTCTCAGTAGGAGAAATATATACTGGTCTTACCATATTATTATTTTCATATATATCTGCTTTATTTTATATTTTCCAATGCATTAGCATTATGGATTTAAAAATTCATGTACCAAATGACATTTACATAATTTTAAATATTTTTATTCAAAATCGTTTAAAAATATAATCTAATAAGTTACAGTGCCTCATTCAATGATTCAAGTTAGTATCCATTTCTAAGTGTGTTAATATTATTCATTAATTGAAGCCCTTTCATTTTATATTCCACTCTTGGCAATAGTGGCTTATTTGGTGCTCGTTACAGACGCTTTAGACTAGTAAATAAAATCAGATGAAAAACCTCAGGAACAGCTGGAAATAAACCAGTAGGTTCTATTTGAGTTTGGCAGAGTGAAGCACTGCAGGGCTGCATGTGGAGAAATACCAGCCAGAACTGTTTACACTGTGTGGAAAGATTACATATCTCTGGGGTTTGGGCCTTCTATTTACTAGGAGTTTTCTTTGTCCATGAAAAGTGCCACCTGCATGGCTGGGCAAGAATATAAAATAATTAAATCATTATCACAAGGGTAATATTATATGTCTTTCGGGCTTATCTGTGATAAGAAAACTTTAAACAAATACATAAAATGATGTTGAACAATATAAAAAGCCTCTGAGAGGCTTATTTGTGTTTCTTTTTCATTTTCTTTCTCTGGTATTTAGTTCAAGTACATAATAATTCTGGGGAATTACCAGTCTTTATCAGACCACCCAGGAAAGAACATTGCTATGCCAATAAGTACAGCTTGTAATAACTTGTCTTTGACTTCCAAATCACACTTGTTTGGGTAAGAAGATGTCTTCTGAAATGTCTGTGTGGTTCAGCATACTGGGCTTATTTCTTTCCCTTTCCAAGAGAGTGTGGACATCGTTTATTTTTCATTTTTTTTTAAGAGCGTAAAGACCTGATAATTTCAATAACATATTTATAATAACTATATTGCAATTTAACTTTATTAAAAGGGAATTATCAGTTCGTATACTCTTTCTTCAATAAACAATTTCACTTCTCAGATAATGAAGGAAAAAAGATGATTAATGTTTCAAATTCTTATTGCAAGACAATTTAAAATTAGTTATACCTAATTATCTATTTTAAAATTTTGCTAACTGGTCATGTTCATGCTCTGATTAATTGTTCTTTATTTCCAAGTTATACTCACTTTAGAGAAATCAGGTTAAACTATAGCATATAAAGCCCTTAAAATTGTCTATAGACAAATGCCTTGATCAGAAAAACTTAAATCATCTTAATACTTCCTGGAATAAGAACAGGAATGGAGGAAGGATAAAAGAAAAAAAAAATTGTTCTGTTTTTTTTCTAATTTTATTTTTTCTTTTAGCAGAAAAAAAAAAGAATATTGGTTTTAGTACTCTTAAAACTAGAGTTGGAGCCTCTGTTCTACTGATGGATTTATCTCTTAATTTAATCTAATACTATTTTTTAATTAAAAAAAAAAACGGCGCTATCTTTGGCCTATATTCTTCATATCTATATGTTAAGAATATCTTAAAGCAGTGGTCCTCAAATTTTAGCAGGGTCACCTGAAGGGTTTGTTAAAATCCAAATTTCTGGATACTACCTCCAGAATTTCTAATGGGTCTGGGTGAGGGCCCCAAATTTACATTTCTAACAAATTCCCAGGTAATATTGTTGTTGCTTGGCTAGAATAACACTTTCAGAACAAATGCCTTAAAAAAACCAGAGAAGAGAGTGGTGAGAAATATAACACATATTAAGAGAATTTATCTCTGGGTAATGAGAGTATGGGTAGTTTTGTAATTATACTTTTCTGTATTCTCTACATTTTCTATAAGTTATTTATAATACATATATGATCAGAAAAAAAGATGAACTTTTTAGAAAAGTACTAATTGAACTAGTAATTCATTAATATACATTCACCTTTCTCTTTTGTATGACTTAATAGCAATGTAGTAATGTATGTCTTTCTTACCTACCAGAGGCAAACATTCTCTTCCATGTCTTCTGAGGTGGCTTTCACTCAGCAATCACCAGACCATTGCTTGGTTCCTATTATAGTGCAGTTCTGATTATGCAAGAACTTAGTACAAAGAATGTTGGCTCCCCGTAGATTAGCAAATTACTTAATTATACTTGAAATTTTTTTCCTATTTTTTTTCCATCCTCTACCCCTCCAAGTTACAACCTCCAAGTTATCTGTACACTAATGGGAAAAAGGGTTTGGTGTATACCAGTATGATGAGAGATCGAGAAATCCTTCTCTTTCTTTTGAGACTGTATTCATTTTTGACAAATGCTCCTCCATCAAAGTTCCTTAAAATAAATCAAACAAGGCAATATAAAACAAAATAAAATATGCCATCACAATTTCAGCCATATTTTTTGGTGTTTCTCTTTCAATAACCTTCTCCTAGACACCTTTGCTTTGTATTTTTATCTCCGATTTTTAAAAACGAACTAAATAAAACAACCTTAAAAAAACTTTCAAAAATATTGGGTTCTTTTACTTATGACTCTTAGAGGCATGTGAGAGGAGGGGCTTGGTTGGAGAGAATAAAGGTTATAACCTGCCCTGTCTGTGGAGACAGTGATTTTAATTACATTTAATTCCCATTCATTCTGTATGTTACTTGATCCACTCATTGGTTTAAAAGCATATTGATAAATACAGCCATGGCTTAACCTCTTGCCCTTCAACTCGTCTAGAATTGCATCCAGGCTTAAGTGAGTTTGCCACATTTAGATGTCATACTTTGTTACTGATGAGAACGTCTTGAAGTCCTTGATAGATAGTTGAGCCTACGTTTTTCTAGAGAAAACTCCATATTCCATTATCAAAAGAAATAAATAACTTGTTGCAAAAGGCTTTCAAGATGTTGGCTTATAGTCAAACTGTAATAGTTTGAAAAACCTCATAATCTCTATGCTTCTCATATACAAGTTAATGCTTGTTCTCCTTCACAAATGTTTTAAAATGTTTCAATAGATGTTTCCTAAAGATATATAACTTCTTTGCTAAGTTATTAAGTAATAATCAAAATACATGTTGAAGCTGACACTATCCTAGGCATATATACATGTAATTTGCAGTTGAGGTTAGGAGCACAGCTTTAAATATACATTTTTAAAATACATTTTTTCAGAAACCAGGATACAATAGAAATTTTAAATATTCACAAATTTTTATTACAAATACGTGGATTCAAGCAATGAAAGCAGATTGATAATTTCAATAGCTTCAAACACATTTTCCTTCTTTTCTAGGTTTTAGTAGTTTATTTGCAAGTGATATGAAAGTGCTTCGTTTTACTGATCAGTAGTGTCAGGATGAGGGTTGCCGAATCTGGTGGCATTGAAGTTTAAAATAATATTTAAAAAATGAACAATTTTGAAGAACAGTTATTCTAATAAAAAATCCTCTTTCATAAATCATTCAGATCTAAATTAGTTTAGTTACACTTATGCCGAATTGGATTCTGACCCAGAAAGCAAAACAGAGACATTGCTGGGGCAATTGACAAAATTCAAATAAGAAGGTAGAGTTATACTAATATCAGTTTCCTGACTTAGAGAGTTATTAGATGGTTATAGGTAGAGTGTCATTGCTTGGGGGAAATATAGATTGAAATATTTAGTAATGATAGGGCATCAGATCTGTATGTTGTTCTCAAACTGTTTAGAAAAAAGATTGTTAATGATAAGGAGAACAGATATACATATTTTTTAATATATATAAATATACATAATACATGTATGTTTTAGATACAGTGTTTTATATATTTTATATTTACATATAACATACTTATATATATATAAAAATATGTAGATATGTATGCATATATACATATAAAGCGGGGCTATATGTATACTAGTGAGTTTATAAGTTATGTGCATATATACATATGATGACAAATGTGGTAAAATATTAACCATTGGGGAATCTGGATGAAGAATATATAGAAGTTCTTTATACTGGCTTTGTAAATTCTCTATAAGTTTTAAATTATTTTTAAATAAATTATTTTAAAAGACCACATAATATATAGTTATGCATTAATTGCTGTGATGTTTCTCAGATTCTCTACATCATGGTATTTAGTTTGATTCTGTATGTCATGGCATTTAGTTTTATAATTAAATTATTAGTGATAACTCTTTTGAGTTTCTAGTTCTAGAATATATAGATTATAATTTCAAGATCTAATTAAGTTACTTTATTGCATATAGAATTGTATTTTTTTGTTCACTGTCAGGCAATACATTTTTACTTTTTAAATTCTCCCTGTCCATTACTAAGAGTGAGAATTTGATAATCGTTGATTTCACAAAAATCACAATAGATAAGAAACATCTTATTTTCTCACATGTGCATCAAATACCAAGGTCTGGCTCATAAATCAGGAAGAGCACAGAAAGATACGACTGGAGTCCTTCCTAGTTCCACTGTTAGAGCCAAAATCCTGACATTCAGGAATATTTACAAGACCCATGTTTCAGTAAGCCCTTATGTGCTTTGAGTGGGCTGAAAAGAATGTGAAATAATTTTACATGACAACTTTTGCAGAAGGCTAGATGAACATAGCATCCTCCTGAAAAGAGAAAATCATCTTTGCTCATATATTAACCACTGTTTTCTTTCTTTTTGTTTAGGCATGTAATAACATTGCAAGATTTAATTTGGAACTTATGTAGACTGTTATCAACACAAGCCAATTTGGGGGACATGGTTTTCCTTAGAGCTGTAATACCTACAAGATGCATCATCCTGACGTAGGACTGAGACCCGCTCTTGTCTCTTTAGATTGTCTCTTTAGATTGTCTCTTTAGATTCCCTTCTAAACGCGAGTGCAAAAGCACCTCTGATATTAGATAAAATGATGTAACTGATGGTACTTACAGCACTCACCATTTAATGAGCATCTACCATGTCCTAAATGCTTTGCATTCTTGACCCAAGCTAATCTTCAAAACCATCTTTAATATAAGAATTATTATGTCCATTTTACAAATAAGGAAAGAGGCTCCAAAGAGCTAAGGAGCGTCCCTGGAATTGCTAGTAATAGTGGTAGATCTGATCTGAATCTGGAAACTGCACCTTTTTGCAAAACCTGCCCAAAGTCAGAGTAGTCATAAATGGATACTTGTATGGCTGAGAGAAGTTACATAAAGACAGCTTTACGATTTCAACTGGATGGCATATTTTACTGACTGCAATGGAATAGAGAGACACTGATATAAGAGCTAGGAAGTTTGCTAGGTATTTTAATTATGACACATAATTCTGATGTCATTTTGTTAAAGGTTTGGCTTCTTTATATTTCTGTCCACTTCCTCAGTGATATATGGCACATTGTAGGTGCCTGTGGAGTCGGTTAAATAAAAGAGTTAATACATGAGGTAATAGAAGAGTTATTTATTGAACAGCACCTTACGGGCCTTAAATGACCAGAAATAACTGGTTGAGGCGTTATGGGAAATCGCCCCATTAATAGTTCAAGAACAGCTTAGTATTTTTTTAAACCATAGTATTAATGAAGGGGGCAAGGAGGTAGAAAGATTTACAAAGAATAAGGAACAATTTTAATAAAAGGATGCTAAGCCTTGACCTAATGAATCACAGTTTTTAAGCATTACTTTAATAGACACATAAAAGTCGTGATTATCTTCTTTCTTCTTTACTCTTTCCAAAATGGTTACATTTTTTACTTTCTCCTTAGTTAGAAATGCCTAGTTCCCACAGATATTATGCCTGTTAATTTCATATTACTGAAGTCTCATGGCATTTTCTTCAATCGTCAAGCCATCCTTACCTAATTTCAATCATACTGGAATAATTTTAAGACTCCTAAATTAGTTTATTAGAATTTTTATCCTCAAGTCATCTTTCCTAGCATAATTGAATTACATACATTCATCCTTTGAATTTTGTTTTCTCCCACAGCCCTTGGATCTGGCATCAAATTCTCCAGGGCACTTTTATCTCCCTATTCAAAAATACTTTCATTTACATTTTCTCTGAATTATCTGGTATTGTGTACTACATATGAATTTGGAAGCTCCATTTTCTTCATCCCTCTGGTAACAAATTTTTTTCATCAGTTCAAACATTCATTTCAACAGAAACTATCATGATTGTCATTTTACTATTTGCTAAAAGGAGATACACTCTAGTAAATGTCCTTAAAAAAAAGAAAATACTGATTCCTTTTCTGCAGGGCCAGAATTAAACGCAATCCCTGAGGTGTGGTTTTATTGCTCTGCCAAAACTCCCCAGCTTTTTGCTCTTTCCATTGAGAGGTAAGAACCAAATATTCACTGGTATGATTGAGGAAGCAATGATGTCGCAAACTGTATTCATATTAATTTTTTGTTTTATCGAATTTACAGCAGGACAAGCCCCCAAATAATAACTTTCTCCAGGTATTTATGGTGTATACATTTTTTATTACCTAGTAAAGAAATACCATAGCATAAAAATAATCAGTATTTTCTCTAAACAAATCACATTTCTGAAATAATTTCTAAAACCATTCTTAGCAGAACAGTTTATGGAGTTGGGGACTTTCTGTGTCCCTTGACCTTTGATTCCTGTGCAGCATAGCAAATTGTCCTCCCCATCCCTCATTTACCTTCTATAGTACTGAGTCATTGAAGAATGTTTTAAAACAACATCTTGTGTCCCGAGACTTTGCTACGTTTGCAAGCTTAAGGACAGTTAAATATTAAACCTTTTTTTTTTTAAAGAAAAAGACTCTAAGTGAGAGAGTTAAGTCTGAACACTATATAATTTGTGTCTCTACCATCTGACTTTGAGTCTTCTTAATATTTTACTTCCTGAGATTTCATGTGATATACTGGATACTAATTACTAAAATGCTGTGCAGATGGCAGAGGGATAAAATGTTTTCTTGTGGCCTCTTTAAAATATCGTTGCTGCGGAGGCAGGATTGCTCTGTTTCATCTTGACAGGGATAGTGGATTTAATAGGTTCCCCCGAGCTTTTCATTGCATTATAACTCTTTCTGTGATGGTCAGTTTGGGGTCCACATTATGTGACCTGACTTTCAACTTGCTTAACTGCCATTAGGCTGCTCAAGAATTGACGGCTACTGGATAGTTCTGTTGTTTTTTTCAGCTGGGAAAACAACAATACTGCGTGAAAAGTTCTGACAAAATCCAGACTTGTGCTCTTTAGAGCAATCCTGAGCCAGAGTGATACCTGGAAGCATCTTTACCTGTTTAAAGTAATGTGGCTGGAAGGCCTTGTCATAATGTAAATCTGTGTTGCTTTGCTCTATAATAACAGCATGTCTATCTCTTGCCATTATTCATTCCTGAGGTTGAAACTGTTATCACATCAACGGTGCTCCCTTCTTAGCTTTTATTGCTCGTCAGCACTCCTGCAGAAAGCACAATGTCTTCTAAATGTTCTCCCTAGACCTGGTATGTGGTATTTAAATTAAGGAAGCTAAGATGTGTCTAAAAGGAACTGAAGTATTGCATCTGGCCTTGCCAATCCACTGATTAAAATTCTTGCCAAGTGTTACATTATGCATAGCTTCCTTATTTTGGCTGTAAATTTCATTGCATATTATTCAGGATGAGAAAGTTTGTACTTTTTATTTCATAAGCCCTCATAATAAACACAGCTTTTTTCAAAACCGTTGAGGTATTGGATGTGTGAGCTGTTAAATATAGGGCCTCTTTGTGCAGGAAAGCACACGTGGCTCATTTTAACTTCTCCCACAAGCATTTTAGATGGGGTGAAATGGTTCCGCTAGGGATAAAGAAAATAGACATTTCGATGAGCAGTAGGATTATCCAAGCCATGGCTTTATCCTTTCCGAAGTCTCTTTTCTGTGAACTTGAAGAATGAACAAAACTTTCTTTATCGGCACAGAGAAACTCATTTATCCCTCCCCCACAGCCACCACCATTTTCTGCCTTGTATTTTTGATTTTTAATGTGTATATGAGTCAAAAGTCCTCACCAAATAGACCTTGAATAGAAAACTTTGTGACATTTTCCTCCCATTCAGTTGCCACGCTGGGGAGACATGTCTTAGAGAGAGAACGGATAGGATGAGAGGCAATTTGTGTAGAAGAGACCATAAAATCAGTGCTTTGGACCTGGTGACTGGGCCTGCAGTGGAAAGAGGGAAGCAAACAGAGTGTTGCTCCGTCTGTTTCTGGAAATGTATTTTCCTGTGGCAACAGCCTTACAGAAGGAAGGCATCTTTGAGAGTCTGGAGGTGGGGGTCTCAACTGACATTCAATTAACATAGGTTTGCGATGTGGGGATGCCTGAATGCCCTCTATAGCTCTTATTAGCACCAGGGCCCTCCCGTAGGTTCCACATGGCAAATCGCTACTTTCATTCCTAGAGGAAAAAAATTCTGAATTTCTTTCTCTTTTCCTAAGTGGATACATTTCCTGGGGGGGGAATGATCTTAACCTGTTTCTTTAGAAATATTTTAGATGCCTACATGGAAATGCAACTTTAGTTATGGAAATCACACGTGACACTATTCATTCTGTTCTTTTATTAGTTTAGGTTAAATATTTTTTAATACTAAAATTTAATTTAATATATAGTGCTTTTTTTTTTTTTTGCTCTTTGAGAATTTTTTACTGACTTATTTTCCATGAGAGTTTGGAATTTTTAAGGCAAAATATTTATCCATGCAGGCGTATATGTTGAATTTTTTACTGGAAAGAAATATCATTAAAATTATAAACTACTATAAGCTCTATGAGATACGTTATTCCTATTTAAAATTAAAAAATGGGCCGTTATGAAATACAACGGAAAATTAGTCTTTTCTGAAAATTAGTCTTTAATTTAAAGTGAGGTCAGCTTTTTCTTTAATCAGAAAAAAAGTCAAAAAGAAATAATCATTTTATTGCTTGAGAGAATGACCAAAATGTTTTTTGCATCTAAATTTTCTCTTCACATAAGATTATTTCTCAAAGCTCCTCACAAAAATAAATAATGGGAGAAAAAAAAGTCATTGTTTGGATTGGGGCAATAAATACCATCTTCCTTTGTGGACTTTGAAGAAAAAGGCTGCTTGTTGTTTATCTCCTTCCTAGACCTACAGCTACACTGAGTCATTAGTCCTTTTAAAACTCAAGCACAGTGAGTGGCAAAGAGTTTACAAAAACCAAGGTTCTCTTTTGTGTGTGTCAAGATTTTATATTTTTACAAATACATATTTACAGACGAGCTTTACCATTTTCCTTTAGACATTCAGGTGAAAGATCGGAGAGCTTTCTTTTTCTTTCCTGAAGATTTTTAATTCTTTATTAGCTCACTTAAAACCATTAGTATTTCTTGGAGCAGATGGGCGTATGAACCCCAAAATGACAAATTTACTACTTCACAGGAAGAAAATGAGAAGAAGAGATTATATAATATGATCGAAAGTTCAAAAGTTGAATCCCTTGAGGAAAGATTACCTTTCTCCACAAGTCTCATTTTCTGATAACAAATGAGATTGTCTGAGAGGCACCTGTTGATATTGACCTACATCATCCCTAGTGCTGAACTTATGTCCCCAGCCACTAGGAAGTTTCTGATAGAAGAGGAAGTATTTAAGTTGGCCCATTTCTTATCTCTTGGAAAGAGAAGGTCTTCCTGCTCCTGCATTTCCACTTGACCTGGTCTCTATTAAGACTTCCCCAGAAACGAAGACACCATCTATGACTTTAACCCAGGCAAAATCACATTCTAGAAGCAGGTCTATTACAGCTGTTCTGAGAACGCAGTTAGTATTTCAAAGTCAAAATTTCTATTTATGATCTATTAACATCAGATTAATTTGAAGGTTATTTTGAAGGTTATTCAAAATATAGTGTTAGGACCTGTCTTTTCATATTTCCTTGAGAAGGGTGTCTCCTTGGGAGGAGGAATGAGGATGCCCTTCAATAAAAATTGAGTTGCTTATTTTTTCTTCCCAAGCAAACTTGCCAAATTAAAAAAAAAAAAATGTACTTTTGAGCTTTCAAGGTACCAGCTAATATATTCTTTGCCTGAAAATCCTTGTCATTTCTGATGGCAAATTTACCCCTCATTCAGACTGTCTGTGGATTTCCAGAGAAATATGACCCTCACTATCTTCTCTGGATCCTATAGTAGCATCTACCTTGAGTCGATACAGTATGACTGCTGGTGGAAATGTACCTCCCTGGTGGAGCTGACAAGATCTAAGCCGCCTTTAGGTCACATGGCTGCCAGACTGGCACATTCCAGATTCTTCGGGTGGCATTCCTTCTACAATGGCATGGTCAAGAATACTCCTCCAGTGAACCATCTGCTGTATTGTTCTCTTTCCAATGTTTGTCAGTTTAGAATTTCCTAGTAATTGATACTTTGGTAATGGTTCAAGGGAAGTCCCTTATCTAGAATTTCAGGGACCATATCTCAACTAAATTAAAATGTATGCCTACGACATTTAAAATGCCATTAGACTTCAAGTTATAGAAGCCTCATCCCCGCCCAAAATAGTGGCTTGCACAAAACATGTGCTCATTCACGAAAAATGTTTTCTCTCATTCAATGAAAAGTAATTCAAGGCTAAAATGATACCTTCTCAGATGCCATCAGAGATTCAGTCACCTACTACTGTCATGCTAGAATGTAGCCTTCATGCTCATGCTCACTAGATAGCTACTGAAATCTGAACAGCAGGTTTCAGTCTCATGCAGGGAGGTTGAAGAGTGAGAAAGGCCAATTAAAAGACATATATTTTATACGTGTGTGTATATATATTTATATATATGTATATATATTTGTATGTGTGTATTTATATACACAAAGATCTGTGTGGGCGAACCCTCTATAATGAACTTACCTGGGAACCTACCCAATGGCATCTCTTTCCATCTAAATTGGTCACTCATATCTTTTTTTATCCTTGAAAGAGCTGCTGGTAAATATAGCTGTGCATATAGCCACCCCAGTCAATATAGGGATTCTCTTAGAAGGGAAAATTAAAATTACGAATGGGTAGGAAAACACTAATCTTTGTCATAATGTCATAACGACATTCTCTTTGGTCAAAGTTGATTTTTTTTTTTTTTTTTTTTTGAGAGAGAGAGAGACAGAGAGACAGAGAGAGTGTGAATATGTGGAAGGAAATGTATGGGTTAGGTCTTATAGTGATTTGTTCACCATGAAGTTTACATCGAATAGATATATCTTTCATAATCTGAGTTGGATTGTAATCAACTTGACTTTCTCACTCTCAAACCTAATGATGAGACAGAGCTCATGATTTATATTTTTTTCTGAGAAAAAATTTGGGAGGCATACTGTAACTGTTTCTGAGAAATATTTTCCTATCCTCGCTTAGAAATTCTAGTTCAACAAGAGAAACAAAAATCACAGTTTCTTGGGTATCTGCACATTTAGTAGGTCTTAGATTCTTGGAGATAGAAATGTCTCTTGATTTTTAAAGATCAATGTCTAAGCTTTTGGATTAGAGATGAAGAAAGCTACTTATGTGATCCATAGCTGAAAATTGCTCCAGGTTCCTGAGTTAAGAAATGTGTAAATGCTTATTCTACTACATTTATCATCTTCTGGGATCACAGTGCACATCTCATTGTCAAATTGACCAGCAAGTTCAGGAGGTTCATAATAGAAGTTAATTTTTCAGTCAGCCTAAGGCTGTTTCAAATGGCTAAATTTCTCACATCTGTGAAGCTTCTAGATGTAGATCTTCTTGTCATTGTATTGTATTTTTCTCAGAGATATTTCTTCTCCTCCCTAAAGGAAACATTGATGCTATTTAGTACCTGACACGTAAATCTTTCGTGTGGCTATAGGTGACCGCTAATGGAATCAACTTTTCATCTGATTACTTCAGCTATATTGCTTTTCTTCCCCAAGAGTTTAGGACAGTTATTTAACCTTATTCCTTTGTGTCCTCACTTGAGAGTGGATAATTGCTTTGTATCTTTTTTATGTTGATGGCTAAGTTAGCTCTTTCTGTGTAACAAACCACCCCCTAAAGATTAGTGGCTTAAAGCTGGATAGTTCTTCTCATCTTAGCTGAGCTCACTCATGTGTTTGTGCTCAGTTGCCAGGGAAGTTGAGTACTAGCTAGTCTCAGATGGCCTCAGCTGGGATAGCTTGTCTTTTTTCCTCATGGTCTCTTACCCTTCTGCAGGTTGTCCTGGCCTTTTTCACATGGAAGCCGAGGAGGTTTCCAAGAGAATGAATAGAAGTGCAAAGGCCTCTTGAGGCTCAGGACTAGAACTGGCACAGAAACACCTCTGCCTCATTCTGTTGCCCAAAGCAAGTTATAAGATCAGCCTAGATTCAAGGAATGGTGAAACAGGTTACATCTCTACATGGGAAAAACTGTAGAGTCACATTGCTAAGGGTATGGTTAGAAAGATGAGAATAATTGCAGCACTTGTGATAGAAAGGTCTACCACACTAAAATTCTTTGAGTAATTATGCAGGTACTGCACAAGCCAAGCACTGTACAAATGTTACTTCACTCAATTATCTTAAGAATCCTACAAGGTAGGTACTAACATAATACCATTATATACATGCAGAAACTCTAAGGGACAGAGACTGGTAGTTTGATTCTAGAGGACTCCTAATCGCCACATTTGTTGACTCCAAGTTTTTTTCAATTGTGCACTTCTTTCAGGACAAATTTTTTTAGTGTGCTTCTATATGTGTGCGTGTTTACTTATAAATTATATACAAGGACTACTGTCAATCTATATACTAAATATTAGTAACCTTAAACTTTATATCTTTTTTAGATAAAAATTATAAATATCAGTAAAGATTTGAATATATTCTTCCGTTCTCCATATGGATATCTTGTGGCCTTACTTTGGAGACCATATAGCAGAGACCCGTTCACGCCCAAAGTGTGTAATGATTACCACATCTATCTTTGAGTGAAGCAGTGTCTAATCAAAATCCTACTTGCTACTGGAGTTCAGTTCTATTTCCAGTTAATATTGCCTGCTTTAAGTGCAAACTGTTAAGGGCAGGGAGTGCTTGGATGTTTGATTAGGATGAGTGGGAGAAGATGAGGACACAGCTCTACTTAAATTTAAAGGAGATCTTCTGATTTATCAGAGCCAAGACTCACGATTTCATGTATCCAGTGCATCCTCAGATTACTCACCACAGACCCAACTACCTGCCACTTTCTGGAGCTTTGATAAAAAAGCAAGATAGAATGGAGGAGTGATTCTCAAATTCTCAGTTGGTAGTGTGCATCTATATTATCTGTGGAAATTATTAAATGCAGATCCCACTGCTAGAGAGACCATTTCTATAGATTTTGGGTTGGGTCCAGGAATCCACATTTTTATATCTCCTTTGGTAATATTGACTTCATTTTGAGAGCCATAAAACTTAAATTCGTATCTGCCACTTAACAGGTGGAAGACTGTAGACATCTTTTCTTAAATGTGTTTTCTTCAGCTATAAAATAGGAAAAGTAATAAAGTCCAAGACCAACTTGCAGAATTGTTTTGAGAATTAAATATGTGGTAATTTACAAAATATACCACATTAATATATGACATGTTCCCAAAAGGTTTGTCGATATATTAAAAGATATATTCTCTATACTAAGATGTTCTAGCATTGCTTATGGTGTTTTATTTTAGTGAGAACATGCTTCTGAGCCTTTCTGACCTATTCGCTTGGCTTCCAAGGGAGAGACCATAGTTTATATTTCTTTGCATTAATGAAGGTAGGAGAGAGTAAGGATTAAGAAAGCAGACTTTAAGTTTAGGCAAACATGGGTTCTAACCCCAGCTCTTACATGACCTTGCATTAATTCTTTAACTTTCACTTCTTTGTTGAGTGGTCATTATAATAGATCCTACTTCTAAAAAATTTTATGATGATTAAATGTAATAGCATAACAAACATTTATTGCATCCTTGCTACATGCTAGGCATTATTCAAAGTCTTTGTTATATAATAACTAATTTACTCACAAAAAAACCTATGATTTTTGGATAGAGGTCCTATGAGGGTCCTTGTTATACACATGAGCTAAAATGAGTACTAGAATTCAAACCTCTGCCTCTGACTCTAGAACTATCCTTTTTCCAGTTCACAACACTGGCTTTTATAACGTGAAAGTTAAGTCACTTAGCACACCAGAAGGTGCACAGTAAACCCTCAGAAGATTTGATGTATTATTATTATTTGATTCCTTCACAGCTTCTTTCAGAATGCTTTGTGCAAGGTAGTTTGTTAATAAATTTATGTTGATTTGATTTGGAAATAACTCTGTTGTATCTTCTTGGGCTTCTAAGAGATATATTCAAGAAGAGAACCTCTTATTTTTCATACTAATATGATTTGTATGGCTGCTTTTAAATTAAGTTACTGTCTTTTATTTACAGAAGAAGATTAAATGAATATGTGCACATCTAAGAACTTCAAAATTTCCCTTGCTAAAAACTGTTTAGAAAATTGTCTTTGTAAGACAAGCAAGAGACCTCATGGGGCCAATTTCTAAAATAACTGGATTTCGCTAAATAATATTTTTAGTATTTTTCAAAATATAGATTTAGACAGTTTCCTGGTTGTTTTTCTTTGCTACCTCTTACACTCACTGGTCTGCCATATCCGCCATTCAATGCTTTGGGGTTTGTTTTTCTTTATCGTATTTTTAGGATCGGTTTATTCATTTGTTTATAAAATGGGGAGCCTTACCTGAGGAATGCAGCCTGGAATCATGCAATAAAATAAATATTAGGTCAGAAAAATTGGTGTGGTTTCACGTCCTATCTCTTTTATCTTTATTTTAGATAGATAGTGGGATAAGGCTGTTCTGTAAAACCATCTCCAAACTTTAAACCCCAAGGTAATTTTGACAAAAGTGGAAAACAATTTCCCCCAAGAACAACTGAAACCCATCTTTCTACCATACCCTCAGACAGTCTAATTCTCTAGGCGATAGTGTAAAGAAACTTAAATAAAATGGCCTAATTAATAGGCTGAAGTCTTCTGAATTTAGCTTTTGTTAGATAACTGAGAAAAATATTCTGGGAGTCAAAGGCCTTTACCTTAATTAACCATCTGCCTGCAAGCATTTTGTCACTGTCAGGATGGTAAATGACAGGTGTGTCAGTACAGCAAAAACCCTGGTCTTTTGAAGAAGCTGCAGCCAGATTCCTCAGCCCTGTTGAAGTGCAACCCCACAAGTGACCTCTGTGTTCACCCCATTACTAGCTGGCCATAACTACAGACAGTTTTCAGGCAGTCCTCAGCCTTTATCTTCTATTAGCCTGATTTCAAGCATTGAGTAGGAAGGATAACTATTTGAATAAATAGGACAAGCCTGGCTTTGGTGTTCCTTGAGTCCTCGGAGGCCAGTATGATGAAGGACTGTGAGGCATATCTAAGGGAATGAACTTGGCCAAAATAATATATTCATTCTAATAGGAAAAACCTAAATTTTTTTACATAAACTTTGAAAAACAGCAGTAATTGAGGCGAATGAAAATTATCACACTAGTATTTACAACAGCAGTAAATATATTAGTCAAGGCAAACTGCTCTCATAAACATACCCAAACCTCAGTGGCTTTACATAATAAAGGTTATCTATCACTTGATTGATAGTCCAGTAAGGGTGAGAGGAACACTGATCCACAGAGGCATTTAGGGATTCAGGCACTTTCCATTTAGTTGTTGTATCATCTCCTGGGAAACTGGAGTCTTGCAACGGATCCTCTGCAGACAATGGAAGATCGGGTAGAGGAATGCATGCAAGATTTTTAAGATTGTATGTAGAAGTAATTACATAAGTTTTACTCATATCCCTTTCAACAGAACTCATCTCATGACCCCATATAACTACAAGGAGGATAGGAAGTGCTATCTATCTATATGCCCAGGAAGTAAAATAAATGGGCTTTGGCAAAGATATTTGTTTATAGAGTTTAGTTGTCTTTTATTTTTTTCCTATAGGAAAATTTCTTTGGTAGGATAAGAGGCATAGATAGTTCTATTGCCCTCTGGAAAATTGTGTTCAGCTTTCTCTTTTAGACTTTTGATCTTGGGTTCGTTTTTGGTTGTTGTTGGTTTGTTGTTATTGTTATTTTTAGTTATAATTAAGTTTAGATATTTTGAGTAAAACTGAACATATTGTGTGCCAGCCTGAATGTTGACTATTGGTGCTCGGTCCCCTCCCACTGGGGGATGGTGGTGGGGAAGATGGAAAAAGTGCTGCTGTGTTGAATCGCACAATTTGCTACTATTCGGCCTGCTGCCTTGTTAACCTGACAATAAGGAAAATGAAAGGAGCAGGTTTTCTAACAGGCTGCACCAGACCCAAGAAGTGGGTGGATTTTCAGATTCTGTGAATTGTTAACACTTCTAATGTGGAAGCTCTTCACTAGACTTGTAACTATTATATGTTGCTGTATATATAACTTTACTTTTTAATTTTTGATTCTAGCCTGACCACTTCCTTAATTAAAAAACAAAAAAACAAACAAAAAAACAAACCTACACTACTTTCTCCCACGTTTAATTGCATCTATTAAGCACCTACAAAATGTCAGTTATAAAGATAGCTGGGGATATACAAAAGAATAAGCCACTTCCTGTGCCCTCAAGGAGCTGGTAGAATATGAAAAGTCTGCTTTATTTATGTAATAGCTATAAAACAATTTATAAGTATAAAAATAAGGGTACAAATCAGAACCTTATGAGAACATAAAGAGACGTTATTTTGTCCTGCAAAGTGTAAATGGTTTGCGAATAGGTTTTTGTGAATGAATTTTTAGAGGAGAAAACATTGAAATTAGAGTTGAAAAATGAGAAAGACCTTGCTAGACAGAAAAGAAAAGGTAGCTGAATGGTCTGGGTAGAGAGTACTTTAGAAAGGAAGTCATGGTATGTTTGAGAAATAGGGAGGATTTAGTTGTACCTAGATCAGACTGATGCGATGCCAAGAGAGAAAGAATGGAATGATATGAGGTTGGGAGGGTAAGTTGGAATCACATTTAGAATTAAAGACTTTATAATGTAAAATGTGGGGAATAGCAATCATTACTTTAACATCTAAAGCCTTTATAACATATTTACAATGTTCAGATGACATCAGTAATTACTAGACATGCATAGAAACAAGAAAATGAGACAAGAGTCATGTGAAAAATTAGTCAATATAAAGAGATTCAAAGCTGATCTAGATATCGGAATTGGCAGACGGGCCTTTAAAATCACTATGTGAGATCTGTTAAGGCATTTACATGTAAAGGCGGACATAATGATTAAGGAGATAGGAAATTTCAGGAGTAATATGAAAACTGTAAGAAAAAGAACCAAAAGAAAATCTTGAGAACTGAAGAAATAAAATATTTGAAATAAAAAGTTGAATGGAAATCATAGCACATTTAACACAATTAAGTAATAAAAAGACAAAGAAAATAGCAAAAGATGTAAACAGACATTTCCAGAAAGAATATATATGAATGGCTAATAAGCACTTGGCAAGATACTTAACATCATTAATCATCAGGGAAATTTGAAGTCACAATGAGATACCCCCTTATATTCATTGTAATCGCTCAAATTAAAAAGGCTGACAACACCAAAGAATTGCTAAAATTTGAACTTTCATACATTGATGGAGGCATGTGGGCCCCAGGCCTGGCTGATCCCCGGTCTGGCTGTGATCCAGGCTCACTGCTAGGGACAGGACTCCGGATCTAGTGTGTTACATTAAACACAATAGTGCGCCTGCGCCAGCTTATGTAAGAATGATTCAGCTTGCTGTATCACACATGTGTGTCAGAATGCCACTATTGTTCTCTGGCATATATAAGCCCATGCAGTCCCCCAACGTGGAAGTGTGCTCCCCGCAATAAAGTTGGTGCCTGTCGTTTCGCTCTCATGTCAGCTCCCTGTGCGTTCTTTCAACTGGGCGTCTCACCACCGAAACCTTCCCTTCTCAATCAGCCTGGTGCTGACAGGGTATATGTAAATTGGTATAATCTGTTGGGAAACTGTATGTTAGTTGTGAACGAAGTAAAACATATACTGACTTAGCAATTTTACTCATATAGATATTTGTCCGATGAACATAAAAATATTTAACCACAAAAAGACTTGTGTAAGTGTGAAGATTTATTCGTAATAGCTAAAAATTTTAAATACTCCAATGTCCATTCACAGATTAATGGATGAATTATTGTGTACTCAACATGGAATATTAGGAATAAAAATAATGAAGTACTAATACACAGATAAATCTCAAAACCTTGCTGAGTGAAAGCAAGCTCTCTCTTCCCCATATCTTATATGAAGTTTGAAGTTATACAACAGTTGAAATTTAGCTATGGTTAGGGGGAAATCGGACAGCAAGGGCACAGGAGAGCTTTTTGGATTGTTGGAAACATTTTGTATCTTTATTGACATAATGGTTGCATGAGTATGTATGTTTGTTAAAACTCATCAAAACTGCAAAATTGATTGTATGTACGTTGTAACTCATGAATAAAATTGATGGGAATTAAAAAGTAATGTCTTTAGTGGTTCAACATTCTACGTGCAAGAATTGAGGTAAGACTGCCTGGATTCAAGTACTGAAGGCTGTGAATTATAATGAATTAGACTAGAGCAAGGTGGGATTTTGAATCACATTGCCAATACTTTGTGAATGTAGGCAAGTTACTAACCTCTTCTAAATTCCTATAAAATGGTGACAATAAAATTAGTATCTACCTTATAAAGTTGTCCTCATTTTATGGTTCCTGGCACAAAGATGCACTCAGTATATTTAAGCTATAGTCATTATTATTAAATAGCTCTTCAGCTAGACTTTCAGCAGTCAGGAATGCTGGTATAGCCATGAAGATTTTGAGAATTACGTATCTTCAAACTGCATTAGGCTGCAATCTGTATAATGTAGACAATATTTGACAGCATATGATTAAGTACACTAGCCAATCCTATATTAGTTATTCAATTTAAACAAAGTAACTAATTATCTCTTTGCCAAGAGAATACGTTCACGTTAAAGTACTTGAAGTTCTTGTAAGAAAAATCAAACATAGAGAAATTAGGGTTTAATTTTTTACCTGATAGTCTCATTTTCTGTTTCCCATCCCATAATCATTTTTTTACATTTTGGGGTATATCTTTCTAACTCCTATATGTGTTTATGTGTATGTATATAAATGTATATGTATATGTATGTTTGTGTATAATTTTGTAAACAAAATTGTGACTATACTATATAAACTCTTTTAAACCTGGCATTTCACTTAGAAATCTTTTTATGTTCAGGACTCTATTTACATAACATTGGCCCATTGTTTTTAATAGCTACATAATAGTTCATCGCATTGATAGACTTTGTTTTATTTAACCAGCTCTCTATTTATCTGAGTAGTTCTCAGTTTTCACTATTATAAACAACTTTGATATTTCTTTTACTTATATCTTTTGCATTTGTGTTAATTATTTTATACAATAAATTTTAAAAGTAAAAAATTGCTATGTGAAAGAATTTGAACAATTTATCAAACTTTTTTGTAAGAAAAAATTATATCTATGAGTGCCTGTGTGCTTAAAAAGTGAAAGAATGAGCATCCAAATGTTGAGTTCTCTTGGTTGGAGAGTAAATGGTGGTTTTCATATTATTCTTACTTCTTTATATTCCTCATTTTTAAATGAGGAAAACATGTTTTAAAATTTACACAAAATTTCCACTTAAGGAATTTAAGATAATTACCCTTAATAGGGCACATAGCACTGTACTAAACACTATGTGGTGCCTCTCATCCATTATATGATTCAAATTCCATACACAGCCATGTGAAGTAGTGTTGTTATTGACACTGATGTATATCTAAGGAAACTGAGGCTTGAGTCCCATATGCCTGGTAAAGGTAGAGTCTGGATTTCAACATAGGTTTTCTGAAACACTGTAGTTTCAGATAGTCTGGAGTGAATTCATTTTGTTGTGAGGGTCTTTGAGGCCCAGGTTCATTCTCAAACTTCACAGATATGCAAGTGATGATGTGGTAAAGCCCAGATGACCCTGTTTCCTTAGGAGACTTATTCAGCCAAAAGTGATGCCTTCACACCCGTCAATGGTGGACATTAGAAAAGTTATACGTCCCTCAGTGACCACATCTCATCATATATTTATCTTTTCTCAAAATAATAATAAAAATAATAAGAATAAAAAGTAATGGTCAATTACATGGTGTTGTGAACAGTGGAGAGAGGGGCAATGGTCTGGGTAGAGAGTATCAGACCACTAATATCCTGGTCTATTTTTACATCTCAGATGACTGTTACTCTCTTTTTCTGTCTCATTGCCCTTCTTGTTGCAATTTTGCATTTCCTTTCTGTCCAAGGGGACCATTCAATAACAACTAAGAACCCAGATTCTCAATGTCCTGATTTACGTGCATATGGTCTTAAGCCTTTCACCTGTTCATTTACCCCCAATACAGTCATATAAAATTGTCATTTCTGATGGCATCAGATTTATGATTCTCACTGTGAAGGCCAGGGAGCCAGTGAGACCTGAGGTTGGTGAAGGACAGAGAGCCTGATCATTTAGCAAAGTTACAACAGTAGCAGCAGCAGTTCTGTTTTAGTCCCTGTCAAGTGAGTGAGGGTGGTTTTGTAGGTATTTATCAAGACCTAAGCTACCTTTGTCCATCATCTAGTGCCCTGTTACACACCTGGAAGAAATGTATTTGGGGAGGAGGAACTCAGAGGTCTGGTTCTTGCTTTGATTAGCTTTAATTCCACTCTCTCAGTTTTGAGGTGAGTACAAATGTTCCAGAGTGCCTTTCTCATTTTCTTCTCAACTTTGTTTTCATCTACAACCTGTTGGAGACAATACTTACAAGCTCAGGAAGTAGAACTGTTAGCATTTCTTCCCAACCTTGTGTTCTGTGACACTGAGTTGATAGCTTGAAATGGACATGGTGGGAATAGTTACACAATTGAAATTAGAAAATGCTACAAATTAGGGCCCCCCCCCAAAAAAAAACACACACACACACACATTGAGATCCTGGTGTTTAACATTTAGGCACATTTAGGCACATTACTTCTATAACCTTTTCTACTTCTGTTAACCTACAAACTAAAACACACACACACACACACACACACAGAGAGAGAGAGAGAGAGAGAGAGAGAGAGAGAGAGGAGAGAGAGAGAGAGAAAGAGAAATTGGAAAACATAGTGTTCGAGGGATTGGCAACCATGGGTTTTCTTCCATGGGCTATGGTGATTTCTAATATGAGCAAATTGAATTCCTTTTTTCTTCCTATCTTAAGTTTTGCATTTATCTCCAAATGGTCAAGTATGAGCTAACTTTTTTCTCTCCCCCCTAGTGGATGGCTGTATTCACAGAGCAGCTGGCCCCTGTTTGCTAGCTGAATGTCGTAACCTGAACGGCTGTGATACTGGACATGCAAAAATCACATGTGGCTACGACCTGCCTGCAAAATGTGAGTAACATTCTTTTGAACATTGTTTCAAAATATGACAAGCATTTTTATTTGTTTTATTCCACGGGTGCATAACTGGGAAAGGAAATGGTAGTGGTGGTATTTAGTTAAATGTGCTCATATTTTATCATATGTGGTGATAAAATGTGTTTTCCAAATATATATGTATATGATGTTTGACTGCAGGTTATTTTTGTTTAGATCGTCAACAGAGTGTTTCTAAAACAAAGAAATAAAAATATGAGCAAAATATACATTATAGTATTTAAGTGCCATGGAGTGACAGCTTCTGGAAATGATGCCAATTTCTTATTCCTTGTTCAGGTTCCTTGATTGTGAATGTGTTTAGAGCAAAGGAGATCAAAGTGATGTATTGTGTTTTCAGCTGCCATGTAAAGGCTGATTGGCAATTACAGCCAAGGCATCTGTCACACTTTGCTTTCAGGAAAAAGCCAATGGAATGTGGTTGTCAGTGTGAGAATGTATTTGCTCTTTGAATGTGGAATGGTCAAAATTTCCATTATATTTGAATAGAGAGAAGTATTGCATTTGATTGACCTTGTTGTTTAGTCATTTAGCCAACTGAGTAGGGTAGTTTGGAATAAAAATGGTAAGAAGGAAACTGATTAAAGGCATAGATTTTTTTTAGCACGTTGTCTTCAGGGCCTGGGTGGTGGAGGTAGAAGGTTTCACTGCACATTCAAGGTGTGCCTTGACCCGGAAATTGAGACACCAATTAATTGTTTTTCCATTTACCTTCCTCTTATGAGACTGCCTGCGTCTATGAATACATTTTATGTAAAAGTGAAGCTGTTTTTTGTTTTTCTTTTAGCGGTGGAGAAAGTGTGACTGAAAAATTACAAAGCGATCTGTAGGATACCCTTTGGGCTTTGTGTAGACAAGTTGTGTAAGAATGAATTTCCCATGGATATGTATGAATGGAGAGATAGTGCATTGTATTTTAAAGATTACTTTAAAGTATGTTTAAATTTGAAGATTTTTTAGTAAATAGTAATATACTAAAATGCTATTTTTCTTTTTAAATGTTATAGTCCTGATCCTACATTTCACACAGTGCGTTTTTAATGAACGTATATCAACCATATACTGTTTAATTTTCCCTTTAATGACTTCTCATTTTTCTTTCTTTGCTCATGTTTTACCCTGTGTGGAAGAGTCAAATCATGTGCCAAATGACTCTTCACTCCTACTTGGAATATATAATTATGCCAAATAAAGTTCTTTGTGTACAGTGGTGTTTAGAGTAGTTCTCCCTCTGATGCAGAGAGCCTGAGTATTAGAGGGAGTTTCATTTCCAGGATTATATGGCACTATGTTTATAAATATTGGTCAGTCTTTCTTTTTAACAGCATGCTACCTTTGTGATATAGCTAACCAATACACCCTAAGAAAAGCAAATTACTATTTTTAGGTTTGTATCTATCCTTAAACCAAGGATTAAGGCCTGTTCTGTTGATTCACTACACTGTTAGATATTAAAACACATCAAAAATTCTTCAACTCTAAGATTTCTGAAGACAACCTCAGAATCACTAAATATGACCAAATAAAATGGTGGCTCTAATGTATGGATTGACACTATGATAATTTTGTTAATGTGCTTGCTTCTGTTTGATAGCCCTCTAAATAAGTCATTCATCTTAGTACAGGATTATGGAAGATTTGTACAGTGTCAGGCACTAAGGTACAAAGATGGGCAATACCCATATCTTTGCTTGAAGAAATTCATGATTGAATCATGCCCTTGAGCTAAGTAAGGTGTGGCTTTCCTGGGCTTCCTAGGGCAAGTGAGTCTTTGTGAGACAAAGAATCTGGACATGAAAAGTCAATGGGACTTGGTACAGAATCCATGGGAGCCAAGATAATGAGAGCCTGACACACATTTAAGTCACTGTACATAGCCCATAGGTCACGTCTAGTAAAAAAAAAAATCCAACATAATAGTATAATAGAAATTATCAGATTAGAAAATGGTAGTGCTACCTCATGAAAGTCATACACATGTACTATTTGTGAATAGGTCTTGGTATGTCTCTATATTTAGAAAGATTAATAGTTTATATTAAAAAATGTAAAGAAAAGCAAGGAAAGCAATACTAAAATGAGTAATAGTAGCTTACATTCATATGCCACTTTATAGTATTTCACAATACTGTCAAAGGCTTATATTTTAAATTATATTTTATAAACATTGTGTGTGCTCATTTTCCCTTTCCTGAGAGATGTTTTTCTTTTTTATCAATTTGGTTCATCCATTTCAGAGTCATTAACAATCCACAGATGTGCTTTTGTAGAAAGAGAATGAAAAGGGAGCTTATTACATACTGTTTGGGTCATTTTCTCCTCCATATTTAATAATTCCATGACAATTTGACAGCAGAGACTGGCTCCTATCCGTCCTCTGTGACAGGAGGTTTATCATTATAGGGATACTAACGCCAGTCGTCCAGCCACCAGTGATAATATCTTCATGCATAAGCAATTAGTTTAGAAAATGCTATTGTATGGATTACAGACAAACTTGGTAATTTTGGACTGGTCTTTGCTTTTTTTTTTTTCCTTGCTAAATTAATATATTCACAAATGCTTGTATTTGAATTAATATATTTGTAGTCTGTGACTCATATCATGCTTGGTGGAATGATAGGCCTCAGATATTCAGTTTATTCTTCATGACTTGGATGTTTTGAATAATTTATTTTGATGTAAAATATCCAGTCTTTCTTTTCAAAAGTAATCTTAAGAGTAAAAAGAATACTGGCTAATATTTTATTGAAGGCTATTTCTAAGGAAATACTTAGGAACTGGACTAAGGGCTGTTTATACAATTGGAAGTTTTGAGATCTTCTCTTTTACAGTATTAAAGATTTTTTGGATTTATAATAAAATTTGAATTTTTATAGCTTTTCAGAAGCTTGTCAACATATGGGATGTTTCTGTACATGCTAGCATTATCCTTACTCGAAGGTCAGCTTCGTCTGGGGGAGATTTGTCCATCTCAGTCATAGCTCTAGTGTCAGTATCTAGCATAGTGTCTCCTAAATATGTGCTGAATTAATGTGAATGAATGAGTAGTTAAATGAATGAAAGGTTTCAGACCTTTTCACCTGGAAAATAGCTTTTCTGATTTTGCTCCCACTTCTAATTTCCCTTCTGCTTTCCCTTCTGCCCGATGCTGGTAGATGAATATTTCTAAATCCAGAGTCCTTATGATTATCTACAAGTCTCTAGGTGATACGACCTTCCTTACCTCTCTGACATCATCTCCTTCTGTCCTCTCCCTCACTCACACAGGCTACTTTGCTAATCTTTACTGCCTTTGCATCAGCATTCCCTCTGCCTGGAATTCTGTTCTTCTAGATACCTGCATGGCATGCTCCCTCACCTCTTCAAACTCTTGCTCAAATGTAACCTCAGGTGCCACCCACACCAACCTATTTATAATGGCTTCTCTGCTGTATTTGGAATTGCTTATCTGTAGCATTCAACCTTCAAATATACTATATCACTTACTTATTTTGTTTATTGTTTGCCCCCCACACCAGAATGAGGGCGGAAATTTTTTTTTCCTGCATCTTTTTCATTTATTGCTGTATTCATGCAATGTAGAAAAACATTTAACACATAATAGGAGTTCAAAAAATATTTGTTGAATGAATTAATAAAATCTAGCTCTACTCCTTTCAAAATTCTTCACTAGGTTTTTTCTTAAAACTTGTTAGCCTTATATTTGGCCTTCCATGATTTACCGCCATATCTTGAATTATTTACAACCTTTTATATGATCTGAACAGCTCACAATGGTATGTCTGTGCATAGGATTCGTGTTTGGGGCTCTCTGGAAAGCTCTTTCTGTCTTTTTTTCTTTTTTCTAGCTGTTTTCCAGACTCAGCTCAAATATCACTTCTGCAATAAAATAAGTCTTCCTTTATTAATGAAGCTAAAAGTACTTTCCTTTTCCCTCAGAATCCAGGATACTGTATGTTAACATGCTGAGGGCACTTTTTATGTGCTACTTTTTATTGACATATGTACAACTTTCCACCTTTCTAACAGCCCCTTGTATATAATGGATACTAAAGAAATATCTATCAAATGCATTAATTGTTAAAAGTGCCAGACTGGTTGATAATTGGTGGTGGGAGAGATGTAAAAGAATATGTACACTAGTATTCCTAAGAAATGATGAAATTAGTGTCGATTATTCACTGTGTTTTTAAATCATATTTTAACATATATCTAATTCCAAAATCTCTTGTCTAAGAAATTTACTGTTAATGGAGTTTCTCCGAAAGGTGAACAAATAAAAACAAAAAACAAAAAAAAACAAAAAAACCATATCAATTTTATTTAATGATTTTCATCATAGCTCACATGTCTATTTTGTTTCTTATAAATGATTCATTTTTAGGCTTTAAGGCTGAAGAATTATCAAAGATAAATGAAAAAAATTAAACCTCTGTATATAAAAAGGTGGAATCTGTTTCTTTTATTTCTTCTATTTAATCTTTGGAAGACATGAAAGGGTAATATTAGCATCAGACTCATAGTTTTTCATTAGTCATTTGAAAGGAAACTCTAGGGTAAGAGGCCATAGCATAATACGTTTGAATATCATAGAGTGGTATGAATCAGAGTCCTTATTCTATTCCCAGGTGCAATAATAATCAGATGATAGTAGCTTAAACGATATCGTTGATAATAATTAGTACTTCTCTTGTGCCCTTCATCAAAAAATCATAGTACTTTGAAACATTAGCTCATCAGTCCTTTTGAAATTTCTATGAGGAAGTGACATGACAAGTAATGATATTTTCTTAAAACGCAAAAAGAAATTCAGGTACAGAGAGGTTAAATTTGTTGTTCCCAATAACAAAATAAGTCCATATTAGAGGCATGGCAGTGATCAAGTATCCCTAGGGTAGGCAGAGAGAGTCTGTGGCAGGTGTTGGCCAAGACTGCTGCTTGTTTTTATAAATAAAATTTTATTAGAACACAACTATGCTAATTTTTTACATATTGCTTATAGCTGATTTAATATGATAAAACAGTAGTTGTTAATAGAGGCTGTATGACCACAAAGCCTGAAACATTTACTATCATGCCCTTTATAGAAAGTTTGGCAACTTATGGTCTATGGTGATTCCTACTTTTTATAATGGAGGAAGCTGAGATCCCGAGAGGTTAAATATTTATCGACTATTAAATGTATATAACTTACTCAGATCAGTATTGACAAAAGTGAAACTTAAATGCCTGCCTCTATTTCTTAGGACCGTCCTTACTTCTGTTGCCTCAACAGAACATCACTTTGGGAATGGATGATCTGAAGCCTTGTAAATCTTTCAAATTATAAGGCCACCTTGAAAAATAAAATGCCTAGAAAAAAAAAAAAAAAAGGTCATTGTTCTCAATAGGGCCAGAACCAGAAAGTGAATAAGTCAAGTCTCTGAAGGTAGAGTTAATTCAAACTACCAGAGTATTAGACAATAAATCTTTATTCTTTGCTTCCTTCAGTGGTGTTAGCTAACGTGCTGAAAAGGAGCCTGTAGTCCTGAGGAAATTCATTTTCTAGAGTAGGTAGCTCATAGGATGGTTCAAATGAGTCCTCTGCAAAGCATGACCTGATTTTAGCCATTGTGGACCCTACCAGCAGGTGTCTGATTGTGAAGGCAGTGGAGTGGGCATGCTGCTAAGAGTATGACTCTGTCAGTCTTTGATGGAGGCCTGAGGGTCCTCATGAGCCCCTTCCATAATTAAATTACTTATAGTACATAAAGAGAAAAATGGCTTTTAAAGAACATAAAATCATCTTCCTTCCTAGAGAGAGAGAAATGGGATTGTTCCTCCTAAAATCAACTCTGATTGGCTCATTTTCCTTGAGTGTTTTAGGAATTCCACTTTGATTTTAATCTATTTCTTCATAATTACCACCCATTTCATTTATTTTAAGCAGTTTTATACATTTTATCTGTGTAGTGATCCTTGTAATGAATGTGGAAGTAAGAAAGGCAGGAAGATTGTAAAATAAGAGCAGCAGTTCTCACCTGGTCATCACCTGGGACTTTGTTAGAGATGCACATTCTCACGTCCCACCCCAGACTAACTGAATCAGAAACTGAGGTGTGACAAGCTCTCCAGATGAATCTGATGCATGCTCAAGTGTGAGGACCATTGACCTAGATAGTGGTGTGATCTTGAGCAGAGTCTTTGCCTTTTGACTCCTTGCCCTGCACTCTTTTGCCACACAGTACAGGCAGCCTTTTGGGTCACAGAGTAAGGCTTTGTTTGAAGAGAACTTTGACATTCTCTTCTTTTTCTTTGTCATATTTCAACGTTTAGTGGTGATATCTGTATCTGTTTACTTGTTTATTGCCTGTCTTCTTAAACGGAATAATATTTGAGAAAGCAGAAATCATATCAGTCTCATTTACCCCTGGTGTCCTTAGCATCTGACATCATAACCAGTACAGAGATTGATACATGTTTACTGGGGGAATTATTGAAAGCCTTGCATTTGTCATAGTCAGAGCTGCCACTGCAGGAACCCAACCAAGAAGACATTCAGGAGTATGTGATTCTAGAAATCTGAGAGACTAGTACTGCTGTATTTGCAGCCTCTCTGTTATCATATGACCAAACATGCTGCTTGTTTAAAGATTCTAGCAGTGTGGGAGAACACAGGGGCAAAATTTGTTTTGTTTTGTCCACATGGCTCACATATAACCTACACTTAGATGACTTTCATTTTCTCTCTTTTATTTGACCCATTGTGATAGCATAAATTCCATCCCCAATTGGCTTTGTGATGAAATAACTAAACAATTCTAATAGTAAAGAGTATCTTTTGAAAGTATCTACATTTTGAAAGCAACTGGTATTTATATTGTTGAATTTGAGCTAAGATTAGAATAAATGCCTGTGCTTGGCTTGCATTGTTTGACATCTTAGCAAGCCTTAACAGGACACTGTCTATACCTTCTTTTTCCTATGTGATCAATAGAAGATAACAGTGTAAATCAATTCTGGGTAATAATGTAAATAGGCTCTCGAAGGCAATTCCTGCTGTGAAATAAGTAGTTAGCTGTGACACTGGCATTAGCCACAGTGGGGGTAATCAGCCTTTGGATGTGTTTAATCAGAGTTATCAGCTAAGATTAAAAAGAGAGTTACTGTTGTGCAGGGGTAATTATTTTCAGGATTTAAAAGATGAATATTTGAAGGTGTTCTCATAAATTAAAACCATCGGAACTGCTTTGAGTAATTTAGGATGCTTTGAGGTCAGGCACAAGCAAACAGGAAAGGTTAATCTCAGAGCCATGGCAGTTGATGTTCAGGAATTGCAGAATACATTTATTGAAATAAGTAGCGAATGTTGAATTAAATGAAGATTTTCACCAAGTGCCAAAATCTTCCTTGAACTATTACCAACATATGTGATTTTATTAAAAAGTGGACAATACAAAACAACTTGTAAATGTATTTATTCTTCTTGCAATTAATCACTAGTCCCAAAGATTAAACATTAGACCACTTTATGGCTTGATTAAAGGTGTTTTCAGTTAAAAATATTGATGGAACCAAGCTCTGTACTGACCATAACTGTTGGCTCTGGGTCAATAATACTAAATGCCAAGGTAGAAGGTCTAAGGAGAAGTCCTGAATTGAGGACATTCTATCTGTTTGGTAAAGTTTTTTAATCTTTGAACCTTAATTTCCTCATCATGGTTACCTAGGAGTAGTAATGTCTAGCTTAGATGAGTTTGTTAGGGGATATCCACAGAAACACTTTTTAATAGTGTAAGACATCATATAAATATATGGCTCTATTATCACTTGAAAATAATTAGCATACCTCATTCACTTATTCAACCAGTGTTTACTGAGTGCTTACTCTGAGTTAGCATGCTCTTCTATAATTTAGAAGACTATAGTTAAGAAGATAGCTAAGGTTCCAGTTGTCTTCGATCTTAGCTTCTAGCAGAGACAGGCAGAAAAAAGATGTCCATATAAAAGCAAAGTACTTCAGATAATAGTAAGGGCTATAAGGAAAATAAAGCATGACAGTAAAATAGAGAGTGGTGGGAGGGGATACTTTTTCTATTGTGGTTAGGCAGGGCCTCCCGCAGAGATGATATTTGAGCTGAGAGCCATGATACTATCTGGAAGGAATTCATTGTAGGTGGGGTAAAAGCACTTTAGCATTGGGTTAAGAAACAAAATCATCTTTCCTGGTGTGAAAAACAAGATAGTCCATACATTTTTCAATTGTTCTTCCTTGCTACAAATATTCTATTTGAGTTCCAATTATATATATATATGTATATATGTATATATATATGTATACATATATACACACACACACATATGTGTGTGTGTGTATATATATATATGTATATAATTTTAATTTTATTCTAGTTTTTGGAGATAATGGAGATAATATTGCTGTTGCCACAGTTGATGGGAATTTTAATGATCTTTTTATCTGAGTTCCTAATTTTACAATTAAAGATACTAAGGCCCAAAAGGCTTATTTAATTTTTCCCAAGGTCATGTGGTAAAAGATAGAGCCAAGACTAGAGCCTGGATATCTTGACTTACAGTATGGTGCTCATTCTGCTAAAGTGTACCATCTTTCCTGGAGTCTTTTTGACTCTCTTATAGGAATATCTCTTATAGGAATTTAATCAACTATTAAGTGAGATGATATACATGAATGTACTTTTGAAATTTCTTATTTCATATGTCACTGTTATTACTAACAGTAATTTTAGATGAGTTGCATATAAATTATGACACTAGGAGCTCGACTAGTAAAGTCGATTTTGGATTTCTTCCATTATAGCTCATCCTCATAGAAAAGGGAAACTTTGTAAGTCATTTTGAGAGTTTTAGATGGCCACTTTATTGGTTTGAAAGATATGTCACAAGTTCTTTGCTATTTCTCTCCTCCCCTTTTATATGACCTGAACTTAATGACTCTCTTGTAGTGAATAGAATGTGTCAGAATAGTGGAAATTACTAAGAATAGGTAACAAAAAGACCATGGCTTCCATTTTTGATGCCTTCTCTTGGTATCGTAAAAATTAACCACAAACTTGAAAGCTTAAAAGAGCAATTTATTCTTTCACATTTCCGGAAGTCATGGGTTTGAAATCAAGATGTCAGCAGTGCTCTACGACTTCTGAAATGTCTAGGGGAAAACTCATTCTTGTCTCTTGCAGCTTCTGGTGGCTCCAGGTGTTCCTTGGCTTATGGCAACATAACTCCAATCATTGCCTTCATCTTCATATAGTCATCTCCTTTATATGCCTCTGTGCCTTTTCCTCTTTTCTTCTCTTATAAGGACACTTGTCATTGCATTTAGAGCCCACCCTAATCCAGGATGATCTCACGTCCTGAGATCCTTAATTACATTTACAATGACACTTTTTCAAAATAAATTGATATCCACGGGTTCTAGGCCTTGGGACATGGACATATCTTTTGGGGGGTCACCATTCAATTCGTTACACATTCTCTCTAAGTGAAGTCAGCTTCCATGTCATGAGGCAGTCCTGAGAAGAAGAAAACCCTCTACCATGTTGTAAGGGGACTTAGACAGCCTCTTAAGAGGCCCATATGGTGAGGAACTGAGGCCTGCCTGCAACAATGTGAGTGAGCCTGGAAGCGGACCTTTTGAGATCTGCCAACAGCCATAACAGTGATCTTGCGAGCACATCATTCAGTCCCAATCAAGCTTTCAGCTGTTTGCAGCCCTGGCCGGCAGTTTGGCTGCAACATTATGAAAGAACCTGAGCCAGAATTACCCAGGTAAGTCATTCTTGAATTACTGACCTGAAGAAGCTGTGAGATAATAAATGTTTGTTATTTTAAGTTTGGGATATTTATTATGCAGCAATAGCAATAATGCAGCCATTATGGCCATGAACTTTATTAAGCACCGTGAAGAGCCCACTGGCAGAATAGTTGGTGTCTCACATTTTCTTAGCACTTGGCCTGCCAGGTTGAGGGAAAAGCCTAAATGCAAGGTGAAAGCAAACTAGAATTTGAGGTAATGTTACACTTTGTGATCTTAAAATCACAAAATACAACCATACTCCTTCACCATACCTCTGTCATAAGACAGCATACCAGACTGGGAAAACTATTACAAATGGAAACTTCTGTCATTTTTATATTAAAAAAAAAGGAAAAGATTAGTTGATTAGGGTCAAACAGAACCCAAAGTCTGGCTTACCACACAAACCAAAATACGTAATTGGATATTAATGTTTACCTGATATTCCTTTATGTATTATTATTATTATTTTTTAGTCTTTGCACCTGCCACTCACATGCTCTTTACTGATAGGAACTGCTGTTTTCATTTTGAGAAGAAAAATTAATTCAGTTTCTATCCTGTGTTGATGCTGCGAGCTAAGTGAAGCAGAGGTAACTTTCTATTTACATTTGCAGCAGTGCCCTTCTAAGTTTGTTTGCTATACTAGGTGGTGTGTTACCCATTAGCTCCTTCATTTTTCAGAACCACCTAGAGTTTGCTCCATTTCTAATCACATGCTATTTGTGAAATCCCTATAATTTCCTAAGGCCTTCTAAAGCTTTTCTCTTCCTACCTGTGACATTTTGAGGAAAGATTTATTCCCCTTCTGTGTTTATTCTGCTTAGTGAAGATCATCAGAAACAACCTTAACTGTATTTTTGAAAATTCTCTTTTAAATTGTGTCTGCATTGTATTTAGAGTTCATTTGCCCATTTGAAGGTGTGTGAAGGGCAAAGGACTATCTTAAAAATCCCTTTGCATTTACAGACACTCGTTTTCACTTTCTTATGTCATGACACATGGTGCCAACTATTGTCTTTTCTTACATGGCCAGATGATTTGTTCTTGTTTTAATGTTACTCCTGTGCTTAGGTATGTCATATATATATATACATAGGCATGCCATTTTTCATGTACTCCATTAGAAGTGTATTCTCATTATGCTGAGTGCAAATTTTCTTTTGCATCACAATATGTTTTATGAGTATGGAATTCATGCTTCTTTTTTCCAACTTGGGGAACTATTTGGGGGAGAGCATTCTAGGAGCGTTTGGGTTTGGGGATTGCTTGGTGGAACTGGATGGAGGGCCCTAATGATCTCCCAGGAAAACTACGGAGAGGTAACTGGAGGACAGGCAAAAGAAGCTAACTGCAATTGTGGGCAGGGTACCAGTATTGGGCCTATTTCCTTCATGTGTTTAGGACATGTCTTACCTATTGTTTAAAATTAATAAAAAAATCTTGGTTATCTTTCTCCTAATAGTATTCACAGCCTGAATAGTTGGGTGGATATGAAAAACAATGAGAGATTGAGAAACCCCTGACAGTCTATCTATCTATCAAGAATGGTCAGGGCTCTGTACATAGAATATTGCATAGTTATGAGATCGATCCATGTAGCTATGCACATAGAGGAAGGTGAAATTTAGAGAACTACATGTTCGAAAAGAGTTATGATTTCAAACCTTTCCTTACATTCTCTGTCGTCTGTAATAGCAGCATTTCTCCATATACAAAATTAACTGGTTGTCATGGGCACCAAACCTGTTACCTTAAACATATTAATATCACAGTCCAAGCAGCATCCTATTGTTTATGCCTATTTTGAGATTAACCATCATACAACATTTTTTTCCTTTTATTTTCTTTTTTACCAATCTGTTTAGAAATGATGGGATACATACTTTAAAGCCTGTAAGATGTTTCTGTTAATTGTTCACCATTGTTTTTAGCAACTTTTTATTTATCACTGTGATTGAGGACATGCATTTGGAGACAATGGAGCTTTTGATAAGAGTCTCACATTACAACATTTAAAGCTGGGGAAAAAAATCTAGAAATCACTCTTTTAGCAACTGAAATGAGTTTGTCCCATTAAGAACTAGGCAAGGATTTTTTTATCCTGTTGTTTAAGACTACACTTTGCATCTAACAATCTGTCTGGTACATAGTAGGTAGCAAGTGTTTCATTCATTCAGCAAACACTGATTGATTCCTGAAGTATGTACTAGCAGCTTTGCTTATCTTTTGGAAAAGAATAATATACAAAACAGACAAGAGCCTCACTTTCATAGAACTGAGTTGAGTTGAGCTGAAATGAATCAAGTGATTTGCCCAAGATCACACAGATGTTTAAGAGATAAAACCTTGCCAAGAATCTAAATTGTTAGATTCTTAGTCTATGGTCCTTTCTTCTTTTTTTCATGGAGATTTTATTGGGTGGATCTTATATTGAAAAGATCTGGTAGTACGGACCTTCTTACCTCATGTTTTCTTGTGGTTTTACAATGCAGTGGCCAAGGAAATGGTCAGTAGATTCTGACACATTTGTGCATCGGGATGTAGAAGAGGGACATGGTACACCTCTCTCTGTCTACTATAGTAAATTATTCAGGAAAACCTTATTCTAACTTGTCATCAGAGGCACAGGTCTTTCTTGACTGGGATCTGATATGAGAGCTGCCTGACATTTTCTAACGATACATTTTCTAGTGACTCATAGAGCACATTCCTAGAATCCCTATGAAAGGGTTTTATCACTGTCACCCCATGACTCCATTCTCTTGCCCTGCTTTAGTTGACATCTCAGCCCTTATCATCATCTGATATTATTTTATGTATTTATTGGTTCATTTGTCTCTTCCCCTAGAATGCAACCTTCATGAAAACAGGGTCTTTGTTCACTGCTATACTGACAGAGCCTAGGAAGATAGTTAAAACCATTTATGATTGAACAAATGCATGTATGCTTGAAGTTAATTACATATAATTATTAGCAGAGTTCCTGGAAAGGGTAGCCTAAAAGGACATTTAGCTTCATGCTCTGCTCATTTGGCTGCCAGTAACTTGGCTAGTAGTTATGAATAAGCCAGGGAAATAGCATCAATGTATGGGAAGATCGAAGCTATATTTGACATTTGCTATATCTACCAAGAATGTCTAAAGTACGCTGTACATTTTTTTCCTATTTTTCAAAACTCTGTAGTTTGAGTAGCGGTGTCAAGATAAAATAAAGCAGAAAGGAAGAAGTTTTAAGAATTTTAAAGATCTGGGAATCATGACCTGACTTGCCTAACTAAAAGCCAATGAATTGATAGTGAAGTCTTTCCTATTGAATTAGTGCCTGTGTTCAAAGATGATTTCCAAGTGCAATTTATTGTTAAACCTCGTTAAAATCAAGTGATAATTTATGATTTTGAAATATGTTATGACGGACTTTCTGATTGAGACTGCTAGCCTTACTGCTTACAGCTTACATGTAAGTATGTGCAAAAAGGGAAATATTGATGTTTATTTCCTCTGTATTCAAACTGTTCAGACTTTATGGGAAATAATAAAGGTTTACAACTTGTTCTTCACAAATAGGATGCTAGGGACTTACAGCTAGCACAAGAAATATATTTATTATTTTATGTCAGAATGATCTGGGCCATCTCCCCCTTTATATATTCCCAGGACTAATTGTTACTTAGGGTAGAGAAGGAAATAGCACGATAGTCGGTGGTTAGAGAATATTAATTTGACATATATAAAATTTTTCTTTTACTACAAAGAAGAAAATTAACTGACCAGTGGGCAACACAATATCATTCTATGTTAACCCCAATTTTGCCAAGTGGGGTGAAGGCACAACTCACCTGATCAGGCCCTTGGGACTTCTTGACAAAAAGGTTTAAAAACATAGTTACAGTTTCTGGCCTAAGAATCATCTCTGCTTCTAGCATTTATAGTTTCAACCCTGGTCCTGAGACCACTGTATCATGTAGGAAAAAAAAAAAAAAGAAGTTGAGGTGATGAGGGAAGACAGAAAAAAACATAGTTGTCATATTAGTATCTTCCCCACCTTGGCAATAATTGCATTGTCATACAGGCATCCTCTTCCACCTCCTTTTCCCCAGATCCACCAGAAAACACATGGATATCTAGCGGGGACACTCCCTTGGCCCCATTCATATTAATTGTGAGCACACACTTAACCCAGCCCTTAATGCATTTGTATCCCTGGATTTTAAAGAACCAATACTTCAATTGCCCATTCTGATTCTCTACTATATTATTACTCTGAGGAAGATACCTTTCTGCCCATTGTTGGGCATTATAGTCTGTAACATGTGCTCCTAGATCTGAAGAAATGTGACTCAGTGGTCCACATTGGTACACTATCTTCTGTTCCAGTTCTTTTATAGTACTCTTAGCATTTTTACCTACCACTGGGTAAGCAAAACCCAGTGAAGAGTCAGTGTCTATTCCTGTCAAGATGCATTTGTAGCCCTGAAGCAGGGGCTACCTGCTTCAGTCTCACTTGCTAGCTATGTTCAGGGCCTTCCGCTAGGGTGTCTGCCATGTTGCCATCTGCAGTCTCTGTCTCTTGTTGGCAGATAGACAATTCTTATTGGGATTTTGTGCCGTAGAGGTTATAAAAAGAATATGTCTGAATTCAGCCAATCTCTGCATTGCTGTAGTACTCCCATTTCCACTAGTTTCAGGCTGCTCGGTGGCCAACTTCAGTGAGTACACAGGGATATATGTTTGTTAATTCCAACCACTTTCTGAACCTGGAAGGGTGTTCTTGTGATGAGCACTGATATGTCTTACTTTCATGCACCCCGCAAGTCCCCTTAGTGATTGCCATAGGACCATGGCTTATATGAGCATCCCTGTAACAGACCAGGTTTCCATTGCCCCCCTGCCCGACGACATGGCCAAGCCATTGGCTATTGCCCATGAGTCGGTACAAAAATGAAACATAGGAGCTTTCATCATAAAACAGCATGCAGTTCAGCTGATTTGTTTTTACCTTCTTCTATCAGAGTGGTGGCCTTTCAAACAGGTTATTGTCTGTTCACCTTGGAACTATTTTCAACAAACCAAGCAGCTCTTTTTTGGTCAGTTGCGAGCTGTTTATAGGGCACTGTCCAAACGATAATAGAATCAGCAGCTCCTCATGCAGTTCTGAAGCTAATCTTAGGGGAAAAGATGTTCTCTGCTCATGATTACCTCCATCCTTTTTGTATTCCCCCAGTAGCATGATCCTGTGTAAACCCTTTTTATTTTATTAGAGAACTCTTCTGGGCACTTCCCTCTCCATTAGTGTGTTTCTCTAACATCATCCAAGACATTGTGAGTATTTCAGGCTTCAAGATTATTTTATGTCCTTCAGTCGTAGGGGCAGTTTCAATTAATATCTAATAGCAAGTTAGGGGTTTCCTCTCAAAAGGAAATACTGTAGTCCAGAGTCACAGTAGCTGCCCCTGGGAGGCACTCACTAGCTTTCGCCATAGCCCAAGTCTGTGTTACACACTGGGCTAGTACACAGAGAATTTATCCTTATCAGCACTTTTGATTCTAGTCTACACTGCATAGGCTCAGACAATTTTTTTTTGTCCCCACTTAGTATGTCCAATTAATATTGCTTAAAGAGCAGATCAGCGTGCCTTTTATTTTATAATACTAGGTAGGAGAGACATTCTCCACACAGACATAATGTTGTTTCCATAATACATTCAGGTAAAAGACACACAACCCGTTGAAACATACCAATTCTTCTGCAAACTTTCACCTTAATTCCATCAACCCTTACATTCCTAACTGCAGCCTCCATTAGGATTTCATTAACGGGTTTTGCTTTTACTATACTAGATAGGGGACATGTCCCCAGCCAGACATAATATCCATTCCTTTAAAACATTCAGGTGTAGAAGAAACAATCTTTTTACATAAGAATCTATTTAACTGCTCCAACTTTCATAATCCTATCAACCCTTATATTTTCATATTCTTTCCATCTAACTGTAATCCACTTCAGGGCCTCGACAGTGGGTTTCGCTACCAAAGTGCTTGTGGCTGCCTTATCAAGGAGTCCTGGTAACTTCTCTTCACCCTTGGCCATTTTACCTACTCTCGTATGTAAGACATTGGTTCCCAGCTGAGAGATGAGCCAAGGGATTCTGGCCCTTTTGTCATTCCTTATCTGAACTAATCTTCTTGACTGTTCCTCCATGTAATTCTAGGTCTGAATTCTCACTGTAATCTTTGCTTTCCAGCTTTTAAAATTCCCCCAAACTGGGATACATTGACAAGACTCATTTGGAGCCCTTTCATATTGGAGGGCCAAGAGGAAGTCCTTTTGGTACACCCAACCTTTAATATTGCTTTATTAAGAAGTTTTTAATATTGCTTTATTTCAACACCATCGATGTTCATTTTATTTATCTAATTTATCTAAAGATTTCCACCCTGCTGGCATGAGTCCCTTGACTCTTTCCTTTCTTTTTCCTTTTTGCTTCACTACCATCAATGTTTGCTATATTCACCCCATTTCTTAATAGCCATTTAAAAATGTCCACCTTGGTGGGACATGTCCTTTGACTCTCTGCTTTGCCTCTCTGCACTCTCTTGTTAGTTAATTTCATGTTTTTATTAGCATCCATAAGACTTAGGAGAAGCTGAGAGAGTAAAATCGATAAGGCTTCTCATACTGTTCTTGATTTTGCAGCAGTAGAGTTACAAGGGGTTTCATGCAAAAGGGACCCCTTTAACCACTGCATTTACCATGACTTGGGCAATAGGTTTGTTTGGTGGGCGATTATCTCAATTATCATAAAGCCATATAAAGCCATGCACATAAAGCATATAAACTGCTTCATCTTGGCATTTATAGGGACAGTTGGACAGTCTCTCTTTTCAGAGTAAGCAGACCTTACAGCAGATTTCATACAGTTCACCATACTGGCTGTTACTTCAAGAATAACCTACTATGTGTCTGGATCATATATAGCCATCTATGATTGTATTATAATGAGCTGTGGGTTCTGTATCAACCCAGAAACATCTTCCATCCTGCAAAATTCAAAACCAAAGACAGTGCTCCTTAATTAGTTACTATCACAGTCTATTTTAGTAAATGTTCTTCAGGAAGCAGATGATCTTGTTCGACAAAATGAGACAACTCCTTTATACTCTCTGGTTTCAGTAGTTTCTTGGTTTTGCCCTTCCCCTACATCGATTACCTTCTTAGTGACCAAAGGTACTTACTGTTGTCCTGCATAATTTTTCCCTTTGTAGACAGCTTTGAGGCTCTATTTCACATTTCCTTATGTATCCAATTAGCCAACTCCTCAGGAATCAGATCTACCACCATTTTCTAAATTCCAATGATAACTTTTAATTTTATTAAATGATCACAGCATAGCCAGAAATAATATCCATACAATGGGTAGCTAGGGATTCATACAACGGGTAGCTAGGGAGCCATCTAGGGATCAAAGGTTCCTCATCCCCTGCTCTTTCATCTTTTCTCTTCACACACCAGATGAGCTAGGGCTTGCCTAGCAAATTCCACTTCTGACACCAGTTTTGAGCTGTTCTTACAACACTTCTAATAACAAATGCGTGTTGTGTTTTGTGTGCAAGTATATTTGTTACACCAACCAAGTGGATGTCCTGCAATTTAATTTATTTCTGACACTATCTACTTAGAGTTAGTGTCATATGCCACAAGTTAAGGAGCTCAATCCCACACACTGCCCCCACTTCTGATTCCAGTCAAAAGTGCCAGCTTGTCACCAGTATTTCTCACTGACTGGTTAAATTAAGGATTCACATGACCCCTTTTTTAGATTTGATAATTTACTAGAACACCTCGCAAAACTCAAGGAAATACTTTACCTACTATTACTGGTTCATTATAAAGGTTACAACTGAGGAACAGTAAAATGGGCGAAACGTAGAGGGTGAGGTATAGAGTTGCCTCTCTGGGCATGCCACAGCCTCAGCATCTGATGTGTTGAACCTGGAAGTTCTCCAAACTCCATTGTTTAGGAATTCATCATATAGGTATGGTTGATTAAATCATTGACCATTGGCGATTAACTTAATCTCCAACCCCTTTTTCTCCTTTTAGAAGTTAGGGGTGGAGGTGAAAGTTCCAAACCTCTAATCACTTAATTTCTCTGGAAACCAGACCCCATCATGAAGCTATCAAGGGCTCACCAAGCCTCATTTCATTAGCATAAAATCAGGTATAGCTAAATGGGCTTGTTATGAATAATAAAAGATACTCCTATCACCTCTATCACTTGGGTACAAAAACCAAAGATATGTATTTCTAGTTGCATTACAGTAATCAGTCTCACAACTTAAACTATATTTATGCAGAAATATTCTTAAGCACATACACTAATAATTTGTACTCCCATACCTACATGAAAACTAGTTTATTTTCCACAAATGCCCAGTTTTACCACAGAGTTTTAAATCTAGAAGTTGGAATTAACTTCTTCATATATTACAAGAGCATTCTCAGTTTCTTTGAGAGATGAGATTTAACCATGACTTTTCTGTGGGTGTAATGTATACTTATACACTATAGTTTGAGATAAATTCATTTTTAGCATCTTATATTTATGTAAGTTTCCTAGATGCTAGTTTTAAGCAAGGTTTCACATGGCATTAAATTTCATGATATTGTAAACTGAGTTTTATAGAAGAACTATTTTAAAATTTAAATAATAGACGTTTTAGACCATAACTGAATATCTAGCATAAGGTAAAGCAAAAAATTCCAGTTGTGAAGCTGAATATCACTCAACTATTCAATGATTCTTAGATATAGATGGATAAGCTTGTTCTTTTACAGTTATACCATATGGTATTCATCTATTTTTCTGCAGTAGATGTGCCAGATAGCCAAAACTTTTGCTTAGTATCTTGGGGGGAAATGGATCTGTGATCTGAGCACTTATTTTATGCCATTCTATCCATGCATTGTACAAATTCGTTTAAATAGGGGAACTAAATTGCTTACAGGAGTATAATACATTTCCCTCAGTGAATGTTGGACCTTTTTGATGCATACTGATTAGGGCCCTGACACAGTCCTAATCTACATACCAAACATATACATTTAGCTTTCAAAACAGAAACTGGCACTGCTGGAGCTGTGGGAGTAAGCTAGTTAACCAAAGCAATCTCTCCTTCCTCTCTGGGAAAAGGATTTATCATTGATGGTCTAGAGTCCATTGTCTGAAACCTCAAGGTAGGCTTTCTAGTTGATAAAAGTAAGTTCTGTAACATGGCAAAGGTTTGAGACTCCAACTCATCTTTTTTACTTCCTTCCTGTGAGAGAATATCAAGAGGCCTACAGCTTAAAAAATGAGCACTAAATGTTCTGAAACACTGATGTTTAAACATGCACAAAATATAAGTAGAAACCAGTGTTGTTAGTTTTACCTTTGTAATGGACAACACAAAAAGCATACAAATAATAATTTCTTTAGCCATGGAGCACTCAGGTTTCTCTTCTGCCATAAGTATTTCTGTATGTCATTGGTATCTACATATATTTTGTAGTTACTTTCCACCTATTATTTTCTGATATTTCAAAGATATTTTTACCTGATTATTCACCTTTTCTTACTTTCATTCTATCTCAACTAGTTTAAATTGAAGGCTTAAGGTCTTGTGTGTTCTCTATGTCAACTCCTGAACATCTATACTTCTAAAATATGATGCTATACTCTTTTAATAACTTCGTCCTTCAAGTTTGTTTCATAGATGCTGCCATTTGACTGAAAAGTCTTCTTGGTAATCCACTAATTAAATCCTTCTTTCTGGGGCCCAAGAGAGATCTCTTGTGCTGAATTGCACTGTACAATAAATGACATTGTAATGAGGTTTTAACTTATTAGTTAAATGAACGAATGGGACATTCATTCATTTGCTGTTGCTATTCATTAGTATTTTATGCTGTAAAACAAGACGGTGCAGTGGATGAAAACCAGTGCAATCTCTTCTTCTTATAATTAATTATCATTTCAGTGTATTAAAGGTAGTTTCACTCAATGGAGAAATACCCTTGTAAAGAAAGGCTAAGGCAGTCTAATGAAGCTGTGTGGTCACTTCTGTATATTGCTGAGCTCTACCTGTGTGGAAGGCCCTGTTTTAGATCCTTCTGCAATATTACCTCGTTTTTGTTCTCAAAACAATCCTGTGTAGTAGGTTCTGTTATTATTCCTATTTTATATACAGGGAAAATCAGGCAAAAGAGGTTAAGTATCTTTCCTGAAATCCCATAGGTAGATAGAGGGAGGATTCAAACTCAGGTGGTGTCTTTCTATAGCTCTGAACTTGTAAACAAGATTTTATCTCATTCCTGGGCATGAACATTTACTTACATATGAATTAATTTCATTAATTCTCTTTGATTTCTTTCCTCTTTTAAAATTAAAATTGTTGATATTTAGAAAGGTTTATTTTTTTAATTTGAAAAATGTTTAAGCTCAGAAAAATAATGAGAGTGATAATAAGTGCTTATGCATTGACAACTAAGAATTTAAAAAATATTAAGATTTTGGCCTCTATTTCCTTTTTTAAATTAAAAAAAATAAGATATTTCTGACTAAATTCTTCTTGTTAGTTCCATTCCTTCATTTCCTTCTTCCACTTCTGGCCCAGAGCAACTACACTTAAGAGCTGGATGTAAAACTTTCTAGACTATATTTTTATATTTCTACTACGGATATCGAAATATTCATAAGCCATATATATTTTGTTTTGTGTGTGTGTGTGTGTGTGTGTGTGTATTTAAGTATAGGTAAATGGCCTCTTATTGTACAGATTACATGGATTCTTGAACTTTTTCTCCACTATTATGTTTTTGAAACTCTCCATAGTGATCTATTAGCAATAATGGATTATTAGCCAATATATTGAATTCTATCTTCTAGATATACCATTTTGTATTTGTTCATTTTCCTATCAACAGGTGATTAGATTGTTTCCAGTATTCTCTTATTATAAGCAACGCTGAAATGAACATACTGCCTCACATATACATGCCTCCGAAGTGGGGTTTCTCGTTGGGAGGGGCTGTGCTGTCATCTCTAGCAATGAACATAGAACAGCAACAAATGAGGAAGGGTCACATCAGAACTACAGTTGAGAACAAAGTAAAGAATCAAGCAAGAACATTTACTATGGTTTATGAGACAATGTTTCATAATAATCATTATGCATACATACTTTATGAAGTCCCGACAAACAAATGTTAGGTTTATGTGCACTTTAATAAAGAGAACTCTGAACTAAGATATAAAAGACCTGGATTTTCTCCCAGCTGTGCTCTAACCTAGCTTTGTGCCATAAAATAACATATTCACAAACTCTAAATCTCATTTTTCTCATCCGAAGTAGAGGAATTTTTAGTAGAATTTTCCCAAGATTCTTCCTGAGTTAAGGCTAGAACAAGTTTTCTTTAATGCGAACACACCTCTTCAGCACTGAACTCAGTGATCCACAGGCCTAAATCTTTAGTGTCCCCCTAACCTGCTGCCCTGCTGTTACAGAACAGAAAGAGTCTGTCCATCTGGCACTAGCAGAGCCAAACACTAAACACCAAGACTTGCAGTGGAGAAAGACTGGCTGTTTTATTATGAGTGGCACCACCCAGGAGAATGGTAAGCTAGTGCTCACAAGCCCAAACGCCCTGATCCGGGGTTCAGGTTGAGTATTAATGGTACAAGGGCAATAGCTATATGGAAGCACAGGTGAGGCAAATTTTAATTGGAGGATCTTGGGTATTTATGGTAAGGGATGTCGACACAGATCTTCCTGGACAAAGGACCCTCTGCTGCTGAAAGGGTTCGGGTGTTCAAGTTCTGGTTATATCCCATTCCTTCGGTTCCGTGGGGTGGAGTTGGGGGGCTGCGAGACTTTGGTCTGGGTGCAGCAGATCAAAGTTCTCTCCTCTGCACATGCTTCAGCTGCATGACTTGTAGTTTGGGTCTGTCCTCTCTGAAAAACAGTTCAGTATCTTGTTAAACAGGATAGTACCATTTTGAGCCGGTTCTGCAGTTACAATTTCTCCACCTGACCATTGTTATCTGAGCTTATCTCCCCAGTTTTCTTTCTGGGGAAACCAAAACAAAGATATTCACCTATTCAAATCCTGCCTGTTCTACTTCTAGCCTTATTCCGCAGGCTTTGAAGGTTCTTACTGCCCTACTCCAGCTCAGGATCATAGAACTGTTCTGGACCCCTATAGCATTTATCATTTGAACCAATTAATGCAAGGCTGTTTGTGATTATTCACATTCTTACCTTTTGTGTCCCTCCTACTCCCCATCATAAGATGAACTGCCAAAGTCAGGAACTTCTTTTGTGTTGCTTTGTTTTTCTTTTTAATGTCCCTCAGTGCCTGGCTTGGAACTAATGCAGAATATACATATGAAGTAAGTGTGTATTGAATGAATAATTTAGTCTTAATAGGTCTATGCTCCCAGGCCTGATTTTGTGGATGTCAGCCACCTCTTTGCTCCTCTTGGATTTCTTTGCCTTTTAATTAACTTCCTATTAGACTTGTGGTTCTTGGTGACCTCCTGAGGGCCTGACAATCAGAAGGTTACAGACTGGGCCATCCATTTTGTTATACGGGTAATATAAAGTAATACTCCCTCTAGTCAACACTTTCAGAACATTTGAGCCAAGTTGGCAGAAATAACAGGGAATAAAAATGTGTTGGGAAGTAGCAATTAGAATTTAAAAAAAATTTTACCTAATGTCTTTAATTCTAAATTTATCTACCCATAGCTTTGTTTTAAAGTTATTTTCAAGATTTCATGAAGTTAAAAACAAATTAAAACATTAAAGATTCTAAAAGTTTTTGCCTCAAATATTTTGACCATTTTACTCCTATGAGATTGAATCTAATTTATTCTCTTTCTCCCTTCCATCCAACCTTCCACACTTTCTTCTTTTTTCTCCCTCCCACCCCATCTCCCTTCCTTCCTCCCTCCCTGTCCATCTGCTTCTTCCTCTCCCTCTCCGTGTCTCTATCTCCCTTTCTCTTCTTCCCGTCCTTTCCTTCCCTTCTCTTCCCTTCCCTTCCCTTCCTTCCCAGAATCAACCCAATTGAAATAAAATTTATAAATTGGCTTTTTAAATTCTCTACTTTATTTCAGTTAAATATGTCACATGTTTAAAAATTGGCAAAAGAATTCAAGTGAGTGAAGCTTGACAGTTTATGGTTTTGTTTAGCAAACGACTGTGTTAACATAAGAAATTTGTAGAGAATTTTATGGTTTATTTGAGCCAAACTGTCAACAATTGCCAGGAAGCAAAATCTCAACGACTAAGAAAATGCTCTGGAGAATGGCAGTTTTACAGCATATTTCATACATTAGAATCAAAGGAGATGTAAGGATGGTTACATGAAATTCATGGGTGGTAGATGAAGGAAGTAGGAGAAAGCAAAATGGGGAAACCTCTGGGATCAGAGAGACGCATACTTCATTTACAATGGTGGGTACCGGATAGTTAATAATTAACATTTACAGCACATAGAGATGGTATTCAGAGAATGAGATAACAATGAGTGGTTCTGCTGTCTGTGTTCCAGTGCAGTGGGTGTGCCCTGAGGGGTCTGGGAAAGGAGACTACTCTGATATTTCAAAGATGTGTTATCTTAGATGCAAAAGACAATAGACAGGCTCACCGAAGGGAAAGTTGACATTTGTCAAGGAAACTACAGGTTCTACAATGTGACTACCCTCCATGATCCGCTTTTAGGTAGGAATTTTTATGTTTAGACAATCCTATGTGGTTACTTTTTGCCTTGAGTTTGTAGTACCTGCCATGCTGGCCTCTCCCAAGCTTGTCAGGTTTAGCATGTGGCCTCTTTTTCATTCACAAATATTTCCCTTCAACCTAAAAGCTTTCCCTACAGTCTTCACTTCTCTGAAATGATAACTAGTACTTGTGGTCTCTTTCAAAACTTTCTGTAACCAAGGTCATTATTACTTATTACATGAGTTCAAAAACCGTGTAACAGTTAACATGCTACTTATCAAACAGTGTAACATGCTACTTATCATTTATTTCAACCTATTTAGTGAGTATCGATTTTATCAAATATATTCCAAAAAGCTTGTTTCCCAGATTCAATTCTTTTCAAACCGCACATAACCTGGGTGGGCAGAAGAAGCCTCTCCTTTTGCTCTGCTTTAAGTCTTCCCAAATTGGCTTTATCATTGCCTCTCCAGTTGTCCTTAGAGTTCATCGCAGATTATCTCTTTCCGTTGGCAGAAAACAAGCAGCGCCGAGACCACAGGGCACAATTGCTAAAAGGTTCCGAACTCTTTCAATTCAGCCCTTATTCTAATTTTAACTTATATGGTGCTGCTGTGAAAAGGCTGTTTGCCTGAAATAAGGTGAATAAATAAATGATATCCTGCATGTGGAATTCATGAAACAGGATGCAGAAATATAGCAGCTAGAATTTAGATCCACGGTATTATTTCTCCTTTCTTGCTTTTCTTTTTTATTCTTCCTTTCCTACTCAATGATCAGATTGATAGAGTTGTCAGGGGTAAAAGGATAGGATATAAGATTTTATAAATTTGTTTACTCCTCTCTGTTTAAAACATGTGACATTGTAGAATCGAGCATAATTCCAATCATCTCCTGAAAGGCTGAGGTGGCAGCCATGTGGAATGAGCTTCCTGACCTTTGTGGAGTCCAGAAGGTTTGAAGGAAGAGCATTGAGAGGAAAAGACACTGAACCAGCCCCTTGTCTGGGACACCCACAGTGATGAGCTCCAGTAATTTTGCTGAGGTCTGCTGAATTGAACTAAGACATGCTGGTTCTAATTATGAAATAATTTGAATAGACTTTTTAATTTTTAATGCAGATATTGTGTCTTAACATCTTCACAGAAGAGCCTTTATGAAGGTATAAATGCTAGGACTGTGTTTCTATAAGACAGAGAAAAATCAACACCCTGTCTTGTCCTGCCTCTTTGGAAGATAGAAACTGATGCCGTCTTGATTTTTAGTTTTTATTGTAGCTTTCAGTGCTGAGCTTGTCCCAGGGCTATAGAGGTTGCTTCTCCATGAGGCTCACCCACTACAGGCACAAAGGTTGGGGTGAGTTCCTTGGCTACCTACTTCTGGGAGTATTGCATTCAGACTCGGTAGGCTCGTTTCTACTTTTGACTGGAGCCTTATAACTGAACCCTAAATATATTAATATGATAGGGAAGCAGGTCATTGCAACTATTTGTTCAGATAAGTTGTGTGCCCAAATAAGAAGAGAAAAATTAACCTATCAATAGCAGTTCATGCTTAGGGCAAATATTCAGTTATACATTATCATAAATTCTATATTTAAATAATGTTAATAATATATGAATTAATAAAAATTCTCATATGTCTAACAATAAGAACTTTTCAGTTATGTAAAGACAATATAGCCTATTGATAAAGGACTCTCTAGACCTGGAAACCTTGGTTTAATCTTTGTGTTTTCATCTAACCAGCTCTATGTGTTAGGGAATTACTGAGCTCTGGGTTTTAGTTTCCTCTTCTGTAAAATAGACACAGTAATAGACGCTAGTTCATAGGATTATTCTAAGGATTAAGTGAAATGACATGTATGATGTTTACCACAGTACCTGAAACTCAGTAAACACTCCCAATATTAGCTAGTAATAGCATTTCGTTCACTTTCCTGTTTATGATATTTAATCTCTCTGACAGCCTCATAGTGCAATGTGTACCAGGGGTAGACAAAATTTTCTGAAAAGGGCCATGTAGTAAATACGTTCAGCTTTGTTGACCATATAGATTCTGTTGCAACTACTCAATTATACCGATGTAGTAAGAAGCCATAGACAATAGAAGTGGATGGGTGTGTCTGCATTTCAATAAAACTTTATGTACAAAAAACAGGTGGCAAGCAGATTTAGCCTGGGGACTGTACTTTGCTGATCCTTGACAACTCTCTCTTTGCTATTATCTGCATTTTATAAATAATAATATGGAAGCAGATTGTTGAGAGGTTGTGTGCGAGCCCATTGCTGGTTAGCGGTATATGCGAAGTAATATCCACTGTTATTGAACTTTTAGTTCAGGGCGTTTCTGCAGAACAGTATATGGTGGTCATTTTTTGTTTAGTGATCGATCATCTGTGATGTCTGAGAAACAGATTAGTTTGCATTATTAATTAGAGTGTGGAGTTCCTGTGGGCAGTCTGCTTTTACTTTGTTTTACAGCTATGACTTCAACTTTAAAAATGAAGACAACTTGCTTGTTAGCATTCAAGTTCATTGAAGAAGAAATGGACAAAAACAGATGCCCATGTCAATCTTAATTGAGAATTAGAAGCACAGCACCTCAAAGCCATTTTTAATACTTTACTTTTAATAACACCAAAATCATATATTTTTTTAGTCAAAATATAACTCTGAGTTCTATATCTTTAGAAGAAAGGCTGATTTTTAAGGATATGGATCAAAATATGAGGGAAAAAATCCTATAATATACTTTTATGAACTAAGTTCTAGTTTTAGAGTTATTTTACTTCTAAAAGATGTCCCTAGACAGGGGCGTGAAGTCTGTGGCTTGAGCAAAGCTTTTTACACATACTTCTAGGATACACATTCATACACGCTTCTCTCTCACACCTCAATTTCTCTTTTTCGTTCTCTCTCTCCCTCCCTTACACACACACACACACACACACACACACACACACACACACACACATTCACTCACTCACTCATATATAAAGTAAATAGGGTGTTGGGGCGTCTAAAGGCAGTCATTATGCATTAAACCCTCAGACTCTATTCTTTAGAGGTTGCCTCAGGCTGTTATTTTGATCCAACTTATATGTATTTAGATTCAAATATAAAAGGCTTGCCATCAAATTTTTCAGCCTACTGCAAATTAGAAACAATAAATAGGGAAAAGGGTATTGCCAGTAAATGATGACTGGCTGCAGCAAGAGGTGACAACTGACCTTTGGATACCAAAGAAAGCCAAAAAACTGCAAAACCATACCAGGATAGCATGTTGAGTTAGTTATTAAGGAAAGGTTGACTTATACACATTGCATTCTGATTATTTAAATAAAAATAATTTTTTTAGGATAATATCTTTTAGTATTATATTGCTCTAAAGTCGTTCTACCAATTAGAAGTTTTGACCTTTAAATTTTAAAATCCAGTGTTCAGGAAAATTCACTCAAGTCTACCACCTCTTTCTGATATTGGATAAAGGTGGAGTTTCCACATTTTCATACATACATTATAATCTAAAATTCATCTTTTAAATAAGAATATTAATTTCATATTTTCAAAAGTATTTCCTAGTTGATAAGCTATATTTATTTTATTTTTTTATATTTCTTTTTGCCAAACAGAATTAGAAATAGCTTTTTACTCAGCTGAGTGATAATGGATCTAAGAAATTTAGTAGAGGACAAATCTAAGGACAGCAGCAGTTAGAGGATAATTCACAACATGATAAAGCTGACTACCTTGAATGTCTCTGAAATGAGAGTAAAGAAGACCTTGAATGGCAAAAGCAACGACTTCAGTTATATTTACTTGACAAAAATGGATACCGAAATCAATAGGAAAACGCAGCATGTACTTAGGGCTGGCAATAAAGTCATGCTCATCTGAAGACGTACTCCCATTTTATCTGATTAGTCTTGGGCTGGTGACAGGCAACACATATACAATAAGCCCCTTTAACTGAATTTTCAAAAAGTGAAGTTTAATAGCATTAAAAAAAATTAAGTTGTTCACAGTAAGAGTGCAGTAAATATACTCAGTTTATAGTTTCATCCTGAACAACGTTAAAAATGATAAACATGGAGTGCATTCTTACACATGTAGATTCCTAAAATAGTTATTGCTTCAGTAAATATTCACAAAACAGTAGCTCAAGTTTCAGACTTTTACATCATTGACTGAGCCTCCCTTTGAGGAACATTGAAAACTTAGGTGTCTTTTAACATGATTCAGAAACGAAGGGTTCCCTTGGCATGCTGGGTCTGGCCCTCTTTTCTACCTCGTAGGAGCACTTCTCGGTGCCATTTTGTGTTCTGTTGTTTTGTCCATAAGATACACCTTGTTATAGTTTCATAATACTTAGCTTCATGTTTACAACCATTACCTATACACTGATTAATTCTTACTGCCGGTATTTTTAAATCTTTCTAAATAAACAAATGCAGTTGATCTGGGTCATTGTTTTTCCTAGATGATAATCCACGTTCTTCTTACAACTAAGTAAACAATCATTTCTAAAGGTGAAGTCCCCGTAGGCTCCTTTCCTGAAGACTCTCATTCTCACTGCTGATCAGCTTCTGCCCACTGTCTGAGAGGGTTCCACACGAGCCTCTTCCAAATGGAGAGACTTCTACCAAGTGTGTAAATGTATTAGATTAAAATTGAGTGAGAGCATGCAATCATTTTCATCTTTTTCTAAATTATACACAAGTTTAGCACCAGGTTGTAAATTCAAGCTGGGATGTGTTTGTATCCTAAGGATTGAGAAAGTTGTTCACATTTCTCTGGATTAGGTCACAAGTTTTCTTCCTGGATTTTTGTTCAGAATAGACAACCATCTTTGATTTCCTGGAATCTCTTGCTAAAGCACAATTACAACTTCCAGACAATCCTTTTGAAGTCAATTTCAGCATTTTTATATTGAAGGAAAAGAGGAATAAATCATGTATCCCTCTTCATTTTGTAGTTCTTAAGGAATAATTTTCAGTGTGTTTGAAGAAGTTAGAAACACCCAAGTTAATCATTATATCATATAGGCTTTGGAAATGCAGGGTATATCAATTATTAGTCATGTTTACAAAATTCAATTTTTAAAACATTAAAAGGTGTCATTAATCCTAAAGATTAAGTGATAGTTTACGTATTGCCAAGACGTAAAAACTATAATTAACCTCCCTGTTACAAATAGGGTCTATATCATAAAGTTTCTTTGTCCTTTTCAGTACTGATCTGGTGTTTTTCTGCAAGGTCAGTGTACTAAATGGGGACCTTACCTATAACTCCACACTCAGGCAGCTCTTTTACCCATTTCTCATAACTTCCAACTCCTCTTCTCCACAAGTATTTCCACTTGACTTACAGAGACACTTGCATTGTTCTTTTGCCCAAATCCCAGGCATTCCCCGGAGGGCTGTTTTTGCTGTCTCTAGAGCACTTACAGTTTATCTCTGTAAGAGAATAGTTTTGAATTTGGCACTTAGTCTATTTATTTTTCATTCTAATAGGAATCACTTTGGAGCTAGCTAAGCCACTGCTAGTCAGTTCCTTAAGTGCTGCCCAGACTTCTTCCGTCTGTATGAAACACTCACTTTTTCATGTCAGAAGTTTAATGAAACTAGAGAAGAGAATCCTTTAAAATAACAATAATGCTGAAAGACTAATAGATTCAGGGAAATTTCACATATATCTTCTCAAGGTTGGGTCAATTTTGCTAAAATTCTGAGAGTTTTATTTTTTTCTAATATGCCTATAGGTTAGAGTCACATAAATTAGTCTGATACATATCTCTTTGAGTTGGAAATACACATTTATTTCATTTCTACACTTCTATAAAGGGGCATTATTTTTAAGAAGGGAAATTATGTGGCTGAATGCCAGTGATACATAAAAATCAGTATGCATTATTAAAAATAAATTAAATACAGTAGCTAAAGTGGAATTCGTTTCAGGGTTGGTAAGCAGCCACATAGCACTGCTTGCTTGTTTTCATGTGACATTAAATACCGCACATCTAAAATGTGATAGATATTGACAATCAGAACTGGCTGGCATTTTTTGTTTCTTACAACACCTGATGCATATTGAATGCCCTGCATAACTACATTTCTTAAGTGAATAGTCAATGTTGAGACATTTAGAGAATCTCATATCAAATGGGGCCAATCTTGTTTTGACTATCTTACCACGTCTCAAGTATACAGAGGTTACAAACAAGCATTACGTGATAGCTTCAGACTTTTCAATGATTCAAATAGATTTTAAGGAGAAAGGCCAACCTTTCTTGTTTCTTGGGCATTCAGAGACTTTTTTGTGAGTTTGAATTGTCAGTATCTCCTAATCTCTCAACTGTTTTTTTTTTCCTCTTGATTTCTAATCTTACTCAGTTAGACTGTGGGGAAAAGAATACAATAGGGGGATTAATGGCTCAGTCCAGAAATGTTTGCTTACTGGACAATAGAAAAGGGAATTTGGTAGAAGTTCTTACCCTTCCTGTTTATATTCAGTAATGTAACCAGTATATTGAAAAGGCTGTCTATAGTGGCTGTATTTTTCCAATTGTGATTTCCAAAGTCTTATTGTTAAGTGTTCATCAAGTAAAGAAAGAGAGAGAAAGAAGAAAAGAGAGAGGAGAAAAAAGAGGAAAAAGGTGATAGATTTGAAAAGTCAATGCAATTGCAAAATGAGACTAAAGAAATAACTAAAAGAAGTGTGTGTGTGTGCGCGCGCGTGTGTATGTGTGTGTGTCTGAGCCTGCATGTGCAAGTGCATGCATGCACATTAGAGAAGCAGTGAGGAGAAAGTATTCACTTTTTTGAATACTAACTACCAGACATCTTTCTAAGTGTTTACTTAGATTCGTATCATCTCTTTACACATAGTATGCTGTGTTAGGTAAGACTATCACCACTTTGCAGATGGACATAAAATCTTAGAGAAGTAAGGAATTAGCTGGAAATCTTTCAGAACATAAGAGGTTGAGCTAGGATGTGAATCCAGATGATTTGTCACTACAAAGGCTCTTTCTTTTTCATTAGTGAAACCAGAGTTATTTGAGATTCAGCGTTGATCTTACTCTGGAAATTTTGCCACATCTGTTACTTTGTGAATTTTGGAAATCTGATTAAATAGATTATGTGGAGACCTCCAAAACCATTCCCTACTGACATGGGTAAAGGTAAAGCATATCTCAGAGCAAATTTCAACAATGCTTATTCACAGAAGACCTACAAATGTATAAAGCATGGTGCGGGTGCTGAGAAAAGCTCAGAGAAATGTGTGACATAGTTTCTGCCACAAACATTTCGCTCACTAAATGAAGAAATAAAACATATACATATGACAAGCTAAAGAAAATATTATTATCAGTTAACAACTTGTTATAGAAAAATAAGGCCTGATTAATTGGCAAATAACAAGAAATGCATGTGTAAGAAATTGAGAGATCTGCATTGAACTGCACTGGTCTGGGAATTCTTAATAGAACAAGGAGGTATTCTTCTGTTTAGGGAAGGGTGAGAAGAATTTAGAAAGTGAGATCTGAGGTGGGAGGTTAATTCAGGCCTGAATACAGTGAGAGACAGGACAACAATAGGCAAAGAGTATCCCAAGCAGGTTGAAGGACACAAAAAGAGGGAGGTATACAAGCCACTTTGGACAGAGTAGGGCTTTGGACAGATAGAAAGCAAAGATGTGACCAAAAAAGTAGATTGAGATCCCATTGTTAATCTTTGAGTGCCAGCATAGACTGAGTCTGTTGGACATGGCAATGGACATAAAAAGGAAAATTACATAGTCAGAGTTGTGCTTTAAGATAATTCAGTCAGTGAGTACTGGATAGAAGATGAATTTCTACACGTAAAGAGTGAGACAGTATGCATTGCTGTACCACAGTGGGGCAGACCAACAGCTAACCATGTATACTACTCACCACTGCTGCTCGGGCTCCTGCATGCAATAGCCCCAAACTCATTTACCCATCTGGTCACTTCCTCACCATATGGGTACAGTGATCTTTACAAAACACAGGTAGTTGTTACACCTACAAAAGGTCCCAACGTGGCCTATAAAGATATTCTTCTTTTTCATCCCTGTCTCCTACCACTAAACATGGCCTACAAGACGCCTCCACCTTCTCTCTGATCCTATCTTCCACCTTGCTCACTCTTTATCTGCAGGTGTGTTGGCTTAAAATTTTGTTGTTGTAGTTCTATTATTTGTGTTCGCCATACTCCCTCCCATTGTAGGTCTCTTGCACTTGCTGTTCCCTCTTCCTGGAATGCTCTTCTTCCCCTAATTGTGTTATCAACTCCTACTTGTCCTTCAGATCAGCCCAATCTTCTTTCAAGACCTCCTTGAGGAGGTCAAATCCTTCTCACAAAGGATCTCATAGCCCCATGTATCTTTACTTTTTCAATGTCTACGTTTATCTGATTATTTGATTAATGTTGATTTTCCTGCAGGGACCACAGTCTAGTTTTGCTCTCCATTTAAGTCAAAAAACTAGCATACAACTAGTCCATAGTAGTCTCTTAATAAATACATAGTGTGTGTGTATGTGTATATTGGAGTGTGGGGGGAGGGGACTAACCTGTGATTATAATCTAAGATGATTTTAAAATTTCTATATTTGAAAGCTTCAGTTATTAGAAATGTTATTCATTTTTAAATACCTTTGGCATTGATTTGAAAAAGGAACTGTTACACAGTCAGTGGTAGAATTATATTCCAAAATCACAGACTGATGATTTTAGTGCTAGAGCTATGATTGTACTTTTTAGTCTGCCTCGCATCCTTCCAGCCTAGATGTCTGCAAACATCCTGTTGGGACAGAAGGCTGTCCCTGAAATGCAGAGAACCTCTAGAGAGAAAATGTTGCTCTCCTTCAGATTATTCCATCTGCTCAGACACGGCCAAGATTTTGAGCCCTAGCAGAAGCAAAACAGGACAGAATCACTAGTTTTTACAGATTTTCAAGTAAGGTTTAGGGTCCGTGAGCCAAAAGGAACTATTTTTGTTATAGTTTTTAAGTTACATATAGACAGAGGGTGAGAAAACACAGAAATTACACAACTTGGGATTCAAGTAAAGACAATCCAGCTGCAACTGCATTATTCAGGATCTTTTTTTGCCTCTGAAACAGAAAAAAAAAATGATAATTAGCCAATCAGGATGAAATGTCAATTTGAGAGGAAGGTAATGTGAAACTTTCATAAATCATCCAAACACCAAGAAATCTGTTACATTCTGATTTCCAACCTGCTCTGTTGCTACAAAAACTCACTCTTAACAGCTCTCTGAACACTACATATTCATGGAATTATGATTATGTCTGAAAGATGGACTCAGCAATGATATGAAGGAGTTTTCCTAGAATTTTTCCAAGGGAATACAGTCACATAATAAGAGTCACATTCTTTTGTAATTATTTTGTTTATCGTATAAAAATTTCTCTTCATGATCTAAATAGAAGACACATTTTTGTGAGGTGGCAGTTGTCTTGGGACATGTCTCTATGGCGTCTGCTAAATTAAAGCTCATCTTTTCAAACTTAGTTTTATTTATTTAGTTACTTTTTCAATAGCTCACTGGCAAAGACCTTGCTTCATTACTCTTGCGAGGTGTTGCAGAACTGGTAGGATGATCACAGGGGAGTGAGCAGGCTTCAGCATTTCTTAAAAAGACCATTTCCATTTCATTGGCACAGGGACCCCATACTGTGCTCCAACCAATTCTTAATTCTTTCTGCCATTGGTTTAGAGGGTCAAGCTTTTGTGGGGAGGGATTATTTGTTTCTTTAAAATCCACCATTGTTCTTTTCTCTCCTGCATTTTCCTCTTTCTTTTGTGGCCTGGAACAATACAATGTTACTGATTCTTCGGTTTCTGACTTACAGAAAATCCATCTATACTCGGAAAAATATTCCTAAGTACTATTACATATTCGGTTTCTGACTTACAGAAAATCCATCTATGCTCGGAAAAATGCACCTCGAGGTGAGATAGAAGTGAAGATGGCTTGACACGTGAAGTAGGTAAAAAAAAAATGTGTAATTGAAACAGTATGATGTTGATGAGGCAGTGTGTGAAGCTGTCAGGAGGCATTACAATATGCTGATGAACGAGACTAGCTTCCTAGTTCTGCTGTATGCAAATTCTCCATTATTTTTGGTGGGGGAAAGGAACCTGGCATACTAATTGACTTTGTTCTTAGAGATACAGGTGAAGCCTTTTCATTTCTGCTTTGTGAAAAGAATATTGCAATATGTTCTTAAGCCATTTTTAATCTTGAGTGTCAGCTGACAACCTAAGAAATGAAAATTCTTAATTTATTTTAAAATTTAAAACAAAAAAATTATTTTGAGTATTGAGCATCATAAGCACTTACTCTAAAAATTCTCATTTTATGTTAACTGAACTACATATGAAGCCTTCTAGCTTTCTACATTGGATCAGAATAGTTAATTAAATAAAAAGTGCCATAAAATTCTAAGTATAGAATATAAATCATACTTTGTTTTTATTTTGTGTTTGGAATTTTATAGTCATTTAGATAACTGATATGTTTGCTTTCTGATACAATCATCAGCAAGTTATCTAGAATGTGTCTGTCTGTCTGTCTGTCTATCTCTTCTTTTCACTTGAGGGCTGTTTGTGTCAGAGTGGAGAGGGTAGAGGGGTGAGTGGGGTAGAGGAAGGTGGGAGGAGGAAATATAAATGAACTTTCAAATATTCTTTTCCTTTAAAAAACTGAAACGTTATGTCTTAAAGTAAACACATTCATTTATAAACCTTATAAAATGCTATATTGTATCTTTACTTTTTAATCTCCAAGTTATTGGCAGATTGCTCTACTGAATGAATACCTTTCATGTGGTTTTTGGTTAGCATTTCCAAACATCCTTAAGGGGTAGCTATTCATTAATTCAGGAATGACTAACCTTTTGCAGACAGAGGATTAAAATTTTATTTCCCTCCAGATTTAAGATGGCCAACAAGGGGATAAGGAAATGGGCCTTTGAGGAGGTGGGAAGAGATTGGAGAGGTAGTAGAGCTGACCTTTGAGTCACTGGGATATTGGGAGGTGATTTTCAGTTAGTTTCCTGGGTTCCTGGAAAGCTGATGGGGGTGGAGTCAGGAGGATGCTTTCATAGACTTTGAACTTCTGGAAATGACTATGGGCTTAGTGAAGCTAGTTGGAACCTGGGGAGAAAGGAGAGTGATGGACAAAGCAGGAAGGAATAATTATTCTCCTTAAACACACAGTTTAAGATGGTGTGTATATATATATATATATATATAGTATTAGAAGAAACAGGTGGTGCATATGGTTCAAATATCAGTGGTAATACTCTGAGGCAGAGAAATAAGCTGGTCAATGCGTAGGTATCTCTTAGCCTCCCCCTTAGCCAGTGGTGCAGAACCCCAAAACTACAATTTGTACCCAGGAATCTAACCTGGCTGTGCCTTTGAGGCTGATAGAAAAAGCTAAATATGCAGTTTCAGATCCTACCATTCATGGAGTTTGGGTTCTTTTCAATACAAATCATGGTTTCCTGGATGAGAAACCTTGTTTAGGAATTTAATTTATCAGAGCAGCTTGAAATAGTCATTTTTGAAACTTGACTTTCTAAGAAATAATTACTAAAACAAAATTTTCTTGTTTGGTAACTTTTTCAGAAAATGATGGAACAAGTAATATAAGTCTTTTGGTCTCATCAAAGAAAATGAAGGTTCAGCTCTAACATGGGTTTCTTTTATTTAAACTTATTCATTCTTTTTGCCTTATTTTCTTTAATTAAAAAAATGTAAATAATGAGGAAATATAACCTCTTGTCTAGAATGCTTATACATTTTAAACTTTAAAAAAGTCATTTTATGTTTGAGTCTAAGTACTATTACATATTCCAAAAGAAAACTGTATCTTACTTATGCCCACTTGAAAATCTCATTTCAGAGTCTGCTTTTGTCTCCTCTGAGTTCCTCCAATAGTCTTGATTTAGTTTAAGAATTTCTGAATTCTCACTTATCGAATTTACTTATAATCTGTTTTCTCGCTATATTTCTCTCAAGACTGAGGCAAAGGTGGTGGGAATGGCAATTTCGCAATTGTGCACAGCCTAATTACTAAAAGTCTTCTAATTTTTGATTTGCTTATACTCATTCATTAAAGAACATTGACAATGAGTGACATATTTAATGAAATTATCCTAAAATATATATCTATTTAAAAGAAAAAAAAAAAAGACCGTAATAATGCTCCCCAAAGCCCTGGAAATGTTGTGTGTCATAGAGAAAGAAAAGGGAAGATCTGGACTGCAGGGAGATATCAGTTGAAAGCAGTACTTTACATTCCTTCTAATTTGATGCCCGTATCTGACGATGAAAGAAAAAGTGTTCTTTCAAAATAGCGACTTTGACCTCGATGTGAGCACAATCCATAGCCAAGTCCCACTAGAGCCTCGGGCCCTCAGTGGGGAAAGAAAGAGTAATAGAAAAAGAAATTTGGTGGGTGGGAGAGGGTGGGGATGGAAAAATATGCAGGCAGCTATGTCCTTCTTATGTCTTATATCATTGACCTTTTATCTTCCTGGAGAAAGACTCCCTAAATGGTCTAATTTGCAGAAAACCTGAAAGGCAATTGCATATGATACAAAGTAGATGGCATTATGCTAAAAAAATGCTCCTTTTGTTGGCATTTATTTTCAGATACAGTAATGAGTGTGAAATGGGGATAATAATATAATACTTATAAATCTTAGGCCTCAGTAAAAACCACAAAATTTATATACTATGACTACAAATCTAATTGATCTTTAGACTGAATCACGGTTACTCTAATCTATTTAATTAATATTCATATGTAATTATGTTTTGCATAAGCATGTACTTTTTGTTAAAGAAAGTGAGTAAATTAAAAAATAAATATTTCTTCTTCCTAAGCTCTTGGCATAGTTGGCTTGGGAGAGGTCTCCAGCCAACCAGGGTGTTAAACATTCATCATGAGAACATGCAGTTTCAGTTGTCACAGTTGTAATATAATAGTCATTTCCTCCTTTATAGCAGTTTAGCCTAAAGGCAGTAGATTTATTTATTTATTTTTTAGCCCTAATTCAGCTCCCAACAGCTAAGCAACTTCTTTTAACCACATTACAAATTGCTGAATGCATCTGCATACACACATAATGAATTGATAAATATTAGATGAAAGATAATGTCAATGTAAATTGAAAGTTAAAAACTCATGGAGTAAATTTAAACTTAGGCCAATCTAGAAGATGTGTTTAAAATAAGAGTAAATCTTTTAATGCTGTAAGGGATGTCTGTTGGGGTGGGTCCAATGAATCTTGGCTTAAACATGAGAAATAATTGTCTATTGTCTGTTATTTTACTGCCTAGAATACTGCAAAAACCTGTGAGTGATCACACTAAGTGTTTGTACCAAATGGAGCTTTTTGAATTGCCTTCCTTCAGTAGGTTGCTTCCTTATTCAAAATGTTTTGATGGCTTTTCATGTTGCTGAGATTTTAAGCCTGACATTGAAGATTCTCCTAAATTTAGACCAGTTATCTTCGTAAACTCTTGAATCATTAAGTCACCATAGACAGTTTCAACAAAGATAAGCTTTTCTTTTTTACCTCTACCCTTTTGTCCTAACCTTGCAAAATCCTTCTCTCTAATTTTCCCCTCTCTTAAGGGTAAGCGTGATAGAAAGACTATAAAGTCAGGTCCGTGACACAGCAGAATTCTAAACTGGGATCTTCCTCTTACTAGCCAGGTGACCTTGGGAAAACACTTCTCCACTCTGAGGTTTAATTTCTAACTCTGCACAGGTATATTAATTAGCTACTAGCACAATAATGGCATTTAACAAACAACCACAAAAACTCAGTGATGTAAAATAAGCATTTATTTCTCATGCATTTATAAATTGGTTGGGCTCAGCTCCAGGTACTGGGCTCAGTTTAAGATTTCTCCATGGGTCTCCCATCCTTTGTGGGATGGTTTTTCTCATGGTGATGGTAGAAAGTTCAACTGTCCAGCTGTGCAAGTACAATTCAAGTCCTTTGTTTGTACCACTTTGGCCTCAGAAAGTCACATCATTGGATTGAGAAATGCAATCCACCCCTAATGGGAGGAATTGCAAAGATTTTTAGATAAAAGAAGGTGAGTGAAGAATTAAGAACAATAATGCATTCTCCCACAGTAGTATTATTGGGGGATTAATTCAAATAATCTAGATTAGGTTTCTAGCATAGCATAAGACAGAAAAGCGTTTAACTTTCTGTCTGTACTTTCTCAACTCCACCTGTTTAAACCCTCCTTCCTTTAGTGTCAAAATAGATGTCTTTTCCGTGAAGTCTCCTTTGCTTTCACTTCTAATTAAAATCAACCACTTCTTCCTCAGTATTTGATGCATCGTCTATACTTAAGACCTCTTCTTCTACATTGGGTTGAATCCTTATAAGTAGATTGTAAAACTCTTGCAATGGTGTTCTATCACTGGAACTTTCTGTGCTTTTCGTGTAGTAGGTATTCAGTGAACATTTGCTAGAAATACATGTATAATCAATTTTTATTTGTCCTTTTATTAAAATACATCTGGATCAGTTGATATCAAGCTCTATTATTTCATCAATCTTAAATTTTCTTATAAGCTCAAGTAGAACCTAGTTGCCATTTAACAAGCCACACTATTTCCTAAATTTAGTGAAACAAACGAATCCAATAAAATTATTTTAAAAATACCAAAAATCATATAACAAGCTTGCAAAATAACTGGAAATGAAGTTGTGCATTACATAAATGTATTTTTTTTTTACTTAAAATCTCATATTTCCTTAAAGCAAAGGAGACAGAAATCACTTCAGTAAATAAATGATAATATTTCTTGACAGATACATGAGACAACAATGCAGTAATTACACATAGGAAAATTATGTCTGCTCATCTCCTTTGTCATTCTTTCTGATGTTCTTGGAAATCAGACTATGGAGCTCACAGTCCTGTGCATCTGAGTCAAGTTAGTTTGCTGATGCCAGGTTTTTATCTTCCTCTGAGTATCACTTTCTACATAGCCATCTCTTTTAGTGATACTAATGTTATATTTTTCAGAGAAAAGATAGATTTTTATATCAGATCAAATCATATTAATAAGAACCTGAGATCATAGGAAATGATTTAACAGCTTATAGTAATCTGACTTTGGTCTCTGACAATTGCCGCCAGAGATATTTGGTGGGAGCACTGCCTTGTAGGACTACCTTGTAGCACAGAACTATAACCCAACACCTCTCTTTTAATTCTCAAGGTTTTTATACTTTGTTTAAGTGACTTAAACTTTAGGACACTCCTACTGCCACTGACATTGAAAGCAAAGTAGCATAAGAAAATGTACATAAAAAAATATGTACTTGTGCGCTATTCTTTTCAATGGGGTGACTATGCGTGATAAGGAAAGACTTTTGCACTTTGAATCAGAGGTCCTGAGTTCAAATGCCTGCCCTAGCATTTATTAGCTGGGCCTCTGTTTCTTCATCAGGAGCATGACTTATATATATTAAGTTTGTCCTTAAATATCCTTTTTTTCTTTATTTACGCCTACAGCACCTGGTCTTTCTAGGTGGTCTCCCATCCAAGTACTAACCAGGCCCGACCCTGCTTAGCTTATTAAATATCCTCTTTTATGATGATGTTTTGCAGCTCTATTCATTGGAAATGAAGGGACTAGCAGAGAGGGCAGAAGAGATAAAACATTGACTAAAGCATGTTTCTTTGTGCCATTGCCAGTCACTGTTTTGGAATCTGGCATGAAAGCTAATATTCCTTTTGTTGTTGTTGTTGTTGTCGTTGTTGTTGTTGTTGTTGTTATAATTATTAGATTATAAAAATAAGTTTACCGCCTCTTGATGAAGATTTGCTATTTCTTTATTCCTTGAATTTCTTCTTTGAGATGATTAAATATATTGTTTCTTAGAAAGCTTGAAAGTAATTTATCATCCAGTGTGCCAGAGTCCCATTATAACACATCAAAATAATTTTAGAAGCCTTCTTTTAAAGGTCTGTTGTCTCCTGAGTAATTTTAGTTGAGTTTCCTCATAAACGTCGGGTAGTACATTTTTATGAATATTTCTGTTTCAATGCTCTTCAGCTTTTTACACACACTAAATATATATCTATTTATATCTCTTGGTTTGTAGATTATTGTAACTGATTCCAAATTACATGTATATGTGTTAAATGCAGTTTTATTCTCACAAAAGAAATTATACTGAACATGACCATTCTTCTAGTGGTTTTCATGCAAAATGAATTATGTTATATTGTAATGTGGGTTCTTTTAGTTTTCCAATGATAAATGGTTTGAAAATTGTATCTTGTTTAAACTGTTGGATGTTTATTACTAGGCTTGTGTAAAGGATGAGAACAAAGATAGTTTTGCATTTCTTCTTTGTGTACACACACAGCATCAAAATTAAGATTTTCTTAAGAACTATGGACTTTTTATAGGTCTTAGAACAATTCGAGCATGCTGAGTCTTTTAAATAACAAGTACTCTGTAAGAATGGATGCACTAAGTCCTAGGACTAAGGTTATTATTTTTTCCCAAATTTATATTCCCTTAATCATCTATATGTTGAGGAATTTGGTGTAGTGATTAAAAGTGTGAGCTCTGGGATCAGACTGATTTGATTTGTGTATCAATCTCTGACTGTTGGCCTGAATGAGTTATATAACTACCTGACGGCTCAGTTTCATCACCTTCAAAATGAGGATGAAATAACTTCTGTCATTTATTTCACTCGTCTCTGTTCTAGGTGCTAGGGACGTTCATAAGTCAAAATTTCTATTTTTGACTTCTACTTAGAGGAAGAGAAACAACATAAAAAATAAGCATAAAAAAATAGGGGTAACCATTATGATAACATAATGACTGGACATTATATTAGGGTAGACAGTTTATAAAGTTCTTTATGAAGAGGATATATTTAACCTGAGACTTGAATAAGAAGAAGGCAGTCATACTAAGATCTCAGAGAAGAGCATTCACGGCAAAGGAAACAGATATGATAAAAGCTCTGGGGCAAGAATGAATTTGCTACATCCAAGAAACACAAAGAAATGCCAGTGAGACTTGAGCATCATGATCTAAGGAAAAAGTCATATAGACATTTGAGAAGGAAAGGGTCAGAAACTGTAGACCCTTGTGAGCCAAGGCAAGGAGTTTGGTTTTTATTATAAATAGTATAGAGAACCATTGGAAGGTTTAGAGAAGGGAGTACTATGGCTAGTTAATATCTTTAAAATTATTTCTTGAGATAGTCTGTGAAGAATGGAATGTAGAAGGAAGACTTCGCAGGAGACTACTGCAGTAGTGGAGGGTGAAATGTGCTTAGATGAGGCAGTAGTTCTAAATGTGGCAACAAATGGGTAGTTTTAGAGTATGTTTTGGAGGTAAAGTCAGCAAAACTTGCTAATGGAGATATGAGGAGTGAAAAGATGGGTAGAATCAAGAACAAGTCCTAGGTTTTTAGTGAGTAACTGATGGATGGTGACACTATGTCCCGAGATGGGCAAAGTGGAGGAGAACAGATTTAGGAAGGCACATCAAGAGTTTTGGCCTTGTTAACATTTAGTCGAGGCTGTTAAATAGCACTTGAAGACATAAACCTAGAGTTTAGGAGAGCAATCAGGGCTGAAAATAGAAATTTTTGAGTCATTGGTACATAAACACTGGGAATGGTGGACATTTAGGCAGTGAAGGAAACTGGAAAAGAGAAGTTGTCCCAGGATGAATCTCATGCATGGTGTACCAGCATTTAGAAATCTGGCAGAAGAGAGATCAGCAAAGGACACTGAAAAGTCATGGGGACTGAGGTAGGAGAAAAGCCAGACTATAAAGCCCTTAGCATGCGTGTATAACATCTATAGATGATACTATCTTATTTGAGTTTCCTCAGAATACTGAGACAAGTAGATTGCGAGGAGATCCCAGGAAGTGCTGGTGAGGAGTAGAGAGTGAGACAGGGAAAGAGAAGAAGCCTATGAGGAGTGGGTTTTCAAACAGGTTACCACTGGGGAAAACAGGAGTTCAATCCTGATGGTGACCTTTGGGAAACTATATGAAACATGAGTTGTTTCATCCAAGGGATGAGGAATATTTATCTTCCACCCATGTTTGTCATTAGCTGATATCTGCTCCCTGGGGTATTAACTCATGGCACTTTTGGCCTGCCCCTCGAGATAAAGGAGGGCTCCAGATCCTTCTGGTAGGACACCACCTCATGCTGCAGAACAAGTGCTGAGCAGGTCTGGATGGGCACCACTAGGGTCAGTATTGCTATCTGTTACTGTTACCATGTTCTTTATTAGATTGGCCCTAATTATTTTGCCTTTCTTCACTAAAATATAATAAGAACAAAGGATATTCCAATTGTTAAAATGAAATTATTAAAATAAGAGAGAATTCAAAATTATTCATTTCTGGTGAGACCATATAATCAATGAGTGAATAATTCTCCTTATATTGTTGATCTAGAGTAGCAGTGAGTTTTAAGGCATATTCTTCAGCGCCAAAAACACTGTTAAATGGGATACCATTAAATATGAATGTAAGCACATCGACCTCAGTGTTTGATACTTTCTGAAATATCAGAATAAGAATTCCTATGGTACAGTACCTTGAAATTCAGTGTCTTTCTCCCAGAGAACTAACTCAAAGGTTACATTTGATGCTTTTTAATGTATCTTGTACACATGAAATCACTTGATCCTAACTCCTGGGAGAGTAGTAAGTGAGGTTATTAGTGTCAGTGGTGAAATTGAATTGCTTTTAAGCTTCTTATTTGAGCAAGTGGCAAATTTGAGACCAAGATTCAGGTTTATTAACATCTCTCTCTGCCATATTGGAAATGGTAAAATGTTCGTTTGAGCTTAACTCAGTGTATGTACCAGACACTGCCCTAAACTCTTAACAAAATTTTCTAATTTAATCCTTAAAACAACACTGTAATTTAGGTGATATTATTACCCCTCATTTTACCCACCGAGGCACAAAGGTTAAGTGACGGTCGTGTTCATATCTCATAAGTGCCAAAGAGGGGACTCAAAACCAAGCATTCTACCTCCCAAGTTTATTCTCCTCGAATTGCCATGTTACACAGCTGAAATAGCAGTGATGTGCTATGATCTTGTCACAGGTTATATGAATTGCTTGGACAAATTACACATGAGATTCGTTTGGTACTTTTTCCATAATTTCACTTTGCCGATAATTTTTACTAGTAGTTAAAAATAACTCACCACAAATAGTATTATTTTTAATTGAAAACATTGAGGTGACTTTTCTTTAAATCTCTTTCATATGGTTTCAAATAACTAGTTTTTTACATATTCTAATATACAACACATGAACAGTGTGATTTTTCCTTTTGTGAATTCTTATGCCTTGTTAATTAGGTTTAAAGATATGTAAGATAACTGGAGATTCTCCTACCACAAAACTTCCATTAAAAATCTAGTTAAGAAAGGTCTGTCATTTGTCTTTATCTGACTTATTTCACTTAGCATAATACCTCTAGGTCCATTCATGTTGTTGCAAATGGCAAATATGATTTCACTTATATGTGGAGTCTAAAAAACAAAATAAACAAATAAAACAGGAACAATTGATGGTTGCCAGACAGGAGGGGTTTAGGGAGATGGGTGAGAAAGGTAAAAAGATTAAGAAGTACAAATGACCAGTTATAAAAATAGTCACGGAGATGTAAAATAAAGCATAGGGAATATTATCAATGATATCGTAATAACTATGTATGGTGTCAGATGGATACGAGATAATCAGGGTGATCACTTTGTAAGTTGTATAAATGTCTAATCACTGTGTTGTACATCTGAAACTAATACAGTATTGTATGTCAACTGTAATTGAAAAATTTAAAAAAGAAGAAGAGAGAGGGAGGGAGGAAGAGAGTGAGGACAGGGAGGGAGGGAGGGAAGAAGGAAGGATGGATCTACCAGCCAGATGCTTTGTGCTTTGGAGAGGAAACTGTATGGACTCAGCTTTCCCTGAGAAATATTCTACAATGTATGCCTTACAAAAATGTTGTTACATTATCACTCCTCAAATCTAATTTATTTACTTCCTCTTTTGCTATTACCAAATGACTAATCATAATTGTCATAGTAATTTCAAATATGTTACATCATTTGATCTCAGTAACATTTCAATACTGAGTAAATCTATAAGGAGATCACTTTCATAACAAAGGAGAATCTGATATCCCAAACTATGGGAAAAGGACTGCTTTTAGCAACTCCTTCCCCACATGGAAGTGCTCTCTAGTCCCATTTAGCCCTAAGATATTATGATTACTCCTTCCATGCTACTTCACATTGGGGACGATTTCAGTTTTACTGGAAGGGATTTAAAGGCACTTGTGCAATCCTTTCATAGCCCATGGATTTCAAAAATAGGAGGTGCTTAACCTATTGGCCCAAAATTCTGTTTCCACTTATATCTATGTTCAAGTAAAGCCACAGAAGAAATTATGACCCAATATGTCTTCTCTTATTTAAATCAAGTTCCTATGTCCCAAAAGTTAGTACCAGCATTATATACCTGTGTGGTTAGTTTTTGTTGTTTTTCTCAGATAGGAAGAAAATGAAGTATTCTGGTAATTTAAAACTATTTATGGCACTTTGCTTAATTCTAATCACCTAAAGATGTAGCGATTTATAGATTTTTTAAAGCATTAATTTATAAGTGCGTAGAACTTGAGCAAATGAATTAAGCCAAAGTTCTTATAATTTAAATATTATTTTTTAGAAAGTACTTTAAAAATAAACTGGCTTAAGTACTTTCTATTTGAATTATTATTTTCTTTTTTTATATTGGTTTCGAGATATGCAAATTTTATGTGACATATATAACAGCTAGAGGTTAATGACTGAATACTCAAACTTCTCTTTAATGTGTGTCTGATCTGATGACTGCAGCCAGATTCTGTTAGAAAAACTTACAGAATATGGGAAACTCTTTCACTGTTAATTAATGTCTATGTCAGAAATAGCCAGAGGTGAGCTCCAGGTATTTTGGGAATTATTTAGAGGTTAATGCTAAATTCTGTCAAGATTCTGGCCAGTACAATAATTTCAGTTTTGCAAAATTGTGTATTTTTTAAATTAATTGTTTCATTCATAACTTTTTAATACTACTTGGAAGAGTAAGAAAGACATGAGAAGTAAATTAGTTGGTACATTATTATAGGGTTCTGTCATGTCATATTATTCTCTGTACAGGTTATTTATGAGTATAAATAAAGTTAACACAAAGTCCTTCATTGTGTTTTTATACAAGAGACATAAAAGGAATATATGGTTAATAAATGAAGTGATTTCTGAAAAGTGGCAAAAACATTTGTTAGATTTTACTTCATGGTTACATTAGTGCATTTATAACTGCCACTTAAATAAATTTCTGATGATTTTTGTCCCCTTAGGATTTTCTAATGAAAACAGAAAACAACATTTAGTTGTGTTTAGTATCACATAGCTGTTCTAGCCTTCATATAGTTTAAAATAAATGGTACAAAAGTACTAGATAAATTATAAAAACTATATGAATCACAATATTGAACTATTGTGATTTTAACAAATGATATGAATATCATTGGACATTATAAATTAAAATGAAAATATGCCCTAGTAGTAGAGGTTCCATATAAACAGGCTGCAGTATATAGTTTAAGCCAATGAACTTCTATTTCTGATGATATGACTGATAAATCTCTTGAAAAAATATCAATCATTAAAAGCACTTAAAATGTTAGTCTAGTATCATTAATAACCATTTAAAATATATAGCTGAGCTGGCTTGAAAATAAAGAAACTCACCAACATCAAAGAACTAAGTAAGGACAGGAATCTCCTGCTCTCCTATGTTCTCTAGATCCCCTGTAACCTGGACAGTTCTTGACAACTAAGATATATAAGAACCAAGCCCCAATACCCAGGGCCCAGACAGGTTGGGCAGCATCTGTAACCACAAGTGGACCATTTTATGGATTGTTAACGCACATTTACACCATTTGCCTGAAAACTCCCAAGTTGACTGTGTAGTTTAAAAGTACTTTTGGATGATCTATAAAAGCAAATGAAAATTCTCATTAGAGATACACACTCTCAATACAAATCTCAAAGTATTTTATGGATTAAAGTTGAAATGGCCACTGGCTCAGTATGTCAAATCACTATGTGCACAAAGAAATCACTGTGGTCTACGATCGACCAAAGCGACAAAGATAGAATCATAATATTGGAATCATCAGTTAAGAATGTAATTAAGTTTGTGTGTCATATTTATTAAAATAGAAGATAATTAAAATGTTATTAAGGGATGACAGACTATCAAAAATGATTAAACAGCTTTTTAGAAGAATCAAACAGAAGTTGAGCAATTGAAAATAATACCTTTAAAAAATCACTACATGGGTTGAACAATTAATTACTGGCAAACCGGAAGATCTGAAGAATTGCAGCATAAAGAGGCAAATAGATGAAAAATATAAAGACCAGATTAAGAGATGTGGTGGATATAGTGAGCAGGGCTAACATACATCCAACTGGAATGCCAGGGAGAATAGAGAAAATGGAGGAGACTGATGTTTGAAAGTGTAATGGCTGAGAATTTTCTAGAATTTATGACAACCATAAATCCTTATATTCAGGAACACCAACAAATCTCAAGCAGAATAAATAAGAAAATCACACATAGATACAATGATGCCCATCTACAGAACTGCAAAGACGAGAGTAAAATCCTAAGAGCAGCCACAGAGAAAGGACCAAGTTACTTGCATGAACAATAATGAGTGGACTGAGAAGTCTCTCTCATAGCATCGACGAAAGAGAGAAAACATTAGATAAAGCTTCAGAGTGCTGTAAACGATAGGTATCAAACTAATTTATAAATCCAGTGAAACTCCCTTTTAAGAATGAGAGTGGAATAAAGATACCTTTTAAAAAAAATTAAAACTGAGGGAATTTGCCACCAGCAGACGCTGGCTGAGTTCTACATGATGTACTTCAAGAAGAAAAACAATTCTAGAAGGGAGATTCAAAGTAAAAGAAGAAAGGATGAGAAAAGTTGAGAAAAGTAACTAAAAAATACCTAGGTGAATCTGAGCCATTGTCAAGACAAAATATGGAGAGACAGAATGGTCTCCTATAGGTTTCCTTACAGTCAGAAAGTAACAGTGGTTTGAAATGACTTATGAAAGTGAAAGAAGAAAAGTGTCAAAGCAGGACTGCATTTGAACACCAGGAAAACAAAAATCATGGCTATAGAAGAGATACACAACTTTAACATAGACAATAAAGGCATTGAAATTGTTAAAGATTTTGCTTACTTTGGTTGAGTCATTAATTCAAATGGAGACTGAAGCCAGGAAATCAAGATAAGGCTGAGACTCAGAACGGCAGCAATGGAAGAATTAGGAAAGATCACCAAGAGCAAAGATGTGTCATTAGAGACAAAGGCTATGATCATTCATATCCTTGTAATCATAATTACTATGTACAGATGAGAAAGCTGGACAGTGAAGAAGGCTGATAGGGGGGAAAAAAAGATTCAATGAAATAAGATGTTGCAAGAGAGCTCTACAGATACCCTGTACTGACAGAAAGACAAACAAATGGGTCCTAGAACAATCTAAGCCTGAAACATCACTGGAGGCAAAAATGACAAAACTGGAACTGTCCTATTTTGGATACATCATGAGAAGTCAGGGTTCTTTGGAAAAGACAATAATAGAAGATAGCAGGGAAAACGGCAGACCAAATATAAGATGAATTGACTTCATAAAAGAAGCCATAGGCATGAGTCTATAGGAGCTGAGCAGGGCTGTTGAGGACAGGACATTGTGGACGTCACTCATTCATAGAATTGGCGTGAGTTAGAGCCGATTCAATGACACGTAACACACAAACAAATCTAATAAAATATTGATTGTATAAATCAATAAAAGTGTCTATTTGTAGGGTTCAAAGATACATAAAACAAATACTGGACATAAATAGCATATAAGTTGAGGGGAGACAATCAGAATTAAAATTTTTTTTAAAAGGTCATTTTATTATTCAGGAGGAAGATTTGGATTACCTTTTAACATTATTAAATTAAATACCAGGATATGTTTTCTAGAGTAACCACTAAAAGAATTAAGTGTATATCTCCCAAACGAGTTACAAACCCATATATGTACTAATTGCACATCAAAAGCATTGTCTTTCGTAATTTCAGTAGCTATTTTCTATCCATCACCTTGTAGGCCTTATTTGAATGCGACAAGAGAAATGCAAGAATAGTCACTGAAGAGCCCTGATCATCAAGGGCAGTGAAGAAGTCATAAGTTTCACGACATGATGGCATTGAGAGCAGCACTGTAAGGATGAGAGACCTTTGCTGGCCTATCTAAGAGGAAGCATGGGTGTCCTGAGTTCATGTAGGCCCTGGCAATGTGGGATTATGGAAAAAATTCAGATTTGCTATTATTATGGAGATAATAAATTCTAATGAAAAACAACTTAAAAATAACTTTATGTTCCCAAACCTACTTTTTTAGACCAGATCCAATAACTGTTAGGAAACCTACCAACCTTTCCAATGTCCCACATGGGGCCGACACCTTATCTCTGCCTTAAATGACCTCAAAAGGAAATAGAATTGTAACTGATGTGACATCCAATCCCCATGTGACTTCCTGATGTTCTAATGTGATCATTTTTAAAGTCTGATGAGGGGATCTCTGGGAGTCTCTAAGGTTCTTTCAGGGGTTCTATGAGGTCAACGTGATTTTAATAATAATACTAATGTATCATTTGCTTTTTTTCACTCTCATTCTTTCACAAGTGTATGTTTTCCACAAGCTACATGACAGATGATATCTTAACATATTGAATGCAGAAGCAGATATGCAAATTCAGCTGTCTTCTTTTTATACTAGACATTTAAAATATTGGAAAAATTTAAAACAATGCCATTTTTTCACTAGACATTTTGTTTTTGAAAATATGGTTATTTTTCACAGTATATATTATTTATATAAATCTATAATGGAGTAATTATTTTCAATGAATTAAATCTATGTAAAATTCTCAGTTAATTTATAATATGGTAAATATTTCTTCACTTAAAACACAGAAACCAAAACTCTTAGGCCTTTAATAATTTTTAAGAATGTAAAGTAACAGAAAGAAAATATAAATCAAATGATACTTTGAACAGGTATGGAGTTCTTTAGATATGCTGGAAGAACTATGGCATCAGCCACTTTGTAACTTTCCTATGTGGCAACATCCATTAGGAAAAATAAAGTGCATGTGTTTAGGTGGAGGCATTTCTAGTATTTCTTGGGCAAACTTCAAGTGCTATGTATTATCTGTAATCTTCAATAGACTTTCTTTAGGGTAAATTAGAGCCCCAAATGTTTTCATAGCTCCAACCTTGAACTGTTGCTTTAGGATAGACACCAATAAATATTAGGGATCTACTAGGAAGGCAGAGAGCATTTTCAGATTTATGAGGGGGAAAAAAATCAATAGTGTCTCTAAGGCTGTGTAAGTCATGAGTAGCACAAGCAGTTTTATGCAAAGTTGACAATATGATGAAATATAAACCTTTGCTTTGGAATTTTACCAGAAATTAAAGTGGCATTAGAAAGGAAAGTCAATGTTTTAGCTTGTATCTCAAGAGGAATTTCTATGTCTGCTTTGCTTTGTTACTTTACTTTGAGCTCCAGAAAGGTTTTTGTTTCTTTGTTCGGTTGGTTGGTGTTTTTTGCCCCTGAAAACTTAGGTAACCTCCTCACATTCTTCTGCCACTTGCTTTCAATCCTTGATTAAATCTTCGTGGCCCTTAGGAGTTCTTATTCCTTATACAGCAAGGCATGCACTTTGTCCTCTTGTTAAGGAATGAATTAATAAGCTTAACTCTCTCTTTGAAGAAGAGTTTGGAATGCCTTTTTTTTTTTTGGCAAAAATTAATATTCAATTACCAAGGCTGTCATTTTACCAAATAGAAGAAGAAAAGACACAGCAAAGCTGCACTTGAGAATAATTGAAATTGAAATTTAGTTTGTATTATACCATAATGGCTCAAGCTTTCAGGGAAAAATTTTGTGTCTACTTTCTTATGAAAGTAAGTACATGTTTCCCCCGTGGCATGTTTATAACAAGACCGTTTAACTCAACTGCTTTGAAAGAACGTGGGCTGAGTGGTCCTTCTTGTACTGGATTGGAGTTTTAGACACATCCTATTGACCTACAGAATGCACAGTGTTTAAATTTCCTTGGGATTAAATAAGTCCTTCAAAGGGCAATAAGTATAACACGCCTCTAAATTGCATCCTTTAAAACTTTGTATTCCTGTGATACTTTGTTGGGGCTAATGGGTGGATGCATAAGAGACGATCCAGGCTTTTCCCTCAGGCAAACTTTTCGCTTGCATGAGTTTTTCATCACAAAAAGTACAGAAAAAATGTATTTTTTTAACTGCATAATGAAAATATGTTATAGTTAATAATAATTTAAATGTCAAAGAAAAACTCTGTACAGGGGAGAGGAATAAGTCATCATAACAGTATGTGGAGAAGTATCATAGCATAGTTTAGAGTGTAGAGGGAATCAACTTAATGAAGTTAAATCTACACACAAGTAAGTCTTAGGAGAGCTAAAATCTGTGTTTGGCATCTACATTTTGCTTTTGTTTCTCTGAGACCTTGGAATAAGTAAGAGATTTGTAGAAGCAATTATAAAAGCTCTTATTAGTTATAACATATTTTTTTCAAACTAAAGTAAAATTATAAATAAAGCCAACTTTATCTAAGGCTGATGTTGACCTGCCAAGCTGAAATAACTGACCTGGAAATCAGAAGACATAGTATGGTTTAGCTCTAGGACTTCTTTGCTGTGCAACTTTGGGCTTATTACTTAACCTCTCTGGGCCTTAGCTTCCTCATTTGTATATTGAGGATAATCATGCTTGTCCTTACTACTTAACAGAATTTTTGTGAAAAAAAAAAAAAATCAGATAATGTATGTGCAAGTGCTTCCCAAACCATTCTAATATTACCGACTTTAAATAGTTATTACTATTATCATTATTACTAATATCCTTAATCTGCCTTGTCCTCCAGTTCTTCCTATTCTGACACATTTTCTTAAAAATTGCTGCAGACTCTGAAAATACATCCCTTAAAAAAATCTAGATAAGATTGGTAAATATGTTATATTAAAACTCACAGTAAGGTACTGGCTACTAGGGTCTTATTATGTCTTCATCCAAAATCCGACTCTAATTTTTATTCAATAACTTTTCAAAAATTAAGTGATTTGCTTCCAAATAGCCAAAACGATCTTAGAAAAGATGACCGAAATTGGAGGGCTCACACTCCCCAATTTCAGAACTTACTATAAAACTACAGTCATCAAAACAGTGCGGTATTGGCATAAAGATAAACATATAAATCAATGTGATAAAATTGTGAGTCCAGAAATAAGCTCATAAATCTATGATTGATTGATTTCGACAAGGATTCTATTGTCCATTGTTCCACAATAGCCATTGCCGAGACCATTGAATGGGGAAAGAATAGTCTCTTCAACAAATGGTACTGGTCCAACAGGATATTCATATGTAAAAGTATGACACTGTTCCCTTGTCTTTCAGCACATATAAAGACCAACTCAAAGTGGACTAAAAGCATGAATAAAACTTTTAGAACAAAATAGGAGTAAAACTTCATGACCTTAGATTTTGCAATGGCTTTTTAGCCATGATACAAAAAGCACAAGCAACAACAGAAAAAAATAAGTGAATTTGGCATCATCAAAATTAAAAACTTTTGAGCTACAGGGGGTGAATATAGGGAAGAAACCCAATGAGTGCAAAAAAGGAGCTCATAATGGTAGTAATTTATGCCCCCTCCCCGCTCCCCGCCAACACACACACTAGAATATGTATGGAACTGAGGTTAGCAATTCAATTTGGGGAGTTTATTCGACAGAAAGAACTGATGATCAGATGATATAGCCTACAAGTTGTTAAATCTTTTGAATATTAATTTGAACTAAAGAAATGTTTGCATTCAAGTGAAATAATATATGCACAATATTAATCACTAAAGCAACTTTTTTCAAGAGGAAAATATTGTAATAAAGCCAAAAACCAGTCAGTGAAAGACCAGTTTAATAAATTAGGTACATGCATACAGTGGAATAATATGCAACTAAATAAAAGAATGAGAAATCTCTTTAAGTACCAATATAGAAATAACTATAAACTATATTATTATTAAATGGAAAAAGCAAAATATAACATGGTATGTATAGTATACTACCTTTTATGGAAAACAGCGACAAAAAAATTATATATGCTCATATTTAATTATATGTTCATAGATCAAATCTAAAAGGCTATATAGGTTAATATCAGTGTTGCCCATAGGGTAGATGAGGTTGGAAGTGAGTAAATGAGACACAGGGATGGGAGGAAAATTTTTATTATTTATTTTTTTATTTATATTATATTGATATAAAAACACCTGGTAAGACAAATAACTGTATTATCTATTCAAAATTAAATATGAAAAAATGAGAAAAAAATGAGATTTGTAGAAATCAATGTTTTCTGGTTGAAGGAAATAATAATATATACAGGCTTTTGTGGGGGGGATGTTTGTTATAATGATATTTAGGTTAAAAGATAATTAAGGATGTATACAAATATATTTATTTATTTTTGCCAGATACATACTGATTAAATATTGTGATGTATACAAATACTGTGATATATACACATAGTGAAATGCCATCAGGAGTTAAAATGATGTTGTAAAATACAGCTAAAGATATTGAAATACATCCATAATCTATTTTCAATGGATAAGAGGGCATAGGAGAAACAAGTGAGATGATGCAAAGTAGGATTCCATATCCATAAAATAAAAATTTGGAAAGCTTATACAAGCTTATTGACATATATAGAGAGAAAGAACTAGAAAGGTCTTTACTAACTGGTGATAGTGGTTCTCTATGGTAGGGGGATGATAGGTAAGTTTTTCTATTATCTCTCATCTCAATGTTTTTCTAATAAATACTTTAATTACAGAAACAAAAACAAAAACACTTCAACATTCTTTGCAGACTTTGAATGGGCGATGCACTATATTAAACATGGTCTCTTAAACTTCTCAAAACCACACAAGGTGGGTCTTATTAACCATTTCGTGGATGTTGCATGCTGTTGAGTCGGCTCCAACTCCTGGCTGCCCTATGAATGACTGACACCCACAATGTGCTGTCCATAACAGCCCTGCTCAGTGCCTGTGGACTCATGCCTATGACTCCTTTAATGGAGTCAATCCATCTCATATTTTGGAGTTATCTCATATTAACCATTTTACAGATGGAAAATCGGAGATTCAGAATGATTGAGTTACCTGATACTGCACAGCTAGTGTCAGATGCAAACACAGGTCTGTCTCCCTCGAACACTTATTTCTTGATCACCCCGCTAAATAATTCAAGGAAACACTGCTTGCAACTGAAAATCATCTTTTCCACTAGCTGTCTTTTTAAGTGGCAAATCTTTGCCTTGGTTATCAGAACTCGAGATTTTGTGGAGTGTGCAAGTAATGTTTAAGCATTCCCTGATAGTAATTTAAATTAAACAATCTTGTATATATGAATTATTTCATGTTTTTTTTATGGTAGATAAAATATGTTAATTTGTGTAAATGGTCTTCTGGGTACAGATGCTCACACTGAAAGCAGGCTTATCTTAAAAGCCCCTTGTCTTCCCATTTGAAGCTTCCTTTATATATGCATAGTTTATTTTTCTAACGCAGTCTTAATATAGGAATAATTTTAAGGAGGCATTTGTGGCTAAATGAGAGAAAAAACAGCTCTCTTGGCTTTGGTAAATATTAATGAGCTTGCAGAAAATCTTGTTACTGAAGTGCGGCACTCTTTTGAGATTTTTCTGCTGTCTTGGCTCTTTGTGGACCCTGCTCCTTTGTTGCAGATTAGCATACTGGTTTGTGTGCTATTGTGAGTTCGGCTTCAGCTCCATTGTGTGTGCTGACAGAAGGCTCACCTTGGTCTATTATCAGGAATGTCTAGGCATCTTAATAATGTATTGGATTTAAGCAAGAAAAAAGCAAATCATTCAGAAATAATTAATCTGACGTTCATTTCAAAGCGTCACCACCAAATGGACAGTCCTCATTTCTGATCATGTATATATTGTCATCATTAACCAAGAGAAATCGAACTTTTATTAATATTTGAGTGCGAAGTTCAGAATTTGAATTATTTATATCAATATTCATACATACATTATATGTATAAAATTATTGTAGCACATGTACAATTTGATTTAGGCACTCCACATCTGAACATTTTTGATAATCATTTTTACTTCATAAGTAATAATTTTTTAATCACGCTGAGTAATAGAGAACTCCAAAAAGACGATATTTGGGTTGTTTTTTACCTCAGTGATCATCCTCTAAAACCTGTGTTGTGGGATGGCATTACTATGAAAATTATGAATTTACCTATTTGCTGATATTATTATACTATACACAATAGTGAAGTGTAAGAAGAAACAAAGACAGTTCTCCTAATAACAAAATATGAGAATGGTCAAAATTACCTAAAATAATTTTTAAAGATGAAATCTGCTATGCCTTTTAAAAACTCTTTATTAGTCCAAGGAGTTGTATGATGCTTAAAGGGAATTATTTGACCAACACTTTCTTTTCAAGAAAGCAATATTTGAGTCTAGTCACAGGGGTCATAAATTCACACCCAGTTTTTAAAAAGTGAGCCCATTGAGTTAAAAAAATCAAGAAAAATAAAACAGTTATTTGAAAACATCTTTTAGACAAGAAAAAAATGCTTTAAGCACTTACAAGAGTTGTTACTAGCCTGTCATTGCACACTTCTTCATCTGCTTTCACAGAAGTTCAATGTACTGAACATTTTTACTGTCGTGAAGAGAGAAAAATGATAGGAGTTCAAGAATATAACGAGAGTATTTGGAATCGCAGACATAGAAGTGTCATTAATCCACTATGAGTCTCTGCTCCAAAATCTTGCTTAAATTTTGTTCACAAAGATTTATTAGGTCCTTTTACAAAACAGGTTTTGGGAGAACTTTTGTCAGTGCCAGTTCTGAGATCATGTTGTAACTGAGTAATTTTTAGTGGTTTATAAACAGAGTGTGAATTCCATGAAAAACCAGTAGTTTGAGAAAGAAGGAGGCAGTTACAGAAAATGATTTCCTAATTTGAGAAATGAAACTGACTGCTGACAGAAGTTTTAATACTTCAAAAACGGCAGAAATATGAATTTATGGTCATATATAGCCATTTCTCCAAGGTTGTATTTGTGGTGAGTTAGAAAACGAACAGCTATGAAAGTCTAAAAATGCAAACAGGATCAGATGTAGCTTTGATTTGAGAGAGAGAGAGAGAGAGAGAGACCTAATATAAACTACCATTAATTCACTTCAAAGTATGTTCTACTCAATTCAGTTGCACCGTTAAATTTCTACTTTAATTTTTAAAAAGGGTTAAAATTATGGTTGAAATCTGGACCACAGGCTAGATACATTGGTTTCATATGTAGGGTACTTAACCCTGGACATTAATTCTAGGCAAAGTATTGAAAAGAGGAAAGGAGTTCTAAAATATTAAAATTTTACCTTAAAGTTCTAAAGTAATTAAAACTTAATTTTAAAAGCTTGACTTGTATGAAGAAAGCTCATTATAAAGCCCTCATTTTTTTTTTTAAACATAGATAAATTCTCCAATAGAGTTCAATATGACTTGGCATTCAGAAATTTTATTTAGTTGCAGTTTTTCCAATAATGTATAGTGATAGTCAGACTACTGGTCCTTCTAAGATGCCCACACTTAGTCCCTGGGACCTGTGAATATTAATTGATGTGGCCAAAAGGATTTTGCAGTTGTGATTTAGATTAAGAACTTTGAGATGGGAAGATTTTCCTGGGTTATTTGTGTGGGCCCAGTTTAATCATAGGCGTCCTTAAAAGCAGAGAACCTTTTCCCTGTTGTACTGAGAGTGAAATATGACCATGGAAAAAAGACATAAAAAGATGCAATACTGCCAGCTTTGAAGATGGAGGAAGGAGGCTACAAGTCAAGGAATATGGATAATCCAGAAGGCAGAAAAGACAAGGAAACAGATTCTCCCTTCAGAGATTCCAGAAAGAAACAGCCTGCTAATACCTTCACTTTAGCCCGGTAAAACTGATTTTGTACTTCTGATCTCCAGAACTAGAAGAGAATAAACTTTTGTTAAGTGACTAAGTTTAGGGAATTGTGTTACATCAGCCATAGTAAACTAATACAGACGTATTTAGGATATAAATTGAGGCATAGCTATGTAGATCTTTTATGATTTGAATATAAATCATGTTAGTAAAATCATAGAAGCTATATTTTCAGATATAAGCCCATTTACTTCTGTATTAAATGAATTCAGTTTTTAAAACTTGAAATGTCATAGATTATTAAAAATGACCATACCAGTTTTAAATTTGGCCATGTAACTTACTTTTGCCAGTGAGAAAATATCAAAGATGGCTTGAGCAGAGGCTTAAAAATTGCTTTTGCGTTGAACTTGCTCTTTCTTGTGGCTGGAACCTTTTATTCACAGTCTCAAGAAGTCTGGGCTAGCCTCCTGGAGGATAAGAGATCTTGTAGAGAAGCCTCAGCTAAGGCCTCTAGCATGGGAGTGATGCCATCTTAGACCACCAAGCCCCAGACTGGAAGAACTCACTCACAAAATCCACAAGATCATAAGAAGTAGTAAGTGTTTCATTTTGTTTTAAGCCACCAAGCTTGGGGATGATTTGTTTCTCAGCAGTAGATAACTAATACAGTGCATTGACTTTCTCAGCTTGTAGGGTACATTTTGGAAATGACTGTTCCTCCTGCATTCATGAAGGGATAGCGCTTAGATGTCTTATGTTAGATTTCTTTTGAGTCATTTGTAGCCTTTGATTTTCAGGATGCTGGGCTAGAAATTGTATCAGGGACTTCCTGGGCTTCCTGAAATGATGACTGAAATTGACATTGACTTGGATTTTTCAGCCCCAATTTTTTAATTCTTGCCTTCCAAAATACATCTAGTTAAAAAGAGATTACCAATACTTTTTTGTTAACTTAGTTTATTTATTTATTTATTCACCTCTATTACCAATATTTTTATAAAAGCTTCATACCTTTTGAATAAACTCTAAATGAAAAACAGAGTGTACTTATTGCTAAACACCTTCTGTATTTTCGTAGACCTATGTGAGTTTGGCAGCGGTGGAGTTAGCTAAGAAGATGTCTTACTTAATCTCCCTTGAATCAGGAGGTTAAAATCCAAGCTTTGCAACAGGAAACCATAGACCATTTGGTTCCCATGAAAACTTACTACTAGGAAATTCACTGAAAAAATAAGAGTCACTTCTGAACTCTTGGAGAGTTGTATATCAATTTCTAGGGCTCTGAAAGATCACGGTTTGAAGACGCCCTGGCCAGACGATTCTAGCTCTAGAATTGCAGCATCATGGCTACTCCCTTCACATTAGGTAGATGATATTTAGTTCCATGGACTACAGCAAAATTAACTATCTCCCTTAGAGATGGAAACAATGACTGTCCCCTTCACCAAGAATTTAGTAAATTGAAACAACCATTTATGATTCCCAGCTGCTTTCATGTTTTCACTTCCAGGAATTTGTTTTTATATTCTGAGAAAGGAACACACGTGGTCTGTCTTCTTCTGTAACCACCAGGTTTGCAGAGTCATATTTTTTTTTCCAGAGAAGCTGACATGTAAAAATTAAAAATGAAAATGATGTTTATTAGCATTTGTTAGTAAAAAAAAAAAGATTGTAGTACCTTTTTAAAGGTTTGTTTGTTTACTGTCAAATAAATAGTTTGACCTAAAAGGGAGACAATAAATGAAACTTATAACATCCTTATTTGCATTAAGGTAGAAGAATTTACATTTTGTGAACCATGATGCTTGTATTGGGAAGGTGTATGTGTCTGTGTATCTGTGTGTCTCTGTGTACAGCCTGTAACATGTTAAGAATATGATAGAAACTAAATTTGCCTCAGGTACTTTATTCTGTTATATTTATGCTTAGGTATTTGGTAGATAACTGTATCTTCCCTGTCTTCATGCAAAATAATAAATCAGATTTTCCAGTGCTGAACCTAATTTGAGGCCTTTGGGGAATACTTTTTAAACTACTAAGGCATCAGCGCCCTGCTACTCTTGTGTCCTGAAAGAGTTAATATAGGTTTCAAAAAGGGTCTAATTTACTGGCTAATGGTATCTTTGCATAGGAATTACTTGGCTTTTGTGGAATAACCTTTCATCTTTCTGCTTTTTGGTTAATTCAATTGGATTTTCATCCATTCTACATTGTTTTATTCTAATTGCAGTCAGTCCCTCATCTTACAAACCATTCTGTTCCAAAAAACTCATTTATAAGTTGGTTCTTTGGAACTTAGAAGGCACTTTTCAATAGGAAAGTAAAAAATGCAAATGTTGGGTGTGTTCCCAGAGTAGCCCACAGAAGCCAATTTTTAACCCACCATGTACCCAATACTAACGCTGCTATCCAGCCGAAACAACATAAGTAGTAGGGCATCTGCGGGTAACATGTTTTTTTAATATCCAAGTACGGCAGGCCTGTCAGAGGTGAGGACCTTCCTGTATTTATTTCTTCACCCTAAAATGATGTAAAATTAAGACACAGCCCAGTCATAATCCAGCAGCAATGGCTTTCTTTGGGTCAAGAGTTAGGGACAGGGGAGTTGTGTGATAAGCATCAAGACAGAGGCTGAGGAGAATGAAGAGTCAGAATTTTTTAAAATTTATTTATTCAAATTAGTTTCAAGTATACAGTACATGGGTTAGTACTGAGTGAAAGAGAATTTTTATGAGTGGTGAAGGTGTGGTGAGACGTTAGGATAAAAAATAGAACGGTTGAAAGCTAGGTGAGTGAGAGGGCGAAACCTAAAGCTAGATTAGGTTTAAAGGCTTCTGCAACCCACACTGCCTTCTTAAAACCCTTTCAAAATCAGGTACAGATTCAGGTCTACCTAAGTAACATTATTTGGTAAAACAATCCATTTTTTTTCTGCTATTCCTTTTGCCTCTGTGACTTGCTGAGGCGGAAGGGAAGAGACCGAGGGAGAACCTTAGAAGAATAAGGGAGGAGATTGCGAAAGTATGACAAAAGTACTCAGGTAGTGGCAAAAAAAGGTTTTCAACTTTGGTTTGCCTCTGTTCCCATCTCTCTCTGTTGGTATAAGAGGATAGATTTTGAGAGAGAGGAGAAAAAGAAAGACTTTGAGGGACTAAATGGGAGAGAAAGTGAACTCTTAATAGAAGGAATGTCAGTAGATGGCTCTCTCCTGCATTTCTGCCTGGACAGTATTCACATGTCAATCGTAGGTCAGGCCAGTCTGGGCTTCCTGGATCTGACTTCACCAGTAATGTTTCTAGAGAATTGTCTCAGGAGGAAGGGAAGTGACTGTGAAATGTTTCTATTGAAGAAAGCAGATGACTTCCTAAGGAAACCATTGTCATCTTAGAAATGAGACTGTATAACAGGCATACCAGTTATATAACATTCTCATAGACAGGCCTCGGTGAGGCTGTCTTCCTCTGTCTGAGTGCTCTTCTCTGTCTTCATCACCTCGTTAATTCCTACTCATCGTTCCTTAAACATCTCTGTTCAGACTGGGCCAGGCTCTGAGACAGAATCACTCTCACAGCATATTTTACTGCTGCTTTTTATTATTTTTACTCTGTCACAACAGTAAGTACATAGCTCATTAACCACTGGATATAGTGCCTGGTACAGTGGCTGACACTTAGCAGGTGCTCAGTAAATATTTTTATGAACTATTGAGAAGCAGAAAGTATATATTTTAACATGTCTGCGCATAAGGAGATCACTTTTAAAACATACATTCAACTATTAAAAACAAGTAAAATACAGAGGAGATTTTCAAAACCGTTAAATAAAAGAAATTGACTTAAATATTTTGTTGCTAAGTGTAAGAAAGATGGATCCTAAACAGCCTTTATATTATCTCAAGAAGTTGGTCTACTTCCATGTTAAAATTGTACCAGTCGTCTATACAATTTCCAAAGTAGTTAGTGCTATTTAACATGAATTATCTTTAGAATTCCACAGATGAAGGAGTTGCTCCTGGCTTTTCATTGAGCAGACTGTGGTTCTTAAGCAGGAAGCAGGAATGGCTGTTAGAACAGTCAGCATCTCTGTGCTCCATGCCCCATAACTGTCCAGAGCAACTGAGAAGGACTGGGTACATCCATAGAAAACTGGGGTGTAGACATTAGACCAATACGGATATTAGTTTTGATTCTAGCCACTTAAATCATTAATTTATAGGGATTCAGACTATTCACAAAGGAACTGTTTTAGCCAGCAATTGTTTTGTGATTCCATTCATTTGTCTACCTCTTCAGAGCTTGTCTCATATGAATAACACTTGACATAGTGATACAAACACTACTGCAACATTTCAGTGTTTTCTCAGGGCTTCTTCATTTTACTTGGGGAGAAATTGAAGTATAGCACACATGAAAGTTAAAACTGTTACCATTTTTGTAATTGTATGTCATGTATTATGTAATAAAAATGTGTCAAATCCCCCTCACACTTGTATTTGCCATTAGAGCTTAAATAAGTGCTGTCTTGGCAATGTACTCAGACTTTCTCAGTGCAAGGATGATAGTTTTATGTAAATCATTACACTTTAGATTTTCTAATAGATGAGAGAGAAAGAAAGAAAGAAAGAAAGAAAGAAAGAAAGAAAGAAAGAAAGAAAGAAAGAAAGAAAGAAAGAAAGAAAAGAAAAATAAAATAGAAGGAAGGAAGAAGAAGAAAATGCCCTTCAGAGTCACGTTACCATCTCTCTAAAGAGAATATTATATTTTAAGCATAAAAAACTTTAAAGCTTAATCTACTATATGGTGTTGCTTTGAATTTCAAAAATCTCACAGATAGGAAGTGTGAACAAGTACTGTGCAGATTTTCAGTCAAAATTAAAAGTAGGAATTTGTAACTGAATATGTAATTCAGAAAATTTGAGTAAAAAACATGAATTCTAAATTGTATGTTTATTCCTTCTCAGATAATGACTCCATTTCAGGAATATGAGAATGTTTTGTTTGGCATTAGGTAGGCCTGCAAAGATAGATTTTTAGCATTATTTCTGATCAGGAATAAACATTAATTTTCCAATAGAAAAAAGTATCTTGGTGTGACTTTAATTGTGCAATATAATAGAATTTCAAAAATAAGAAATTTTTATAAAAAAATATAGAGAGATGGGGAGGGCAAAGTGGGTAAAGGGGATCAAATATATGGTAGCTGAAGGATACTGGACTTTGGGTGGTAAACACACAATGGAATATAGAGATGTCAAATTATAATGTATACCTGAAAACCGTATAATTGTATTAACTAATGTTACCCCAATAAACTTAATAAAAAATAAAAAAATAAAAAAAAATTGAGTATTCTGTTTCGCTTACCTCTTAAGTTTGTATCATGTGAGTCTAGAATTTGACTATCATCAGAATTTGAAGTGTTCTAATTAGTTATTTTATAATTAATAAAAATCAAAGTATGATAAAATACAGGAAACATCAAAACTGGTAACATCATCTTTTAAAAAATGTTTCATAAATAAAACAAATAACTAATCTGGTTGTTGACACATACATCTGCTTTTACTTATTCTTTTCATTTTAATATTATAATGATTTAATCATTCTATACTAGATCTCATGTACAAGGTGCAGAAATATTTTTTTCCTTACGAGTGAGGCCTTTGATTAAATAATGGTAAGATCTTATATCGCTATAAATGACACTTAAGAGAATAAACTTCCAAATCTTAACTGCACTTTAATTGAGTTTCATATTCACGGAAATAAGCACAACACAAAGAAAAAAATACACCATTACCTGGAGCTAGCATCCACGAACCCAGCACGGCTCCTTTACAACGCCTCCCAGTTTCACCCGTAACTTCTGTCATCGTTCATGTGAACTTTCATAACGTGTTACCTACTCTCTCACATGCTATCTATCATATATATCAGATTTCCACAACCCCTGGGCTGAGGACTGGTACCTGGCCGTGGCCTGTTAGGATCCAGGCTGCACCGCAGGTGAGATGCAAGAGAACTAGTGAAGCTTCATCTGTATTTGCAGCCGCTCCCCAGCGCTAGCATCATCGCCTCAGCTCCATCTCAGATCATCAGGTATTAGAGTCTCATAGGAGCACCAGTCCCTGGTGACAAAAAGGTTGGAGACCACTGATATATATCCTTTTTTATCTTAGATATTCAGTTTCTTCCTCTTCTTGGGATTGTTCTCTTCCCATTAGCTCTTTCATGCTTAGGCTTCAGCCATTTAAGACAAACAAGCACATACATACACACAACTTCTCTTAGATCCATGCGCTTCTTCCACTACCCTGTTCCTTTCTTTCTCTCCATAGCAAAACTGATCTACACCGATTAATGACCTACATCCTTAATCCAGCAGATAGATTTTTAGTCATTGTGTCTACTGCATAATAAAAATGGCAAAACTTCAAGGAGAAAAACTAAGTTACTTAGCTCTTACATTTATGTGTCTGCTGGACCATAGGCTCTGTTGCACTGTCTTTCTCCTGGGGCTCATGGGATAGGCCAGGCATGTCCTACAATGAGAATGGCAGAAGTACAAAAAGGCAAGTAGAAATGCTTAGCAATTGCATGCCATCAATTCTACCTTTTTCTTTTACCCAAAGCCAGTGACTTGCCCAAATAAATACAAATGGGAAAATATACCCCACCTCTTTTAGTGGGTGAAATTGCAAAGTCAAATAGTAAACAATGCGAATGCATGTGGAGGTAAAGAATTGGGGCAAGAACATTATCATGGTAATCTTACATACTTCTGTAGTAGTAATGGGCACTATTGCTTTTTCTAAAACACCCTCTTCTGCCGCGGTCCAGCCACGACAGGATCCAGGCGGCCCCGAAGGTGGGCAAGGCGTCGGCGCGGGAGACAGTCGACTACACGACTCAGAGACGGTGTGACACTGTTCCGTTTTATTGTGATTTGAGTACAACTTTTATACGTTTTATTTTGGCATTTCATTATACTTTGTAGTTAAGGTAGCAGGGAGTTAAATTTCTGTGGTTAGGCGAAGCAGAAAATCTTATAGAGTATATTATTATTAGTATTCATGATTAACTAGTACATTTTTCTCTCAATCATTAGAACAGAACTACCTGATGGAACAATCTAAACTTTTAATTCTTATATCTATTACGTAAGATACAGTTTGATTTAAGTAAAGGTGATAGATAGATGTATTCATAACAGCAAGCATTGGCTTATGGGCAGACATTGTTCTTCTTTCTGCCTGAAGAAATCTTTTAAATGCTATTTGATTTATGCTATATCTAAAGTTCAAGCTGAACCTTTCTCATAGCTGTTCAAAAGTTTCCTTGGTGCAGTAATGAGGAAAATATTTATAAAAATCAGTTTTACAACTCTGCTTTCATAAGCTAAGTTTCTGTTCCTTTGCTTTTTAAGCACCAAGGAGGTCCTGACCTAGCCAGCCTTTCTATGAAACTTAAACTACTATAAGGCACATGAATTCCATCTTTATTCACTATATGTATACTATCTTTATTATGAGCTCCTGTATAAGGCAAAGGAAGATCAGGTAATCTTTTCATATTATTAGCCCCCCTAGGTGGATACCAGAGTTTTCCATTTATCCAGTAGGCCACAAAAGGAGGCCCTTCCATAGTAGGCACAGGCTTATGAGTAAATTTCTTATCCTTTACTAATTTTTCTACTAACTGCGTGGGAACAGGAGTATAAACTGGTTCTAGTAATTCAGCTTGTTATAATTTATTCATAACATCTTTAAGAGGCGCGTCAAAAGGAATTTCTCTTAATAATTGTTCAAATAAAGGGTTTACTCATTCTGGACACGTCAGGGTGACTAGAGCTGATTCCATACGCGGGGAATTTACTATGTTTTCCTCTGAGCCAATTTTGAGGAAATTCATTTGTACAGCGTTTACACTTACTAGAATTTGTGCTACCCAAATTCCCCCTATTAATAGGATCGTTTCTAAGAAACCAATTATCCCTAAACACATGCCACGTCCTCATTCTTGACGATGCATTCCTTGAAGCCTCTGTCCCCATCTCCGGACCTTGTCACGCAGTAGGGTAGAAAGAGGACGCGGTACTCTTCCTCTGGTTTCCGTGATTAAACATTCTCTTGATTTCCCTCTCATTCCTCTGGCTCACCTTATTCAGTCTTCTTTGCCAGTCCTGCTTCTTCAAGACTTGGTTGAAAACCCTTAAGACCTGATACTTCTATTATCTATCTATCTATCTATCTATCTATCTATCTATCTATCTATCATCTAATCTGTAGTCATATTTGGTGTCATCCATGTTCATGGATCCCATTGCCACCAAAATAAAGATGAAACAGAAATGCTTAAATTTCTCCTCGGGGTTCTAGAATCGTATCTAACTTCCCGCTTTATAGATCTTCAAAAGTATGTCAAAGACATCTCAGATTCAACATTCCTAATATTTCCCCCATTCCACTCCAAACGTAAGTATCATAGCTTAGAGAATGATACCACATCCATCAAGTTATTCAAGCCAAAAAAAACTAGGAGTCATTCTTAACACTTTTCTTTCATCATTAAACGCTGTTACTTTTACCTAAAGAGCTCTGAAACTTATCTGCCTCTTTCTACTTCTGTGATTCCTCCTTATTTATATCCGCCATCCTCTCTCACCTGGATCATGGCAATAACTTCTGAACTTCATATCTCTTGTCCTCACCTGACCTGTTCTCTGCAGTGCAGCCAGAAAGATCTTGTTGAAAATCAAGTCAAATACTTTTCTCCTTTAAAAATACTTCAGTGACTTCCTATTGAATGAATAGTAAAATATATGCCAACGGACCTATATATTTTGGTCCATATCTCATCCCATGTCATGCTTAATGTCTTAGTTTACAGTTCCCCAAAAAGCATAACATGAGACAAGGATTTTATAGGGCATTATTTTAGAAAGTGGAGCCAGAAGTAGCAGTGAAAAAGCGGGGAGAATAAACAAAAAAAGAATGAAAAGCCATTACAAGAGTGCTTTTTTAAGGTTGCTGCTATAGGCAACAGCGGCTTGATTCTACAGGACCTCTGGGAATATGAATAATAGGAACCCAAATTATATGCCTGAGGAATGGGCAGCTAGTTATATGTATCCACTGGCTCGCCGTTCTTTGAGGGTTGCATTCATGTGTGTTTATTTCCCCGTGAATTTCAGAGCCGTACTTGCACACATCTTCCTATCTTTGCCTAGTTACTTCCTACTCTTTGAGTTTCTACTTCATTCCTACATCTTTGAGATTCTACTTCATTCCTGTGCCAAAGAACCCTTGCCCCTAAATGAAACAGGTTCGTCCAGCCCTCCCAGCTAAACCACATACCTCTACTATATGCTTTAACCATACTATATATCTCCATTGCTGATCACAGTGATGAGTTTGCATTTTGCTGTGGGATTATTTTATTAAGATCTTTCCAGGTACTGGACTGCAAGCTTGAGAAGACCTGGGATCATGTCTGTTTTGATTGTCATTGTCTTACCAGCACCAACTGCAGGACCTTGTGCATAAAATATGCTCAATATATTATTATAAATGTATAAGTGTAGGTGTATGTGTATGTGTATGTGTGTATACATGCATGTATATTTATAAAGAAAACCTTAGAATTATCAGGGCATAAATAGATTACTATTAATATCAATAAAGTTATTTTTAATTCAAATTTACTTTCTATTTTTATGTATTACTTTCTTCTCGTACTTATACAGGCATATTACACCAGAAGAATTCTGTTTAAAGGAAGTCATATTGAGAAAAAAAGAAAATATAACCCTTACATTACAGCATCGTGGATGATATGATAGCTTGTAATATTTTTCTATAGTTATCACTATGCAATTTCTTTAATAAACAGATTTTAAGTTAAAGGGGATTCACTAGACCGTGGACCATAACTCTATACAATCCTGAATTAATCAGTGGGGAAGAGCATTACATTTGGCAGCGCTGGCAATTTGAGGACTTGGGTACTTGAAGTGTTGTGTGTGTGTGTGTGTGTGTGTGTGTGTGTGTGCTTGTGGCAGCATACAAGCACGAAGCGTGCTCTAAAACATTATGTCCAAATCTACATTTTTACGTTCTCAAACTGGGAGCTGTGATTTTGTAGTAGGAAACATGTCGTTAAAGTAAATCAGTTTTCAATCCCTGGTTTCATGCTGATTTAAGATAATAACAGCCAAAAAGGTGGAAATCCACATAAATTATTCTCAATGAAAACACTTCCATAAAGGTCAGCTATCAATAGTAAGTTATCCACATTCCATACATACTTTCTATATTTCTAGTTATCATGTTAAACTTCATATCATCCAGCATTACATTATAAAAATGGAAATAATTTATCTGAAAATATCCATCATATGCCGAACCTTTTTTTTTTTTTTCAATTTCATAGAAGAGAAGTCAGGGCAGTACTCTTCTAATTCAGCTTCAAACTTCAGCCACTACAAGATAAATTATTGTGAAAGGATTATTAAGATAGTGAATAGATTATGAAAGTAGGTATATCTGTGTCAATTAGTGGTTGCTTACATTCACTTTCTCTCATTTGGGGAGCATGGAGAGAAGGATATTCAATGTCTAGTTGACTTAGTGTTTCTTTGTATCTGGTAGTTGTCACTGTTATGCGCAGGACTATAAATTGAAAATGGCATGTAAACCCATGTACTGAACGCTTTGGGGCCCTAAAATAATTTCCCCCAAAATACTCTGCCCAATAGAGCAAGTATTGTGAAAAATATTTTCTTTGACTTATTGTACATTTAAAAGCAGGTAACTTCTGTCACTCCAGAATCCACAAACCCCCTCATATGAAACATTTTTAGATAAAATTGATTATTTTGAGGGATGCCAAGAAAATGGTGAAATAATATGAACTTAGATCATAGTTTTTGTTGAGCTGAACACACAACAGACCAAATTTTTTGGATTTTCTTTTTGTAGATACAAGTACCATGATATTTTTAAGACTTCATGACCCTAAAAATAGCTTACAGTAAGCAAAGGCAAAGTCATCTTTGTCCTGAGAGAATGTTGACTTACTTCTCAGCTGACAGTTGCTCAGTAATCAAGGCATAAATGGGTCTGCCTTGATGGAGTGACAACTCTAACTCAAGATTCACTTCCGTGTAGCAAATTGAAAAACAAAACAAAATGAAAAAGCACTCTTAGATAACTTTGAGCTTCAAATCTAAAATACTTTGAAATGTACCTAGGGAATTTAGAATAGTAAACCTCATTTAGTTTCAAGAGATTACAAAACACCAATTTGAACAATAATGTTATTTTCTTGGGTAGACATCTTATTAAAGAAAATAGTTCCAATATGGCTCTTTCTAAAAGGCTGAATATAAACTTCGCTGATTTCATATTTATTAAAAGAGAAAAATAAGCATAGAAATTTGTTTTCTTGTGCCTTGTTTTTGTGTGTGCGTTTAACCAACAGATTATTATTGTACCACTGGATTTATATAGTATTGTTACTCATTTCAGTAAATATTTATAATATCATTATCTATTTTAGGATAATACCAATGCTTGTTTATCGTATAAAGCAGGAGTAATCTGCATAGATTGTCAATGGCAATTTCATACCCAGAATTCCTCTCTGACCTTCACTGTTTATTAAAGCATGCAGTCTCATATTTCCCCAGCCACAATAAGTAGTTGAATCCAGGCATGTGAATTTGGAGATGCTCGGTACATTTCAAAACATGGACTGGGAATGAATATTTATGTAAGATTGGCTGAAAGATAATTAGTCCATATATTATCAAAAATAATCTAAAGCAGTTTATGACTATGTCCACTGGGGTACCCATTCCCTGGGCAGCACTTTGATAGCCTGTCATGGAGCTGGTTTTATCCAAGTAAGCTTTGGGGTGTTTCCACTTGTGTGGAGAATATCTATTCTCAGCACTATGGATCCCACCATTAGCATTATTCTAAGAGTATCATTAAAGATGCTAAAGATCTCTCTAGGATTTCAGTATCAGAAATAGTTGTTCTTATCCTTAGATGAGTACCATTGTATTAGTTTTTACTTTATAAACATTGTGAATCTTATAATTGATCATTTTTCCTCTTTAGTTTGACCTCTAGAACTCTAAGAACCAAAACTGAGAGCCCATAGTTATCTATGTATGAAACTATATATGAATCTACCTAGTCTTTCTATCTTGCTTTTCTTCTTATTTTCTCCTTTTTCTTGCTCATATTTAATTTTATGTAACCTGCTTTCTGCTAAGCTGACTTGAATTCCGTTTTGAAATTAGGTAGGTTATGAATTCGTTATTTACCATATAGATTGCTTCCCTGGCTCATTGTAATTTTCAAGTCATTAGAACAACAGAAGAATTTATAAATCATTTTTGATATGCTATTTGGCATATTGAAAGTAGACTTTGGGAAGTCTTGTACTCTTAATATGTTTTTGTATCTTATATTTGAGTTTATTTTCTTAAACATTTCAACAGAAAAGAGGAAGAGCAAAAGATAGAAGAAGTGGATTGATATTTTTGAGGTAACTGGACAAGAACTAAGGCAGAAGAAAGCATCTGACTAAGGGAAAGTTTGTGAATAAGAGGGAATTTTCTGAGAAGGCACCAAATGAGCCACGAAGAACTGAAGTCATGAAGCGTGAGGAAGGTTCATGTATTTCACAGAATCCTTAAGGGGAAACTAATGAGAGATTTGAGAGATTTTAAGAATAAAATAAAAATATTTGATAGCATAATTGATCTAGAAGAAAAATTAATTAATGGTCTTAGAAAAGGATCTCGTCTACAGCCATGCCACCCTGAACAAGCCCAATCCCGTCTGATCTTGGAAGCTAAGCAGGGTCGGGCCTGGTTAGTACTTGGATAAAAGACCACCTAGGAAGACCAGGTGCTGTAGGCAGAAAAAATAAAAAATAAAAAATAAAAAATAAGGGATTGTAAGTTAACAAGGTCCTTGCAATCTGTGAAGTCAACCAAGGGTTGCCTCGCCTAAAAAAAAAAAAAAAGAAGAAAAGGATCTCTAATGTTTAGTTACATATTCCATGTCATCATTTGCATAACAATATCATAATATGCTTTAATTTTTCTCATTTTCCAATATACAAAGATATTATATTAAAAAGGTATATTTATAAATTGTTTAGAGCACAGAATTCATTTTCATGAACAATCGATTTTCTAAATGGACTGGAATCTTAGACTAGCCCACAAAATTTGTTTCATCCATAGTGTAGAAGAAATAACATTAATTTACAGTCAGAGATTGGAGAAAATACTATTTTATATCTTAAAGTAGAAAAAAATTGACCAACAATTACCATTTTTCAATTTTAAAGCTTAGGATAAAAATGGTATAATTAGAAGATCGAGATGTAGATATAGAGGTTCATGTAGATTCAAGAGAAATTGTGGCTATGCTTAAAAGGAGTAGGATTTATTGCACTACACGATTTCACTTTATAATATACAAGTTTTTCCTTCTTTTTGTCAATATAGATTAGTGGTAGATAGTCTTCCATTTATTAATGTGATTAAAGTCCTGTTTGATTTAAAAATAGAATAAATAACAGAAGAGAGGAAGAGCAAAAGATAAAGTGGATTGATCTTTCTGAGATAATTTGGACAAGAGCTAAGGCAAAAGAAAGCACCTGATTAAGGGAAGTTTGTGAATAAGAGGGAATTTCTGAAGTGGCACCAAATGAGCCATAAAGTACTGAAGTCATGAAGGGTGTGGAGGATTCATGTATTGCACAGAACCCCTAAGGGAAAATAAGAACTTCTGATAAAGGGATATTGGATCACTCAGATCCCCATGTTACCAGTCCAGTAGGGGCAGGGTAGAGTGGTGGCAGGGAGGGATCCTGAGCAGATGGCAGTTTCTTTATTTCAAGGTGTTGGCAATTTGGGTGTTTACAATCTTGGAAGTTCTTGCACTTTAAAATTGTAGCTCTAACATACTCTGGGGTTAGCTAGTTTTATAAATGTACAGAAATGATTCAAAATTGTATTTTAAGTGTGAAGTACTGAGCCTGGGCCCAGATGCATAATTAATTAACATTAGTTCTTATTATTTGTTGTCATTTATTACAATATTAGTGGAAATTCTTCATATTCATGTTTATTATTGCTAACATTGTCTTCTAAATCAAGAATTACATACATTTAAAACAAAATGCAGTATGTTACTCCTTAGTCCTTCTACCTCGGTCCCATTCGGGAGGGACCTCATTCCCTCACATGCTGCATCCTCCAGGCCAGCTGATTCTCTTTGTCCTTCTGTCCTGTGAATCACTCTGAGTTCTCTTCTATCCCTCCCTCAAAATGAACATCCACCCTTTATGTTTTGTACTTTTCTTCTCCTCTCTTTACTACCTAACAGCTAGAAACTATGTCCTCGTTCATTATCTTCACCTTATTACTACCAATTTACAATCTCAGCTGTTCAGCATTGAGCTCTATTTATTCAACTTAACCAAAACTGCTATTATTGAAAGAACAAAGATATCCTTTGTGCAGATTTTTGCTGTCTTCTCTGTACTTATTGTCTGGATTCCTTTGTAGTATAGCTTGTTGGCTGCAGTCTTCTTGGAACTCCTCCTCATTGTTTCTGATCCCTCCTCATCTCACAACTCAGACTGTTGAAATCTTACACTTTCAAACTCCATTTCAGATGCTTCCTTCTCCATGGGACCTTTCTTGATTTTCCCAGCTGTCCTCATATCATTTTGTCTTTGCCTCTGTTGGACAGCCTGCTTTTTTTCTTTGTATTTATAGTTTTTTGGATATTGTTAAGCTCTCTGCCCTGGATGCTAACAATGGGGTTCTTGAAAATAGGAAATTTTATATAACTGTGAAAACCATTCAGCAAGTAAAGTCCAATAAATGTTTGCTGGGGGCTTTTTAGATACAATCTATTGAAACTTTCCCATTGCTGCAATTATCAACAGTTGAATCATGATATCTATTTCTGAGGTTAAAATTTTTAAAAAGTGACACATTCTGCATATAATTCCCAGCATCATACTTATGCTAGTGACTATACTCCATTTTTGGGCAACACTCAAAATTTTATACATTTTTTTCAGTAAGTTTACTGCCCCACCATCCAAAGTAGTTCTTACCTAAGCTTGTTTTTTATTCCCAAGATCCTCATTGTTTCAGCTCATTGATATGCTAGATTAAACCTAAGAGCGCTGAATTGTGACACTTGCTCTATATTCCTTAGGTTCCTCCTCTCCTGGGCTACTTTTTCTGTGACTGCTTTTTAAGGCCACCAATCTGAAATGAAGTATTCACTTGATAGAGCTGTAGATGAGCTTAGTTTGAAAATATGCTGGTTGCCCTTGGGTCTAAGGTGTCCCTTTATAATGCACACCCACACAAACCTAGGTGCTCTTTGTAATTTACAAGCATTTGGGCTACGAAGTATTAGAAGGAAGTTTTACCCACAGTGAAGACACATCAGCACATACTTAGATATCTTATCATTGGTAAATTTCCTCAGTGTGAATCTGTGTTCTCCCAAATTTCTTTCCATTTCATAGTAGGTAGATTTATGTGACATCCCCAAATATGGCCTCTGCTGGTAGATGTGACTCAGATCTGTTCTCTTCCCTTTCAAGGCCTTAGGAGGTTAACATTTTTTCCTCTGATGAAGCTGCTCACTTCATTGCCTGGCACCTTTCTTAGCTCTGAAAGGTATCCAAAGCCTTCCCCAAGAGTAATTGACAGTTTCTTCCGCGCCTGTCAGAGACCGTGTAGCACTTTTATCACAATCCTCCACTCAGGGCATCATGTAAACACATCAGGGATTCCCTACTCTTGAACTTATCTGTTCTCAAGTGTCTGTAGAAGCTGAGAACACTTAACCAGGAGTGGGATCATGTTGTCTCTTCACAGAGTGACAGATTCTTTCTTCTTCGTCTGTTCTTTTGAAATAGAGAAGAGCTAGCGGCAATTTATAGGATGACTAATAATAATAAAAAAATAAACCAAATTAACACACATACACACATACCCATCTACCCTGACATCTTTTAAATTTCTTGATCATAAGATAGGACATTTACTCACACAGTACATGTTTCTTGGGTGCCTACTGAAGGTAAGCTCTGCAGTAGTCTCCAGTGATGCATTGTCCATGTCAGTATGCAACTTGGCCTATTAAATGACACACAGACAGCTGGACAAACTACAGAATGTTGTGGAAAGTGCAATTACGATGGAGAGCAGAAAAAATAACAGCACAGAAAACGGAGGGAAATGAGCTTCACAAAATTAGGGTTAAGACCAGAGAAGGATATTCTGGAAATGGATATTAGGGAATGAATAAAAATACAAGAAAAGGCTATATAGGAGATCTGTGTATTATTTGTACAAATTATCTGAAATTTAAAAATTCGTTCTAAATAAAAAGTTAACAAAAACTCACCAGGCAAAAAACAAAGTGTCACTTGCTTGGTGTTGCTAGAGCTTAAGGGTCATGAGGGAATAGGGAAGACAAAACTTGTGTATATATACTAAAATCTGGGTGGATTTGGATTTCTGTAATTAAAAGGGAGTAGCTGAAAGGTTTTAACTAGGGGATGGCATGATGGGATTTCTTTCTAGAAAAGCAATTCCATAACTTTGTGGAGAATAGACTAATGGGAAAAAGTAAGAGGTAGAGTGAGTGTGTAAAGGAGTAGTGGTCCAGGTTGGAGGTGATGGAGGTCTGTATCAAGAAGGTAGCAATTCCATTGACAGTAAGAGGGATTGTTCCTGAGACACTTAGACGGTGGCATTAACAAGACTTAGTCACTGATGGAATTTAGTGAAGGGAAAAAGGAGTGAAAAATTTGAATTGATCGGCCAGGTTGATTCAAGTTAATAGAAAAGAGAATAAATGAGAAGGAACTGGTCTACGGGGAAGAGGAAGATAACTGCTTCTGTTTTGAATAGCCTGAATTTGAGATGCATATTTGAGAGAAGATTTCTAGTAGGTAGTTGTATATATAAAATCTGGATTTGGGAGAAACATAAAGATATAGCCTGCAGATATAGATTTGAAAGTCATTAATATGTTCAGTTTTTTAACCTTCAGGGTGTCCACAAATTTCATCTGTGCACATGTGTATTTTCTTAGACTGAGGATCTGTGCTGAATTTTTCCAGTTGCCCCACTACACATACACATTCCCAGACCCATTTTCTGCCTTAATCTATGCCCGAAAAGCTGATAGTTTGGACTGTGTTACCTGGATGCCCTTGCCATTTGACTTATGCCATCGACAGTAGCTTAGCCTTAACACTGAGAGGCACTGGCAAAAAATGAGAGGGATGGGGAAGATAAAGTTTGGGATATTTCTTCCCTCTCCCTCCCTGTCTTGGATCTCATTTCTATCGGAGGCTGGATTGCTCCAGACTCTCTTCATGGATCTCACCCTCACAAGCCTTCATTAACACCATTTCCTCCTTACATGTGTGCATATATATTTATACACACACACACTTATGGTAGGAGAAACTCTGACAAGTCATAAAAATGATTGACCTCACCCACAGAGCGTGGCCTGTGAACTACACCCTTTGGATCCCTGTGTGTTCTTATTTACCCTTAAACAGCTTCTATGATCTGGGTGACAAGAAGTTATCATTACCACACATCCCAGTGAAAGTTACCCAGCAAGTATTGTCCTAAATTCCTAAGACTGGCCTTGAATATTGCTGAGCTTAGAGGAGAAGTTGAGTGTCTAGAAACTGCAAATTATTATGAATATGTCCAACTACGTAAGGAAGGATGAATATTATACTGATAGCTTCAATTTAACCTGAACATTCTTGTTGTATTCTGGATATTTATTTTTTCTCAACTTTTTTTGAGGCAGTCGGCATGGAATTTTTGATAGCCAAGGAACCCAGGAATGTCTCACCTTTCTAGCTAAAACGGTACTTCAGGGCAGAGCTCCCAAGAGCTCTATGTAAGGCAGGGCAGTGAGTGGGCATCAGAGTACTGCTTTAGTATCTAGTGGTCCAGTGAAAGCTTTAGTTCAAGCTTTAAGCAGCACCTCCTGCTTTCTTCAAATTCGAGAATACAGATTAAGTAAGAGTGTGTGTTTGTACATTTTAAGAAACAGTGGCCCCATCCATTCGGAAATGTGACTTGATTAGTAATTCATCTAACAATCAGGTTGACAACTCCTTTCTCTATTTCTCTTCTCTTCTCTTCTCTTCTCTTCTCTTCTCTTCTCTTCTCTTCTCTTCTCTTCTCACTACTCTTCTTCTCTTCTCTTCTCTCTCTCTCTTTCTCTCTCTCTCTCTCTCTCTCTCTCTCTCTGATGGGACACAGGAGTTGGCAGGAATAGGTCTGCTATAAGGATAGAACTAAAAACTACCATTCCCTATACTTTTGTCAAGTCTCCCTCCTGCTACATTTTCCCTACTGACACATCTCATCAGCATACTCTTTTCTTCCTGACTTTTTGTTGAAATGTGAAACATCAGATAACTTGAGGGCTACTGACTTTTATGACCATGTTTGTAACATGCCATCCTTAAATGTAACCATGCTAGTAATTCACCAAAACTTAGAAGACAGGATTGCTTTTATGGTAAGAATGAATCCATTCACTTCTTTTCTCTTCCATGAGAATCAGAGAGTAAAATAATAGAGTTGGAAGAGATCCTAGAGAATTTTGTTTATTTTTTTTTTTACATTTAAAAAAAGCCTTAGATACCAGTATTCAATTAAAATCTTAAACATAAATCAGTATATGAAACAGGTCTTGTTCTCCATGATGTTAGTTGGCTGTCTGAGTCTACATGAGAACATCCATGGCTGTTCCCATAGTCACTATTGTGTGGGCTCCTGGGAGCCCTGGATGCTTTATGAAGCCCAGTTTGAAAATCTTCTGACAGCTAGTTGGAGAGTCTCCTGGATCTAGGAAATTGCCTCTCAATCCACAGTGCTTTGCTTTCTTACACATTGCCTCTTTAACTCTTCGTTAGATTCAAGATCATACACCTGACATCTTATTCAGAACTTCCCCTATACCACTCATTTACTTATAGCTTTTATTTCAGAAAATATTTTTATATTTAAAATGGTGTGTGTGTGTGTGTGTGTGTGTGTGTACACCGAAGAGTGTAGTAGTTATGGATTTTTCTTATGGACAGTCAGCCAGCTCTGTAGAGGGAATGCCACGTTACGCTCTTAGTGATGGGTGCCTGCCTGCCCATTGCACTTCCCTCATGTAGAGTGGCATCCCTAAGTAATTTTTTAAATATGCTGTGATCCTTCTGTCTGTCATTTCTTCTGCTCTGGTGTGCAATTTTGATCATTTTTGGCTGACAAAAAAATTTAAGTGATCCTCCCAGAAGTACTACAAAGTGAACACTGGGTGGTAAAAGGCAAATTTTATGGCAGCTGCAGAAAGAAAAAAGAGGATGAATCTCAAAAAGCAATTAGATATTTATGAGGAAGTCTTTTGACATAGAGGGATATTGTAAACCTCACTGTAGCCTGTAGACAATAGCTAGAAAAAAAAGAGGCTATTGCTGAGGCGTATCTCGACTTCAGCAGATATGGAGAAAAAAGGAAAAGTGATTGCTTATACTTGATGTTGAGAAGACATATTCATAAAGATTGTGCTCCAAGGACCCTGCATAGGATAGATTCGTTCTACCATTTCAAGGAACTTGTTCTTTAAACTAAATGCTGTATTCATTCATCAGTCCAGATGAGGATATAGTAATCAATGCAGAGGAAAGCAAGATCATTTTTCCTTTTGTGTTGTCATATATTCAAAACAATTTTCAACTCTATTACAAGCGTGTGCTTAAACAATACTGATCATATCAACTTAACTGGACTGTAAATGATACCTAAATGTTTCCCACTAAGTCATTGATATAGCCACTAACTATAACAAACGCAGTAGGTATGGTCAAGAAGTATCCAGAATTAGCATGGAAGCATTGATTTACAAAACACTAGCTGGAACCAATGGTGTATAAGTTGAAGGAAATGAAAATGAAATATTGAGAGGAACATTAAAAACACAAGTGAGAAAGTAATACCCCTTAGTTAGAAATCTTGGCAGATCAAAGATACTAAATGTCAATATGCCTGAATGCAGAATATACATAAAATGAGAAGGGGGACTGACTACTCAATTCACCATTTATTTATTGCTGTGCTTTACGGAATCTGCTCAATCTTACTACATCTCAGTTGCCTCTTTAATTAAGTTGGAGTAACCCTGCCTGTCTTACTTACCTCCTGAGGTTGCTGTGAGTACCCAAAGGGATAATGTTTGTTAATGTTTCCTAATAATTCAGGAATTCATAATAGTTTGATTTTCCTGTTTTTATTTGGAATTCTAAAAACTTAGCTAGATGTGAACCTTTTCTCTTTTAAGAGAGCATTTCATTGCATGTCTTATCGGGTGAATAGCCATCAAAATCAGAGAATACCAGTGATAGTAACTTTATGACCAACGTCCCCTGAGGAGTACCTTGAACTTGTTTTTCAAAAAGAAGGAAGTGAAGGTGTCGGTCCCCTTTAGGTTTTGTAATTCAAGAAAATAATAAAAGGATGTTTGAGTTTGATTGGGACAGGAGACAGAATTTAAGCTAGTTTTTAACCTGTTATTAATAGGCCTTAGACCTCATTTTAGAAATGACCTTTTGTTAAAGTATGAAGTGGTGCCCTTAAGACCTAAGCACTGATGAACTTACCAAAGAGATATGTTTCTGCCATTGGAAATCTTCCCTCTCAGTGCAGTTAGAAAGTGAAAATCCCATTCAGGGTGGTTGGTCATCCTTCATGTGACATAAATATTAAATAGAACTGGTTGGTTGCTGAGCGTTTTCTTTGAGTTCCTTAGTACAGTGATCTCCAGCCTTTTTGGCACAAGGGACCAAGTGCTCCTATGACAATCTAATGCATGATGATCTAAGATGGAGGTGAGGCGGTGATGCTAGCTCTGGGGAGCAGCTGCAAAATACAAATGAAGCCTTCTTTGCTCGCTGCTCTCTCCTCCTGCTGTGTGACCAGGATCCTAACAGGCCACAGACCTGTACTAGTCCTCAGAGGCCCAGGCGTTGGGGACCTCTGCCTTAGTGTAAAGAGGTTGTTCCCGTAGAATATTTTCTGGTAGTGCACCTTATTTCCTTACCCAGCTGTGACATAGAACCTTTTCTGTCTTGGCAGGAAAGAAATTTATGCTTCACTTATTTACTTTTGGCAAAACAGTTTCTGTTTTAACACCTATTTGAAAGTGTAAAAACATTTTGTTGTTTTTGTTGAGGGTCGGATGAATTATTCATAAAATTTTCTTGCTTTAAACAAGAACAATGATGCATCATTTTTAAAATACCTGTCGGACAAGGTTTCAGTTTTAACTCTTTTACTTCCTGGTCTTGTATTATGCAAGATCAAATCACTGGGTTTGCATGAGAGTCAAAATGCTCGAAGTGATTTTGGGTTCTATTTGACTTCTTAACCATAAAATATTTTTTTTTCTTTCCATTTTAGACCAACCTTTCACCTGCACCTGGTTTGAGGTCACTTTTTTTGATACCTATTAGTAGCACATAAGAAAGAGCACATGGTACAGCATTTTTGGAATGCAATGTCCCATGTGTCAAAGGCCTATAAATCTTTTATTTCCAGCAATTTATCTCAAGCATGTGCAAAACTATTAACTATAAGAAACAATCAGTATTCTTAATAATGGAAAAAACCCAGAAACTAATTTAACTTCCAACCTAAGGTAGAAGGAAATTTCTAAAGATTTGTAAGTAGTATACGTTGAAAGTGATGCTATAAAAATTATGTTTATTGACATGAAAATCATAGCTCTAAATAAAAGAATCAGATTATAAACAGCATGAATGGCATGATTTGATTTTAGTATAAAATATACATTATTTATTTACATTATTAAAAGTGCATAGAAATGGTCTGAAAGGACACACCAAATTGACAGTGTTTATCTCTGATAGTGGTAATATAGATGACATTTATGTTTTTTGTCTGTTTATTGCTATTTTGTATTTTTGATGAGTCCATTGTGAACATTTCTTATTTGTATCATAAAATGTAAGAAAAAATATTTAGAATGATACACACATCTTCAAATAAGGGACTACAGGAGAGGATGGTGGTAGAAATTGACTGTAGTTGGTTTATCCTGATTTTAGGATTTCTCTTTTCAGCTTAGGGGGAAAAAAAAGCGTGAAACTTAAGCCTTAAAATCTAAGTCTACAAACTGTGATTGTACTTCATGTGTTTACCCTAAGGTTCAAATATTTTTGTGGATTCACACTTTTTCATTGACTAATTCTACATCTTCACTCTAATTTTTCCATTTGTTTGCTAAACAATTACAGATGATGTTCACTTCTAGATATTTCATTATTAGGTCTGTGTTCATAAAATAGTAATTAAATAAATACATTGGTAGTTGACCACGTTCCAGACTTGTTTTAAATACTTTGCATAGACTTACTTACCTGATTATCATAATACCTTATGAGATAGGTATAATTATTTTCCTCATTTTACAGAGGAAGAAACTGAAGCCCAGAGACTGTGAGTTTTTGTTGGAAGTGATATAACCTTGTGGTAGATAGATCTAGGATTCAGGTCAAACAAGTTCACTCCAGAGACATATAGATATGTGTCACATATGCTATATTATTGTCTCATATTTACCAAAGATGAGATCACTCACTTAAATTTTCTTTGGTATATTTATTTCATCTCCATTTTATCTCCATTTTTTGTGTGTGTATGCAACCCATAAAATAACTAGTACCTACAAACTCTATATGTTTTCAAAGGTTCAATTCATTATCACCTTACATCTTGTTTTTAGGAACTACAGTTATCAAAATGATCTCAAGTTTAATCTTTTATTACTTAATGTCAAAATTTAAACACTAGGAAAAGAAATTGAATGCTTACAAAGATCTCATTGTGCATAACTTTTAAAAACTACTTGACATCATAGAAGGAGACAACAAATGTTTTTACACTTTAATGGTTAAATTATATTAATTAATTATCGTCACACCAATTTCTTTTGTTGGAAGTGATATCACCTTGTGGTAGATAGATCTAGGATTCAGGTCAAACAAATTCACTCCAGAGACATATAGATATGTGTCACATATGCTATATTATTGTCTTATATTTACCAAAGATGAGATCACTCACTTAAATTGAAACAAAACTTCAAAACACCATATCAGTCTATTATCCCTGGAAGTATAATGTCTTTCCATAGGCATTCGACTGTATTTTTCCCTTTTATCATTTTCTCTTTTCCACATCTGTGTCTTTATATCATGGACACTTTTTTCCCCCTTTCCTCGTTTTCTTTTTTTAAACCCTTTCTATTTTTCTCTTTCTAGTAGTTCCTTTTTATCCATAATAATAATATAGATAGAGATGATATATGCAAAATATTTTCTTCTGAAGATTTTTTTTAAATGGTAATACTTTTCATGACAGTGAATGAATAATATTTTCTGAGAATAAAAACAGAGAGGCTATGCCAGAACTCCCAAAATGACATAAAATGGAGAAGTAGCTTTCATCAGGAAGGATTGTATTCCAGTTACTGGTAACAGAAAACTGACTAAAAAATGACTTAAACAATTTTTTTTCTCTTCATATAACAGTTCAAAGGTAGGCACTTTCTGGTGCTGCTTCAGCAGCTCAATGATGTTAGGGCCAAGGTCAGTATGATTTCCTTGACTTTTCCCTCCAAGTGGTAAGGTGATTGTTGCAGCCTCAGACATTTAAGGTGGGATGAAAGAAACCATACTTATAGGAGAGCAAAATGTTCCTAGAAATCCTCAGCAAATTTCGATTTGCACTTTGTTGCCACAATTGTGCTTCTATGGTTAATTCAGGTTGCACAGAGCTGGGAAGTGTAATTTTACCACTAAAAATTTCCACCCGAATAATAAATGAAGTTTCTCTTAATAGAAAGGGAAAATGAATATCAGATAGACTTATTAGTTATATGTTTTTGCTCTAGTGGTTTGAAATAACAAACATTTACTATCACACTGTTGCTGTAGATCAAGAATTTAGGAGTGACTTGGCTGGGTGGCCCTGGCTCAAGTGTTGTAGTCAGGATGTCAGCAGGAGCTGCAGGCATCTGAAGGCCGGACTACGGGGCTGGGGGATCCACCTCCATGATGGCTCACTCACTATTATCAGGATGCCCCGGCTTCTTACCTAGTAGACTATTCTACAATAAAGTTCCAATTCAAGCAAAAAGAAATCTTTTGTCAGAGTATGCCTCAAGTGAAATGTGGTTTTGTAAAACAACTCACCAAAGTGATAAACTCAAATTGGAACACCTCTAATATACAGTTGAATTCATTGTGCAATAAATTGAAATTAAGTTTGGTACCTGTATTAATTTGTTAGAGTTGTCATAATAAAGTACCACAAACTGGGTGGCTTAAAATCCTAACCCCCAGGCTGTGGACAGGTACCAGACCATGGCCTGTTAGGAACCAGGCCACACAGCAGGAGGCGAGCAGCGGGCAAAAGAGTGAAGCTTCATCTGTGTTTGCAGATGCTCCCCAGAGCTTGCATCACTGCCTCGGCTCCACCTCAGATCATCAGGCATTAGATTCTCATAGGAGCACCAGTCCCTGGTGTCAAAAAGATTGAGGACCGCTGGGCCTTAAACAGAAATTTGTCTTACTCGTATTAACATGGACACTGATTGAGGTGTGCTTATGTGATTGATGTAGCTACACTTATTTCTGTGCCAAACATTCTAATGTCTTTTAATGTGCATCAGTGAGAAACCAAAGAACCACCAGCCGATAAAGAAGCATATTTAGTTTCTTTTGAAAATAAGTCTTATTGGTCTAATTAAATAGCATTTTTATAGACTCTATGTGTCATCTTCACAACATAAAGTTACTTGATCATGTATATAACCCAAGGTTATAGTTTTGTTTAGTATAGTTAACATTATCATGGAAGAATAACCTTTACAGACCTTGGAAATAAAATATTAGTGCATAACTTAAAGGAAATAAGATAGCATTAAAAAGCATCAGATCATATATATGTATGCTTTTTAGGAAATCGAACTTACAACATCTAAACTCCTAGGTTATACTTGCCAGTGAATGATTTTTTCCTCAACAGTGCTCTGTAACTTTTTCGAAATTTGCCAACAGGGTGATGATATTCCTTAATACTCTGCTGGTCTGCTAGAAGTGCCAGAGCTCAGGATATCTGCGTTTTAATTGCCATGTTCAAGGTCTAATTATTTTCTCTGTATTGGGGCAAGATAATCGTAATGAGGAAGTGAAGTCATTAAACATCATTGAAGACTCTGTAAAGGGAACAGAATCTTCTTTAATTCTGCTGTGAATTAGCTTCTTGAGCATAGCTGTGGGTGTGGCAAATTTCTATTTGAACATTCTCTTCTCAGTTCTTTGGGAGGTCACATAAAAATAAAAAGGGAGACTGCAGTGCTTGTAGTTTTTAAAGAGAAGGGAAGACAACGATTAAAAGGTCATTACACATAGACTTGTTAAGAGCTATTCACCTCAAAGTGTTCTATAAATGAGTAACATAATATGCAGGTCAAGCTACACATAGAACGAAAGTTGTTATTTTGACTAAGTGGCCTAGAAATATGTGGTGCTGGACAGATTTCACACTTTTTGAATTCTCAGAATTTAGACACTCAAATTTCTTTAAAATCTATTTTGCTTCTTTACAAGTTATTTATTATACTGCTGTTCATAATTATATTTTTTTCTGTAATTCTCAGCTATTTTAGAAAACTCCCACATGACCAAACTTTCAGAAGCAGGGTTTACTACTGTAGCTATTAGGAGACTAAGAAGTCACAAACCTTTGATTCTGTGAGGGTACATGGGTGCAAATGTATGTGCATATAATTCATGATATTACTATACAGTATGCTAAATAAATTGTATGTGTGCGTGTTTATGTGTATGGATTTATCACTCATGAAAAGTGCAACACATGGCAGAGATTGAACTAAGTGCTTTTCATACATTATCTCATTTATCTTTCTAATAATTCTCTGATGAAAGAACGCATTTTCCACAATAATTAGGTAAAGAAGATGGGGCTTAGTAAGTGGCTTAGCTGGGATTCGACCAGAGGTTCGCTGTTCTCTAAAGACCATTAATATAAGTACCTAGTGACCACACGCTTCCTCTTCACTATAAAAAAATTCTCCATCAATTTGCTGATGTTGAGTACAAATAATTTTACATAAGTCTACAAGGAAAAAATAATTGGACTTCTCTGGGAATTCAGAAAACACATACCCTCATATCGACCTTTGTAAATTCTAAAAGCAAGCAGGGGATTGGATTACTTCTGTGATCAATCACATTGATAATTCCAATAGGCAAATTGCAGTCACAATGTGTCCCTGGCGTCCATCCAGCCTGGCAGCCTTGACGTTGGACTCGGTGGAACTGAACCACATGTGTGTGGGCGAGAGTAGAGCCGGATGTGGCCATACTGCTAAACAGTCAGTACTTCACAGACTGACTGAAAAACAAGGCTGAACGAACCTGAACCCACAGAGGGAAAGTGAATGCCAGAGGGATAAGCCATTGTCGTCTCACACAGCAGTGGGGAGGGTTTTTCCTGGAGCCAAAGAGAAGGCTCATGGAAGCCCACAGTCTAGACTTAGGGGTATCACAGATCACCAGTGTAAGTGATCATCCACATCTTGGGTCTTCCAACAACTTGAGATGAGTAGCTTAACCTGTTTGAAGTGAGTTTCCACACCTGCGAAATGGAAATTATAGTTTCTCATAGGGTGGTAGGTAAGGTTAAATGAGATCATGTTTACGAAGAAGCCTCAATACAGTGCCTCGCCTATATGGACATAAAAGTTGTAGTATAAATAGTGCTAGTACTAGTAGTAGTAGTAATAGTAGTAATAATAATGTCATTGTAGCCATATATGTTAGGGATATTTTGGCCATTATAATAAAAATGCCACAGACTGGATGAAAACTGCAGAAATTTCTCACATATATGGAGTCTGGGAAGTACAAGATCAAGGCATCAACATATTTGATGTCTGACAAGGGCCCACTTCCAAGTTCATAGACAGCTACCTTTTCACTGTGTCCTCATATGATAGAAGGGGCGAGGGTACTCTCTGGGGTCTCTTTTAATAAGGACATTTATCTCATTTCTGTGGATTCCACCTTCATGATCTAATCACTTTCCAAGGTCCCCACCTCTAAATACCAAAACATTGGAAATTAGGTTTCAACATATGAACTTGATGAGGGATAACGGGCACAAATACGCAGTCTACAGAAGAATCTCTGCTTGAACTTGTGATCTTGCTGACTCGATGAACCAATTAGATTTCTCCCTATCATTTGGACATTTTTTCTTGCTTTTTCCTAGATCTTTTTAGAGACGAGCATACACTTTTATAACCATTTACAATTTTTGAAAACTTTTTATTGAGTATTATATATATATATATGTGTATATATATATATAATACTCAATAAAAAGTTTTATTTTATATATAGTTGATATATATATATATATATATATATATATATATATATATACATACATACATACATATATATCAGGCATATATATATATCAGGCATAGAGCTTAAAGAACAGTTTTGTAACCAGTACCCAATTAAGAAACAGAACATTTCCTCAGTCCTTACACCATCCCTCAAGGGAGTGTATCCTTAGCTCCAATAGATTAGTTTTGCCTGTTTTTGAAATATATGAAATTAGAGCCATGTAATTTGTATACGCCTATATCTCAATTCTTTCAACCAATATTAAGTCTGTGAGTTTCATCCATATTTTGGATGTAACAATGCTTTCTAAAAAATGCTGTTTAATATTCTATTGTGTGAATATACCACAATTTTTTCATTTTCCTTTTGATACACATTTGGGTAGTTTCCCGTTTGGGGAACACACTTCTTTCCTACATTAATCCTCAAACCCTGCCAGTTGTGTATTTTCACCATTCTTTTTTCACAAATCAGTCCCAGAGATGCTAAGTTACTTGTCCAAGTTCCCAAAGTTTGCAAATAACAGAGCCACTCTCAGATCCACATTTTAATTCTTTACTGCCTCGTGTTGCCAGAGACACATAAAAAAGAATTAGTACGTTTTAGCAGTAAACAGCAGGGAAACTATTTTAAAAAAAAAAACAAAAAAAACAACAAAAAAAACAGGCTCTATATTCTTGTGCATGCCTTTCAGTGTACAAAATAGATACATTCCTGCTGGATATTTACCTAAGTTTGAGATTGCTAGGTCATAGAGTACGCATATGTTTAGTATCTTTCTAAAGAGCATGTATCAATTTACATTCCCATCAGCAGTGCACTAGGTTGTTCTGTATGATTATTGCTTTTTAAGAATTATTCTCCCTGCTTTGCGATTACTTTTAAAGCATCCAGCTGAGCAGAATGAAGCTGTATTAAGAGCTGTCCTTGTGGGCACTAGATCCCATATAGGTGGCTGAGAGTAGGGCCTCCCCTCAGATTTGTGTAATTGGCTAGAGAGCTATCAGAGCCATGCATTTCTGCTTCTGTTTTAGGGCTTGATAATATTTTGATGGCAGTTCTTAACAGCTGTGGATTTCTTTTTCTAATGTTTTCTTGGAAACTGAAACGAGTTTGAAAGCAGCCCAATTCATATAGACCACACAAGTTAGAAGAGGCATATTAGATAACACCAATATGGTCTAGAGTGGCGCCAGAGAACAAAAAAGAAAAAACTTACTTATTAGGTAACTTAGAGATCCAGGCATGAAATTTAGTAATATGCTGTTTAAACATAAAAGGTTAAGAAGAGGAACTTGTTTGAAATTGTAGAAGTGTCTGACAGCTAGTGTAAGGAATGTGTGAATTTTCACACTGATATCCCCCTATACCAAGTTTGGACTTATCAGGTGGCCTCCAGTTTTAGCAATGAGGAGAAAAATGGGTTATAAATATGATATCTTGTGTTAATTGAAACCATTCAAAAGCCTCTGTAGTTAGGGGAAAGTTACGCTAAAAACTCAAAGACAGAAGGAACAAGTAAAAGTTTCAGTAATGGATTGAGCTTCTACTGAGCCTGAAGTCTTACACACTTCTTTCCCACTTTAATCCTCAAACTTGGCCAGTTGTATTTTTTCACCGTCCTTTTTTCCTCATAGATCGGTTGCAGAGACGCTAAGTAATTTGTCCAGGTTCCCAAAGTTTGCAAATAACAGAACTACTTTCAAATCCACATTTTAATTCTTTACTGCTGTGTGTTGCCAGAGACACATAAAAAAGAAGTAGTTGTACGTTTTAGCAGTTAAACAGCAGGGAAACTATTTTAAAAATTATCTGATAGACTTTACAAATGCTTTTTAAATCTTTCTCATTTCACTCTGGCGGAAGTAGCTGAATACCAACTTCTGCTATCTTAACAAGGACAGCCAAGCCTAGACAACTGTCTTTGTTGCCCTCCTACCTCCCTGTCTCTATCGATCTCGGTCCTCTTATGTTTTAATGTTCTAACTCTTTCCCCTCCCATCTAGTGTCCTTATCTGTATAAGGGGTCTTTAAGCTGTCCATAGCTCTTCACTAAGACAACCTAGCCATCTCATTTCCAAAATAAATTCAGGAAGCATTCAGACAGGGTGGCAAAGTGTGGAATTTATGGTAGTTTAGGGGAGTAATATTAGTGCAGACAGGTCTTCCTGGCCTGGTTGGAATCACATGAGAGCCATTAAATTATGTTGCTTCTTATAACACAGCCAAAGTGACTTGGGGGTGTATTTTCCTGGCTGTCTCACTTAGAGAGCTTTATTTATTATGAAGCTCGCGCTTAACACGAATGTGAACTGGTAGCCCCGACAAGGAAAGTGTTCCAATTCCTTGCAATATCTAGAATGGTTACTTGAATGACAGACTTATATGATAAAACATACTTTCATGATTATGCAATCCAAGTACCTCATTTAATGATTGAAGCTCAAAAAGGTCAAATCCAAGAATGCCATGCAAGGGAAGAGTTAGGGCTAGAACAAAAATCTCTCAATTCACAGAACAGTCCTCTTTTCACTACAACATGGCATTTAATTTTTTTTAAATTTTGTTCTTATAATCGTAAAGATGAGTCAAATTAAGCAAAATAAATCTAGTTGATTAAATCACTCAGAACAGGCTCCATTTCCAGCATCGACTAGAAATACATGAGTCAACATTGGACAAGATTATGGGTAGGAAAAAAATTGTCAGTCTTGTTCTACCAAAAGTCATCATCAGATGTCTTCATTCTAAGCTCAGAGTGTACATAAAAACAATCTGCTGTTCACAGCATGTTCATGGCAGTTTATTCCTCTTCTAAATCAGGATTGTGGTTATGTAATTTCCCATTCCCAATACTCATGGTTTCTCTTTGTGTAAAAATTTATATTTTTTTCTCTCTTCACAGACACATTGTACCTTATATCTTTCAAAGGTTATTGCAAAGTTGTATTGGCTTTCATGTGAGTACACAGTCATGTGACAAGATCACATTTGCATTTTCTGATTTCTACTGAGAAGCTATAAAGGAGTCTTTGGATTTTGTCATTATCTCTATGTCCCCTTCTAACCTATCAGTCACAGCAGGCTGACAGCAGAAGGCATTTAGACAGCAGGTCTCAATGGCCTTACAGCTCTCTGTTATTCAAAATAGAATTTAACTTGGAACTTAACATTGTATCATACAATATAATCCAGTTTTCTTATTTGTTACAGGTGTATATTGTTAAGCACTCTAGTAAATATAAAACTCTATTCACCAAATTTTCCTTAACAAATAGAATGTTTAATAGGTGGACAAATAATAACTTTTTAAATAATTCATAAATCTTTATATTCTCTATATTTTTGATATCCATATTTTTATTTACTCTAGACCTTTTTTCTAAACCTTCATAATATCATAGATGATCACCAGTCGATATTTATTAGATCATTATGTCCTGTATTTAGATTCATTTCTAACATTTTAACAAGTACAATAAATATAATTGCCAAAGCAGATAGATTATTTGCTGTGGGCCAGGTCCTGCTAAACAGTTAGATTGTCAACTATAGTCCTCACCTTAATCCTGTAAGATAGGTATTGTTGTCCAATTTTACAGAAGAAGAAACTGAGGCTCAGAGAAGTTGAGTCATTGTCTCAATGTCATACACAAGAAAGTGGTCAAAATAGGATTCATGATCAGGACCTTCTGACATCAAGTTGCTCTTAAGAGTGAAAGCACATTACTCTGCTTTTGAAATGGGTGACCTTTCTTCTTTGTTGCATCTTCACATTGGCCACTTTATCTATAGGGAAAAAAAAAGGGGAAATAAACAACAACAACAACAACTCTGATTTATAATATAATCACCAGTGAATTAACAGTGTAAAACAGCCATAATTATACAAAGAAGCATGAGAGTAGTATTAATCAGTCAAAATGTATTCGATGATAGCAATGGATATTTTTCACAGAATCTATAAAATCCTTATTTAAAAAACCACTGAATTTTACTGATTCAAGTATCAAAACTTTGAAAAGCTAACTTTGAATGGAAATCTTTCTAAAATATTCTATAGGCATTCTTATATATCTATATAGATGACCCCAGGGCATCACTTGAAAAATTCATAATTTCACTATGCAGCAAAATATATCTTGGTCTGCTTTTGTTTTCAGCTCTCCTCTCTTGATTTTATTTTTTCTCATGTTTGAATCCACTCAGTTCTTTTCTCAGTTGCCTGTCCTCCTTCTAGTGTGCTACAGACGGCAAAACCACGTAACACAGTGTTGCAAAAATCTGCATATGGAGGTTTGGAAATTCTCGGAGAAAGCCTTAGAAAATAAAGTGGAACTTCAGTTATGTCTTTTTGGGGGCACCAGAGGAGTTTTACAATTTTGAAATACTAGTGTATTTATTTATACACTGCTTTGTTCAACACACATAAATGCATGCGGAATAAAATAATGGCACATATACAGAATGATAAAAAAATGTCAGGACTGGAAATGTATGAATAAGAACTAATATGCTGAGGCTTTTGGCAGCCAAACCAAAAAGGCAGACTAAGTTAACACTTTTGTTTTCGTAGAAGATAATGTCTAACAGGGACAGCAGTACATTTCCTCGTCCTAAGTCCTAAAAGAATGTCTCATAGGAAGCTTATTATGTCTTAAAAAAGAAGAAAACTCTGTTTAGGAATGTGTTGTAGTAGATTAATTTTACTTTTTAGTATCGCTTCCAGTAAAACTACAATCATCAGTGAATAATAATTCAACAATTATTATGTTAATTTTTATGTTAAAAATACTGTGAATCAAAGAATGAAATACAGAGGTTTGCTCCCTAGGGCTTTACCCATCTTGCTAGAAAACAAAGACAAATTTCATTGTTGTTAATCCCTAGAACACTTCCTAACAAATTTCCTGTACTCCATCTCCACCCCAGAGTCTGCTCTTCTGGAAAACCAACATGCCGCAGTACGGGGAGTAAGTCACTGTGTGCACATAAGACTTATATTCAGGGAGAATTGTAGTCTAGCTTAAAAGACAGGACACAGCAGTGCATACTCTGTAGGAGGGCTAAGGATCAAATGAACCATTGAGATTCTGAATGCTTTTACATCTCAGAAGCCAAGAAAATTGCTGAGAGCCAGGGTAGCCAAGGAAGGCTTCTCAGAGGAAGCTTTGCTTAAATATTTCCTTCTTGACCCTAAAGCACTCATTTCAGTATATTAACGATTCTCAACACTATTACTTTTCTACACATGTTTGTCCATAACAGTGTGTAAAAATTTGAGGGATTATATTCTTACACTGTTAGCTTTCTGAAGCCTCTTTCTAAATCTTAATGATCTGTGTGAATACCACCTAAGTAGCAACAGCCCACAAAGACAAGCAAGAAAGTAGTTGTGTTTACTGGAGTAGAACCCTGTTCAGTTGTTGCCTTTCTCTCAGGATTATTATGATGTTTTTCACTTCAAGAAACTACTGTGCAGTCATGTGACTAAATAATGCTCTTGCCCTAAAAACTGGTTGTAAACATCTCTTGTTCTATTTGCCATCTCCGCTCAGTATAACTTACTCCCCTCACAGTTCTGCTTATTTCTCTACTTACACTGCAGTTTTAAAGGAAAGCCTTAAAGATTCCTGTTGATAATAGTATTTCAGTGAGGCTCACCACCAAATTGGCATCACCTATACCGGTTGTCTTCAAGTTGGGTTTCCCCAGAAGCAGGCCCTGAGACTTCAAGGATTTGAGGGTAGGTAGTATACTGTCAAGGGGACTTAGGGTAGGGCAGCAGGAAGATGAGATAGGGAAGAGAAAGCAGCTAATACGGGTGTGTTTTCAAGCAACTGGAGCTTAATCCAACCGGGGAACTCTGGTAGCCATTGTAGGATATGCACCTCACTCTTACCTGCCCAAGGGCAAAGGAGCTTGGCTATTAATGCACCGACTCCTGTCAGTCATCTCTTAGGAACGGCTCTCTATGGATGTGAACTCCTCAGTACTTCCTATTTCCCATGTACCAGTGCAAAGCAGGCTCTAGAAGCCTAAGAAAGCCCTGAGGCAAAATAAATACATACAGACATACAATACAGGTACTGGCACTCAAACCCGTGGACACTGAAATGTCAGGGCAAGGGAACGAGTGGGGCCCTCAATGGCACAGGCTAATGAAGAGAAAACACAGATATTGCAATCGCTTCCTATAGGCTAGGTGTTCCTTCCTAATTCCTACATCTAATCACCCATTTCTACTGTTGATGCCTCCCTGCTAGCTCCACAGCCTCTCCTTTCTTTGCTGTTTCTACTGTGTTCTAGTCATAAATACCTAATCAGGTATCATCCCTTAACCACTCCTCCCAAGAGTTCTCACCTTTGCTTAGGTTGGAGGTGGGACCCTTTGGAATGTATATGTTATATTCCTATTGGCATCTTTCTAGGAAGCCCCCATTTTCCAAGATGCTTTACACAGCCTTCTCTTATAGTTTGTGGCACTTTGTGGTAGCCTCGCAATCTGCCTTGTATTATAGTTATTTAATAGGCATCTCTTTTTTCCTAGATTGTGAACTCCTGAAGGGCAGGTGTTGCTGTTCAATTACTGTGGCACCCACTGCCATGCTTCATGTATAATGGGTATTCGATAAATGCTTGTTGAATTAAACTGAATAATTTAAATCCAAAGTAGGTTGGAAAATGGTGCTGTTTTGAGGGGCCACCTGATTTGGTTACCTGGATAGGAAAAACATACACTCAATTTTTCTAACAGCTTGAACTCAAGCTGTCATTAAAATTAAAGTCTTTTATTATATGTTTTCATTGTTGCGGAAATAATACTCTCTGTGCCTTGGAGCAGTAGATGTAACAACCTCCCTTAGTTATAATTTTGTGACATCAGGCGTCAAGCAATTGGGAAATTGTAAGTGCTGGTAATATAACTTTACATATAGTAAGTACATCATTACAAATGAGAAAACAGGGCCTGGAGGCAGTGATGCTCTGTAACATACTTTTCTGAGAAGAAAGAAAACTCAATGGAATGACAGTAACTTTCTGTAAAAAAAAAAAAAAAAAAAAACATTTTCTCCTAAAAAAAAAAATACAGTGCCTATTTAGTTACCTTTTAAAATTTTCAGTTAATTTCTGTGTGGCAGCACACTAAAAGAAGCAAATTGTTTCTCTCTCTCTTACATACACATATACACACCACACACACATACACTAATTCTGAGAGATCATTTTAGGGATTTGAGAAGACACTGGCCACGGGTCCAGGAGTTAAGGACCTGGGCTGGGAAAATCACTTGGTTTCACTTGACATGTCTACTGTCTCCCCCATTAGATTCCCCACCTCCACCACACACATATTTAGACCTTTTGCATGCTTCTGTAAGTTAAATCTTACTTAAATGAGAAGGGAAAGGAGACTTTAATGAGATACGAACAAGAATAAATACTTCCACAGTGTTTAAATGAATTCAAATGAAATCGTAGCTCAAGGGAAGGGGGAGGGACAATGCTCTCCTGGGACTTAGAGTCAAGGTGGATGACTTTGGGCCAGCTTTACAGGCCACCCTCTTTAAATTGGTCTCATCTCACATGAGACCAGCCCTTCCCCATGCCTACCCCAAACAGTGATAGTTATGTGCATACTGTATCTACAGGCTATAGTAACAGAAACCTCAAATTACTATGACTTAAAGTAGATGAAGGGTTATTTTGGTTTTTTTGTTGTTGTTGTTCTTGTTGTGTTTTTTGATTGAAAAAAAAAGAAATCTCAGGCAAAAGAAGCCGAGAAGGAGGCAGGTGGAATGGGAGAGCCACAATCATTAGGAACTTAGGCTCCTTTTATCATTGTTCTCTGTTAATGTCTGTTTTTTATCTTCAGTGTTGTCTTGTGGTCCTAGATGACTAGCTGAAGTTCCATCAATCACTTCTGTGTCCTAGCAAAGAAGAAGATCAAAAACAATTCTTTCTCAGTTGATCAGCATCCTTTGAAGAGCTTTCCTGGAACCCCTACCCAATTAGTTTCTCTTACATCTCATTGGCCATCTCCATCTGAAAGGGAGAGTAGGAAATGCATTTAAGTATCTGTGCTCCTTGCTCAGGTTCTCTTTCTTAAGAAAGAGGAGGAAAATGGATATTAGGTAGGTAGCGATACATGCACACACAGTATTGCTTCTACGTAGATGCTTATGTAGATCGGACTGCAGAAGGGTAGTGACAGTATGCTTTAAGTGCATAAAACATCTCTGCAAGTTCCCAGTTCTCTTGTTGGTACTGTTTGGTTCACTCAGAGAATTAGAGAAAGAAAAGAGAGAGAGCACAAGAGCGAGAGAGAGGGAGGGAGAGAAGGGGACGGAGGGAGAGAGAAAGACAGAGAGACAAAGACACAGAGAGACAGAGAGACAGAGAGAGAGAGAGAGCACAAAGAGGTTTGATATTTTCTGACGTACTGAGATTTCTTTTTGAGATAGCTTGCATTTTTTCAGCATTCGGAATGCTAACTGGATGTTTGTGCCAGAGTCTAAGGCATGACAGTGCAAATCCTTTATTAATATGATTTAAATCCTCATCTCTTAATAGCCTTGACTCTTGACTATTTCTTCTCTTTGGGGAAAGATTGGCCTGGAAGGAAGCAAGTATCATTTTTCTCTTCTTATTGGCCAAAGTTATCTCTTTATTCATTCTCAGCTTTCAAAAGAAGTTGAATCCACTTTTAAACTCTTAGGGATTCGTTATTAGAAGAGGGAAGGGTGGAAATTGAGATCAGGAAGCCCAGAGTTGAACTTTGTGCTCTTAAAGACAAAAAGTACAGTAGAGCCTAGAGTTGCAGTAGGCTCAGTGTTCCAGAATCCATAGCATTTGTTAGAGATGAATGCCTACAGCGTTTTGTTGAAATGATCACCCGCCTTGAAATGGTCCCCCTTATTTGTGGGTTCAGTTACTTACAGTCAACCATGGTCCGAAAATATTAAATGGAAAATTCCAGAAATAAACAGTTCATAAATTTTAAATTGCTTGCCATTCAGAGTAGTGTGGTGAAATCTTGTGCTGTTTTGCTTTGTGCTTCCAGGACGTACATTATCCCTTTGTCCAGTGTATCCATGCTGTATAAGCTACCTGCTCATTAGTCACTCAGTAGCCATCTCAGTTATCAGATCAGTTATCAGATATTTTGAGAGAGAGAAACCACATTAACATAATTTTTATTACAATGTATTGTTATACACATTCTATTTTATTATTGTTGTTATTAATTTCTTACTGTGCCTAATTTATAAATTAAACTTTATCATAGATACCTATGTATAGGAAAAAACATAGTATATAGGGTTTGCAGTTTCAGGTATCTGCAGTTTCAGGCATCCACTGAGAGTCTTGGAGTGTATCCTCTGCAGTTAAGGGGTGACTACTGTATGCATGAAAAAAGAGGCAATGAGGTCAATGCAACAGCTAAAATAGGAAAAGTAATGTACTTGTCAGATTCACAGGACAGCCATCACCAAGAAGTTCAGTTGATTACAGGCAAATTCTAAGGAAGCAGAGGTTGCAAATTTAAGTCATACATGGATCATTTAGCTTTAATAACTTCCCCAGCCATAAGCTACATACATAATAGGAATCATAGCTACCAGATGTTTATTGATCTTCATATTCGAACTGTCATATCTAATATAATCTAAATGAGATAAACTATTAGATTTCATATTAAATGTCTATTAAAGAGTTGGTCACTTCTTAAGTTTTAATTACTTTGAAGCATCTTCATCAATCTTCTTAATTAAATTTTACATTTTCAATGATCATTTTTGAAAGCCTTTATAAATACAAGTAAATATATTGTAAAGAGTGAAAAATAAAAGTAAATGTTAGTACTAAATTCTAAATTATCCTCAAAGTTCATAAAAAAGAACACCTGTCATTGCTAAGGAGCATGTAGCCATTTTTCCCTGTCTGGGGAAAGTTCAAAGTTGACAGTGAGTTCACTTGAAGAGATCTAATATGAAGTCAAAGCTAAGGTGGGTTGATAGAACAAGCAGGATAAGGTTTACCAAGGAGCTTTGGCCCCTATCATCTGTTGCATGATCTCATGTGAAACAAAATCCCTATTCTGCTTATCTTTGTAAGTATCCAGGAGATTTAAGTAGTAACTGGTGCTGTCTGTGGAGTGTGTGCTGTAGACATAACACCATGCTCCATTTTCCTTGTCATGCCAGGGAGGCCATGTTTTCCTGTCTGGACAGCCTCATGAGGTCTTCCTATTCTTTTCTAGAAGAATGGTTTATGGGAGGGCAAACTTATTCTTTATTGTGCTTTGAGAGGATTTAGGGGCTGGTCTTTTTCAGATAATACTTTCCCTAAATAACATTTTCTAGAGAAATGCTGCAGAATCTATTCTGTGGTGTTCATGGACTACGTGAATGCAGGCAGTTGATGGAGAGCACCAGAGCAAGTTTACAAGATCTCTTTACTATATCTTGGCTTTCCCACTCAATAAAATATTTACCCAAAAGGGCTTTTCATTAAATTTAATCTAGTCCATTCTCTAACAGTCAAATCCAAAAATCAAAAAATACATGTTTTCTAAATATTGAAATACTGTGCAAACTATAAAAAATAAGGGAAATTTGTACTGTTGTGGAAAATGTTCCAGAAATGTTAAGCATCCAAGAATGGATTAAGTTGCATAAACACTTATAACATTATCTCTCTTTTTAAAGGATGGGTAGATCGAGGGATGTATGGTTGAACAGACACATTAGGGTGACTTGCTGAAATACCTGAGGATAAGTGCTATTTGAAATAATTTTGGGTAGTGGTTTCTTTATAAAGAAGGACTGTTAGGAAAGAGAGAATTCTGATTACTTTTCAATACTATCTGATTTTAAATATATATATATATATATATATATATCAACAGGGTTTATCTGAATGGTGAGATATTGGGTCATTTTCATTGTCTTTTTTATACTTTTCTTTATTAAAAAAACGAATCTGTTATTTTTAATGATATGCTTGCTATACATATTTTTCTTTTTATTAAGGATGCTGTTTTAAAATTCATACAAAGTATTTCAATTTATCCATTAAAAATTGAGACTCGCTTCAAAACCTTATTGACTTTAAGTTCTATATTTACTCAGAAAAAAAGAAAAAGAAAAAATTAAATGAGATTAAACTTTGTCATCTGTATATGTTATGCCTAAACTAAGTGGTCATAAAGGCATCCCTGGTTTCATTAGTTAAATATAAGTGTTCTGAGGGATAAAACTAAAGAAATCATATGATTTTGCAGCCTCTCCCTGAATCCAGAACAGCCCCCTATAAAGACCAAAAACATAACCTTTGAAAGAATATCTCTTTATCATGCAGATTAATCAGGCACTGCAAATTCTAATATAAACTTATAAACCATCCAACCTCGTTTTCATTAGGAATATAACTGATTTTGCCTTACTGACATTGCATAAATATGATGATGAGAAATAAAAATTAAAGTGCTCAAAATTGAAAGAGGAAAAAATATGGTTTTGAAATAAAACCATTTAAAAATGAAATTTAGATTGTATTTTTTATTAGAAGAAAATAGAATATTCAGATGATTACTAAGGATGCTAATTGTGCTTTTATCCATGTATACGTGTATTTAAGCAAACCTAAACAACATATCAAATTTAAATTTAAAAAGCCAGCATTTTCCCATTTATTTCAATGGGCAACTTTTTTTCTTTTTAAGTGCATATTTTAAATACGCACTTATTTGTTTATAAATAAAAACTGCATGTAAAATTATTTTACTGGTTTTCTAGACTGAAATATGCCATAGCTGTTATTGTACTCAATGAATATTGTGATAATTTAATTTATTAAAAAAAAAAACATTTCTCTGCCCTTGTCAGGTTGTACTGGCTTTGGGCCAAAGGCCATTCTAAGGCCCAGGGCAGAGTACAGGCAGTGTGTTTTCTGCATAGGTATAAGTTGGACGGAGTTGCTAAGAAGGAGCATATGCAATATTTCAGAGGTACTCCCATAAAAAGAGTTATAACCAAACTGGCCTTATGAGCTACAATTGAAGTTGTTCTTTTTTGCAAAGGAGCACCATTTCATGCAGTAGGACTAGACAAGTGACTTTCACTGTGGCAGAGACGTGTTGCATTGTAGCACTTAAAACATTAATTAAATTTCTGTAAATAGTGTAGTCCAGACATAATTGTAATGGTCAGTGTTATATGTGTTTATATATTTGCTGGTTATGCATCACTTCACCTTGCTTCCATAATTAAAAGTACACCCTGAAGACCTAAATTTAAAGCAGCTACTATTAACTAATTGCCCTCGGAGTTTTGCAGAGACAATTCAGTTTCCATAATGAATTTGCAAGTTTAGATCACAGATACTCAAAATAGTGTTCTCCCCACCACCTGCCTCCTTTTTCCCCTACACGCACCCGTTGAGAACTGCATCTGGGTGTGTTAAATTTCCTCTGTGCATTTCCTTCATTGACTTCCAGATTGCAACTCTGCAAGCTCTGGAGGTGCCAGAAAAAGGCAGAGAAGAAAGAGACATAAGTGTGGGAAATTGTCAGCTGATCCAAAGGACTATGAGGCAAGGTATCAACAGTGTCAGTATTTTCTCTTTTAAAAAAAGCCTTGTGAAATTTCAGATATGGCTTATGTGCATTTTTTTGTCCAAAGTATGATAAAGATTAATTATTCCTACATTGTACAAATAAGTCAGTTGAATAAATGAGAACCCATTTCTGTTTAAATACAGTACACTAGATTATGCATGCACATATTCAAACTTAAATTTTGAGCCTGTATGTGAATTCCAAACTAAAGAAATGCATTGTGTCTGTGATATGGCAATCCCTATGTCTTAGTATAATACTTCATGGTTTGGGAAGTGCTTTCATGAGTACATCATCTTTGGGTCCTTACAAAAGTTGTGAGTTTTACAGACAAGTTATTATTCCAATTTTCCAGTTGAGAAAACTAAGATCTGGAATCAAATAGGGGGATAAAAATACGGCTTCTGGTATCAGAAGACCTGGTTGCCTCCTCTTGTTTTGCTATGGTCTTATTTAGATATGTAATCTCTCTCTGCCTTCGTTTCTTCATGCAGAATAGGAAGGAGTTGAAAAATGACTATAAAATTTGAGATATTCTCAAGTGGTGAACTGCGACATGAATCAAACACTTTTGAATCTCGTCGCTGTTTCTTCCAATCCCTCAGATTCCACCAAACCCTCTTAGGATCCATAAATTCAGTATATAATATGTAATAATAATCAAATTCTTTCAAAGAGCATTAAATAATGTAGTGTAAATATGAGTGAATTCATATCTTATTTATATATACATGCATTTATATATTTTTTACATGGTAAATATTTCAAATTAGAATATTCTCAAATTTTGAAACCTTAATGGTAATCAATTTATAGTATTCTGTTGATATCATTAAAATTTTTGCAAAATATTTTGATATTCCCAAAAGATAGAGAAAACTTTTCTTACACAGCATTAAGAATATTTCTGTATCCTATAATTATATAATGTTTAAAAATAATATTTATATCTTATAAAACTTGAGGGTTTTTTTTTCACGAAAGATGTATCATAAAGCTTGCATTACATCATGTATCATATCATTTGGGATTTAATTTAGGGAATATTTTATTTTGGAATGGTAGTTACTGTTTCTCTCTGTATACAATCCATGAGAATATTAAATTAGCACTAAATTATTCTGTATTATTTGTGGATACAACCAAATATTTTAACACGGAACATGTTATTTTCCCCCTACACACATTTCTCTCTTTTAATCAGCCATAAGAAATGTACCCTACACTCCAGTGTTAGTGCCAAGTTATTCTTGTTCTTTAGGATTTTAATTGCATTTATTATTTTGGGCTGAATACTGGTTAGGAATACCCTTCAAAGATGAAAGCTGCTTATCTGGGTGTGAATGATCATTTGATGATCTGCCAAAACCCTCTCTTCACAAGTGAAACTTTATCAAAAGAAAGAATCAGACACATTAAGCAGATTTTCTCAACTAATATCACAGCTCTATGGAGTCATTAGGGCAAAGCATCTTCACTTCAACACACTTTGATTACCCAGCATGCAATGAGAACTTGGGCTGTCACCTTGAACACTAGTATTCCCATCCTCTGAGTTAGATTAACGTCCTAGATTTATCACCCTATTGGAAATTCCATTTACCAAGCTGATTTCAGTTTCTTTCTTTCCTCATCATTGTCCTAGTCAGCAGATTGGCCCCTTATTTGTTAGAGTTGTGCAATCACTGAATTGTAGCCACTAACCTGTGTTACCTTTGGAACAGAAATGTTATCCAGTTTATTTACTAATGCCAATATCATACAGCTACCAAATAAAGTTATTTTAGTTTAGAAAAAAGTGTTTATTTGTTCAATCATCCACTCAACAAACATTTAATAAGCATCTATTTTGCACAGGATTCTATCTTGTTTATGGCAAGGAATATAATGGCAAATAAGTGAGAGCGGTCTGGTCTCATGGAGAATGAGGCACTGGAGTTCTAAAGACATGGGTTGAAATTTTCACTTAGTCATTAATTAGCTATGTGACCTTATCCTTTTATCTTCTCTTTACACGTGTGCATGTGCGTGCACTCGTGCAAAATGGGAATATAGCTATTGCATTTGGTTATAGCGTGAATTAAAAATTAACCATTTTATGTACCTCACAAAGTACTCAATAAAAGTGTAGTGAAAGAATAAGTAATGGTTCTTAGCATCATGACAGTTATCACTAATACCCAGCCTTTGTCCTCAAAAGAGTTTACATTTTGTTGATATAACTTATGAGATGCCTGATATAAAAAAAGCCTCTAACTTATGCATAAAGTATACTGATACTCCATTTTATCCTCCACAGCATATTTTCTGATTCGTTCTTCCTTTAAGTCCACCACAGTCCACCTTCCTTGTCTCATTCCGAGTCATCTAGGGTCTAGTCAAGAAGTGGGCATCCTGACTAGCACCAGCTCCCCAGCTGGTGCTGATACCTCACTGGCTGGAGAAAGGTCTCTATAGAGCTGTTCTCAAGCTGGTACATCTGGGGATACAACAAAATTTATACTGGGAGTACCAAAAAATAGAAAATAGAAGCTGAGGGTAACTGCTGCTGCTGCTGCTGGAGTAAAGAGCTGCGGCTGGGGCTACACTGAAAGTAATTAAAAGTGAAAAAGGAAGGAGCTGGTCTTTTCTCCCCTGCTCCTGCCAGCCAGTTTTCTTCTACTGCCCCTCTTGGTGCAACCTAACAGGAAGCCAGCCAACGAAGAAGACATGTAGCTTCACAGTCCCAGCTCTAGCATTATAGAGCAGAAGACTAGAAGGATGGTGTTAGGGCTAAAAGACAACAGCTTACTAACTGGCACAGGTCTGTATTAGTAGAGTGATGTCAGACCTTGATTTATGGGATAAAAATCTGCCCCTAAGGGACTTAAGAGCCCACCGGCTCCCTTGGTTTACTTAAATATGATATGTTCACTTTTGAAGAGACTCAAATTCACACATGAATGTTGAAAGTAAATATCTATAGTTTATACACTCAAATATTAGAATTTTAAATTACTTTGACTATTAAAAAAAATCCTTTGAGAAGAATAGATAATATGATTTTCCCTACTAAGTGCATCACCATTCAAATAGAGGACATTTTAAATTCTTTTAAGATTCTTAAAAGACAAATCTTTATATAATTCTGTTGGTATCAACAAGGGAAATACCTAAATGTGGGAAATGTTTTTTATTTACTCAAATGGAAATTAATATAATTTTGTCATTCTTCTGCAGTTTGTGTTAGAAAGATGACTGTTACCATTAGGAAATTTTATATGAAGTTAAACATTTATTAAATGCTAAAAATATATAAGAAATTTGAAACAAGAAATATTTCCCTATTTGTTTGGTTTCAATTGAAATAATTGGAAGACAACATAATCTCTAAAAGATGTAGAAAATGAATTTTGATAAAGTATGTACCCATTTGTATTTTGTTGAATACAGATTTATGTTAGGTTTTATAATTTCTTTCTAATATTAAAATGATCTGTTTGTGGAACTTTTAAATTCATTTAACAAATATTTACTGGAGTCTCATAGGCGCCAGACACTGAGAAATCAGAGTGAATAGGACCTCAAGGTTCAGGCATGCAGGGAACATATATTCTAGTGGAGACAGGAGAAAGATAATGAGCTAATAAACACAGAAACAATGCAAAAAATGCTATAATGGAAAAAAAAATAGTGGGTCGTTTTTGAAAGTGTGTTTATGCGTGTAGCCATAAAAATATTTTTGAAGAGATACTATTTGAGGTGATACTTGAAGGATAAACAGGGAGAAAGTTGCCCTATGAAAGACATTCTAAGCAGAGGAAATTGCAAGGACAATATCCTTTAATTAGGAAAGAACTTGGTATTTTCAAGGTACTACCATGAAGTCACTGTGGGTAATGCACAATGAGAAGAAAGGAATGAGCTTGGAGGAGTACAAGGGGCCAGACTATGAAGGACTGAAGCAGCATAGTAAGCAGTTTGGATTTTATTCCAATGAAATTGGGAAACCATAGAACATTTCAAGTGTGGGAATTATATAAGCCAATTTATAGTTTTAAAGGTCACTCTGGTAACTGTGGAGAATGTATTATAAAGGTGAGAGTTGAAACAGAAAGAGGACTAGGAAAAGAAAGCTAGTATTTAGACAAGAGCTGGTGATGATGATGATGATGATGACGACGATGATGATGACGATGATGATTTGAGACACGCTTTGGAAATGGGCCCTGAGGGAAGAGGTGAAAAATTGGCTATGAGAGTTGGTGGGGAGGCAAGTAGGGAGAGGAATCAAGAATACTTCCTAGGGATTGGATTAAGCAACTGGGTGGATGTTGATGTCATTATGGATCTGGTGGAATCAAAGTGAGGCATGTAACAACAGAGGAAAATTAAATTCCATTTGAGACCCATAGGGTGTTTGAGACACCTACAAGATATTCAAACAGAGCTATTGAACAGGCAGTTGAATATCCAAGTCAAGAAATTATAGCATAAGTCAAGGACAATGATAGAAATTAGAAGCTTATTTGTTTTTATGTTTTTGAAATTATCATTTGGAATGTAAAAGCATATGCCTAGATGTGGTCAAGTAGGGAGATAATGTGCACAGTAAAGAATTTCTAGCTTTTTGAAGACTGGTATAGTAGGAGGAACAAATGAAGGCAGCCTGGGAGGTAGTAAGAAAAGCAGGAGTTGAGCCTTATGAAATCCAAGAGAGAATAATGTTGCATGAGTGAAGGAGCCAAGTGTGTCTTGCAGAAGCCAAGTATAGAGAAGTTCAAGTAGATGAATAGAGAGAAAGGTCCATTGTATTTGGCCACATGGAGGTTTATATTGATTTTGACATGAACAGTTTCATATTATATGAAGTTTTATGAATATATATATATATATTCATAATATATATTATGAATATATATATATATATATATATATATATATTTTCAGGTTTTTATGAGCCTCTGGTGGTTGATAGGAAGGAATAATAATCCCCGCAATTTTTTGTCAAGTCTGAGGAAGAATTGCCTGCCAACTTATTACATTTTCATTTAGTGGATAATATTTGATGTAAGTGGCTCTGAAAGGTTTACTGCCTTCCCTGTGATTGGAATCTATAACTGGAAATTGATTCAGAGTAGTAACAAGAATCCTATCTCTCCTGTCTAATCTCTTAGGCTTTTCTCTGTAGGGCACTCACCCACAATGATGACCAACAATTGTTTTAGTGCAACCAGGCCGTGAGAACTAGAGCTAACCAATGTAAGAAAAATGAGAGCTGTTGCATCTGAATAACCAGATTCTGTTAAGAATCTTAGAGTAATGTTTTTTATATGACCAATTTGATCTTTATTCAATGTCAGTATAGATGGTCCCCGACTTATGATGGTTCAATTTATGATTTTTTTGATTTTACAGTGGTGCAAAAGCAGTACATATTCAGTAGGAACAGTACTTTTGATCTTCTCCCAGGCTAGCGTGAGAGTAGCATGTGGTATGATACTCTCTCATGATGCTGGGCAGCAGCAGTGAGATGATATTGCCCAACTGTAGGCTAATGTAAGTGTTCTGAGCATGTTTAAGGTATGATGTTTGGTAGGTTAGGTATACTTACTGCATTTTCATCTTATGATATTTTCAACTTACAATGAGTTTATTGGGACATAACTCATCATAAGTCAAGTATGAAATACTTGAACTAAATGTAAAATCAAGTTTACTTATTCAGGGATAGCTTACAGCAGAAAATCTAATATCCATGGGTGTTATTGAATTACTTCCTTATTGGAGAACAAGCCGAATTTGTCTGCTGTTATTTTACTTTATATGAATATGACATTTGTCTTTCTTAACTGTGCTCTACTTTTTATTTATTTATTTTTTAAATTTTTTGATGGCAAAAGGCATTGCTATCCTACTGCATACTGGGAATGCTTATTCAGAAATGAAAAAATGTGCCCTTCATATTCTCATATACGTAATTTTCCTTTACCACAAGGAGCCCTGGTCTATGCGCTTATCTTTAATATGTATTTTTGTGTAAAAGCTTTACTGCATTTGTAAACTTTTATATACTTTAAATCCAGTTTTAATTTTTTGAAGTGACATCCTATTGTTGACTTTTTCCAATAAACCCCAGGCTAATGCCTTATGAATTTACGTCTTAAATTCTGTATAGGTCACACTTTTCTCAACATCTTTTAGACATCTCAGATCCAAGATGTCTGGAATAAACTCATGATCTTTCTCCATAAGTCTCTTTCTCTTTCATTGCTCTTTATAACAGTGCATGGTATTGTTGATGAGCTTTTATTTTTCGCTACTACCATGACCGATGCATCACCATGACCTGTTCATTGTATCTCCTAATATCTTGCTCTTACATCTACTTATCTCTATATCCACTGTTCTTTTACCTTCCCTGCCCAAATTACCACCACGAATCACCTAGACTATTGTACTCTCCTTCTAAATGGTCTCCATACACTAACGTCAGCCCTTCTCCAGACCACAGGCAGAATGCTGTTTTCAAAACCCAACTTTGAGCATGTCATTCCTCTACTTAAAACCTTTCAATGACCGTCCAGTTGTCTTCGGGATAATGACCCAAATCCTTAACCCAGTCTACTAAGCTTGCATGATCTGGCCCCTTCAGTTACCTCCTGCTTGCACTCTGCTCCTCACATTCTCCTCGGTATTCCTTTCTTCCTTTCTTTGTGCTTGCAGCCCCGTCAGCTGAGGATTCTCTCCCTCCTGCATCTTTCACACCTAGTTAATGCTTACTTGTGCATATGATTCCTAATCAAATGGCACTTAATGCAAATGGCACTTCCTCAGGAAGCCTTCCCCAAACCCCAGATTCCATCCATCCCCTTGTAGCACTGGCCGCCTTTCCTGTATAGCATTTATTATAGTTATAGATTTTTGTCTATGTGTTATGATAAGTACTATTAAGGATATCTGATTAATATCTGTTTTTAACTCTAGGCTATAATTTCTGTGAGGAGCTGGATCACAGCTGCTTTTGTTTACCTTGTATCCCAGCACTTAGTGTCAGTAGCAAAAAGCAATCAGTAGGCGTTTGTCCACCTGGCACTAGCAGAGCCAAACATTAAACACCGAAAATTACGATGGAGAAAGATTGGCTATTTTATTATAAATGTCGCCACGCAGGAGAACTGTCAAGCTAGTGCACAAAAGCCCGAATTCTCCGATCCAGGGTTCTGGTGGGTTGTTAGAGGTTAGGGGAACAGATATGCGGAAGCACCGATGGGGCAAGTTTTAATTGGAGGACCTTGGATCTTGGCCACTTATGGTAAGGAGTGTCAACACAGGATCTTCCAGAAGAAAGGACCCTCTGCTTCTGAAGGGGTTTGGGTGTTCAAGTTCTGGTTATATCCTGGTCCTTTGGTTTTGTGCATATGTTGTGAGGGGTAGTAGGGGGAGACTTTGGTTCTGGGTGCAGTGAGAGGTCAAAGTTCTCTCCTCTGCACATGCTTTGGCTGCATGATTTGCAATTTTGCTCTTTTGTCTCTGCAAAGCAACTCAGTATCTCCCTAAACAGGATAGGACCATTTTGAGCTGATTTGGTGGTTACAAAGGCATTTGTTGATGGATGGATGGATGGATGCATGGATGGCTGGATGGATGGATGGATGGATGGATGAATGAATGAATGGATGAATGGTTTTGAAAAGACTGCATAAATATATAAGGCTGACTCAGTGCATTTTATTATAAGATTTGGAAAAACAACTTCAAGTTCATATACAACTGAGTTAATAGGACTTTCCTTATATGTAAAGGTCAGTTCATTTTAAGATTAAATTTGACATTAATTAATAATGTCAGACTATGGGACTCTATGGAAATGTAATTATTTTCAGTTATGTTATGTTCTCTAGCATTTATTACTGTTACTGTTCATAACTGTAATAACTGGCATTCGTAGCTTGCAAAACTCACTTGTAAAACTTATTTTATTTACTTTAAATGCATTTAATGTAAAATGTAATTGGAAACAGTGACTTAGGTATAGATTTAGGGTAAATTTTACTTTAAATATAGTGAACAGAAGTTTAATACTTTCCCCCATGTTCTTCAGCTTTCAATTTTTCTGCAGTCATCAGCTGGGATTTATCTTGATAAGTTTTCAGCACTACTCTGATTTCAGGAGGTCATTATTTTTCTATTTGTATCTGAAGTCTCTTCCAAAAAGTGATATTTATCATTTGTATCACATGGATAATTAGCAATTAGCAATCACACAGTTGAGCAGAGAAAGATTTTTTTTGTATTATTATTAGATTTTATAGGTCAAACCTTAATAGTTGTGTTATTTTAATAGTAGCTACTACTCATATTTCATTGGTATCTACTACATAATGAGATATAATAAATATTAGTTGATAATGATAATCCAAGTTCAATTTCTCATTTTGGAAAGTAAATTTACTTCAGTGTCTTTCTGACAAATTCTCTCATTTCTTAAAACATTATTTTAGTTTTATGTGTAGTTACAGCCACATAAATGAGAAAAGATAGCACTGTAACTTTATGTTTTAATAATTAACTTAGAAATAATGGAACATTTATAAGTCTGCTGAATTTTTACTCTAAATTAGTTTTTAACTTTTATTTGAACTAAATCATTCTGCTAAAAAATGATTATTTTCAGATTCTTTAGTTATTTAAAAATGTAATAACATGTACACTAGGACAGATTTTCTAGAGTAGAACATGTTAACTTAACAGTTTGTAGTAACATGTTTCAACATGTTCCCTAACATGTTAAACAGTTTGTATTAACGTGTTTCAACATGTTCCCTAACATACTTACTTTTATAGAAATTTATCTTAAAGAAATTGTTAAAAGGGCATTTTTACAATTAGGAGATAAGTCATAAAAATATAATAATTTAATACTATTTTATCCCTTAAAGAGTTCTCATTTGTAGAAGCATACTTCTGATGAAATTTTGAATTTGAAGAAATTAAGTCATTTTTTCTTGCATCCCAAATCAACTTGATGAAGTAACATTAAAATGTTACTTATTAACATTTTAATCTGGGAAACCCCAGCATAATCTTAATATAAAAATAATAAGAAGTGATAGCAATTTTGATTGTCATTGTCATCCTTTTAAACAGTAGCTAACACATACCAGTTAGATAGTTTATGCAAATTGTAATGTATTTTTTTTTTTTAGGAAAATATTAAAATTGTGTTCTCAAGGTTTTTTTTTCCACTCACTTTACTCTAAGGATAGAAGATTTTGAGTTCTGCATTGACAATGAAAATGTAACCTTCATTATGCAAGAGGGTAAAATCTTTAGATAAAGGCAAAAAATAGGTATGGTAGCACTTCTGATGCATTTAAGTTTAAAATAATAATTTAAATGTCTTTGTGTGTTTTCCTTAGAAGTTGCTCTGAAAAGATATTAGTTAAGCTTCTGTGGCAGACTGGCCCTTACATTAAGTGTATTAGGTACTGGTATGGGGCACTGGGACACACTGTTCCACGTTAATTGCAGAGACCTTACTCCTGGGTTAGAATCTCACTTGGGGCCCTGTTTGTTGATATATTTGTAACAAAAAGCCATTAACTCACAGAGTGAAGGGGTTAATGGAAGAAATATTCTATCTTCCTATTATCTTGCAATGTTTTGCTGGCAGCTAAAGAAAGACAACAATTTATCCCCCGATTTCTTTTGTCAGTTTAAAAAATGGTGACTTTTTTCTGTGACTAAATAAAAGATTAAATGCCAATATGGAAAGCTTTAGAAATGTACAGTCAAGCTGACAGGTCAGATAGGCATTCTATTGGGACCACCTTTGCTGAGGTCACTGAACAGCACCTAGTAACAAAACTAGGAGGAATGATTTCTTTATTTGAGTCTTAAGATTTTTTTTTTCTTGTTGCATTTTAGGCATATCAGTCATCTTGCGCAAGAAAGGAAATTTCATAAAACTTTGAAAGAGAGAATTCAAACTAATTCTGTTAACTCCAAAAAGGGATTCTATGTCTAAAAGAGAAAATTCAACTACGCAGATTGGTGCCCCCAAATTCCAAGTATTTTAGAGAGTTTATAAAGTGTGTAAATATATATCCTTGTACCAAAGAAATTCTTATCAAAACTGTTGATGATTACAGTTGGAATTAATTTGCCTAGCTTTTTTATGTGGAAATCACCGCCTAGCTAAGGTTATTCCTGTCATTTTTCTTGAAAACAATGTGTTTTATAGCCTAACTTTTCCAATATATTGTATCTGATGAGATTAGGTTGCCCAATGCAATTTAAGAGTCATTTTATGTAAGTGTCCCACTGGAGAAATTCTTTTTTTTTGAAATCTAACCAATTCAAGGATTTTCCATATTAATTAAAATAAGTCATTTTAGGATGCAGTAAGAGTATCACTGTGTGCTCTAGGAAACTTGTCTACTTCTTTCTCTCTAAAGGCCAGAATACCTTTGTAATTTCATTTGAAGCTCAGTCATAGTCACGGGTATAGTTAGTAACTTAGAGTCGTCTTAAATTGAAATAATCTCAGCCTGTTTAATTGTAGTGTTCTGCCAACAAACACAGGTTGTGTTCCTTGTTTCGACACAGCTTGGCTGATGAGTTTGACTAATTTTACTAATTAAATCTGCCATAACAGTCAACTCTGTGGATGCATATGGTTACAGTCCTCCGTTTCACCCATAATTTAGCTTGACAACACACATGTGAGTTTTTTCCCTTTACTCGATGTTTATATAAAGGGAATTTTTTAGCATGTAAACCTCTAATTCTCCTGAACTTCTAACTTCAAAATAATAGGAGGGGAAAATGAAATCACACCCCTGTTGAAAATCATTTAAAAAGGAAGAAGCTGGTGGAAAACGTTTCCGTAATTAAGGTAAGTTTTGCCTTTCGGAATTAGTCGTGATCATGCTTTATACTAGGTTAGTCAGCATTGTTGATAGGGTAATAAGCCACCTTTCCTTTGCCCTTCAACGCTGAAAACATGCCACTGTATAGTGACTGGCGCTTTTCTCCATAAGAAGCTACTCTGTGTCTCTGCAACACGATCCAAGGCCTCAGTCAGTCCCTTTAGTTCCATGGAGTTAATTATTAGGCCGGTTTGTCCATTTAACTTTGTATATTCGTAAACTTATTAAACATTGTAACATTAATATTTATCCCGAGGGTTTATTTTTTTTAAGCCTCTTTCTGTAATCTGTTTACGTATTCTCGAACCAGGGGTTTTTCATACTGTAATAACTACAGTTATAATGTATATTGACCATCTGCTAAGGCATATTTAAAAAAAAAACTCTCATCAGAAAAACTAAGCATATTTAGTGTTCTCACGGGTAATTTTACATATGCTCACCAATAACCCAGTCAACTAAAGACTGCTACTATGTGCCAGCTATTTCTTTCCTGTTCTCTTGCTTTGGGCACTCTTCAGTATGCATTATTGAGTCAAGTCGCTTGGTCCCTGATTTCTGGCAGCTCCACTGGCACTACTGATATCTAGAGGCCAGATCTACCAAATCCTCTTAGCAATCTACGAGGGACTCTGTCCCTCTTACCACTCTCTCTTAGGTTCTGTTGGAGGTTGAGAGTCCAGAGCTCTGCAGCTTATTCCACTGTGTTACAGGCAGAGGCTTACCAGGGGCAGGGGCAGGGTGGGAGCAGAGAGGGTGCTGAGGCGGCAGTGGGATCAGTTCACTCCGGGGACTGAAAATAATGGGGTGATTTGTCTGCAGCAAATTTAGAACTATAACAAAATTAGCCCAAATCAGTCTGCTTGTTAATATTACCACATGCTGGTGATTATAAACAACATCAGAGAAGAAATATATACTCCTCCCTGCCAGGGCAAAGCACTCCCCCAGCCTTCTCTTTGGTACACCGAGTTTATAGATGCTTCCCTATGACAGATTTTCTCCCAGGAGACTCTTCAGTCTCTCGTTTATATAATATTTTGACAGGTTGGCCTGACAATGAGTTAGATATGACCCAGCTGTAGGCCCATGTTCTCCTACACATGTACTGTTGAAAGAAAGCTAAAATCTCTTCCTTCTTTTTCCCTTTCCTTTTCTTTCCTTCTCTTTTGTCTTCTCTTTTGTTCTCTTCTTCTTCTCTCTCTCTCTCTCTCTCTCTTTCTGTCTCTCTCTCTCCCCACCCATACACATACACATTGTTCTTAAAAAACTGACTTCTTTAAAGACACATTATTTTTTCTTGCCGCAAGCTAGAAGTTAGGGGCAGTATAATGTTTAGTGGACAGAAGACTTGACTGGACACCAGGATACTTGGCTTCTGGTTCTGGCTCCCTGACAAGCCGTGTGATCCTAATGAAGTCATTTGGCCTTTCTGAGGCCTCATCTGTGGTATTAGGGTGGTTGAACTTGATGATCCACAGTTATGTGAACTGGACATTTCTACTATTCTATGAAATAAAGTAACAGGAACAAGCAGAAATACAGATGATTGATTAACACAGAGTGTCACTACACTTCCCTTTTATAGCTCCAAGTTCTAGTTTTCTGATTGTTTTCCTTTTTATTTTCTGAAAGATAAAATCTTAGCAACCTCTCTTAAGTTTCACCCACCAAGGGCACAGTGGGTCAATATCAGTTACTTCCAGGACTTCAACATAATTAAGTTCTTGAAACTTCAGGGACAAAGCAGAATTAATTATATATGTCTCTACCAAGTCACCGAGTCTGTGAGTGGTTGACAAGGGCATTTCGGCTTGTTATCAACCATGATGTCACATACCCTGGAACGTAGTGGTGTCCCTATAGAAGAATCCTAAGACAGCATGTCCCTGAGTTTCCTTTTAGTACGCAAACATATAAACACTTGCTATTACTGTGCAAATCATTTCTGTCCAGAGAAGAGAGAAATCTATTTCACTAGTAAGGAACTTGTGAGGTTAAAAATGGGCGCACCAAGACTTGGATGTGGTTTTAACATGCTTGCAGACATCTTTGCAGTAATTGAGTTTCCCATTTATAGTTAAACACATTTTTTTTTTTATAGGAAGGCTTAAAAAATTTGGGGCACATTGTAATTATTGTTAAATTTTCTCTTCTGCTATATAATTTCAGAAGGAAATTAAGAAGCAAAAAATGCCATTAAAACCACCACTTTCCCTAGCACACACCATTAGTGCAGTACTTGCACGTTCATGCCTACATAACAATTACACATTTTAATTTGGACTCACATCTATTACACAGTTTGAGGGTTAATATAAATGTAAATTGTAACAATCACATTTTAAAATAAAGTAAATAATGATGAGACAAGATAATAATTATTCCATCTGATATTTTAAATTTGTATTACAAATAGATGTCTCCCTGTGTGTCTCTGTCTTTATATCTGTCTCACGTGTTATTATCTCTTCCCACCCACATATACTTTGTGATTTCAAAAGAAATATGGTTTTATAGTTCGTTAATATCTGCACAAAGATTCGTTTGGTTAGAATTTTTCACTTTTAATTATAATATTAGAGTTGTCTCTATGTATGGTGTTCCTACTGTAAATTAAATTTTTTTATTAGTCATCTTTTACCAGCTGCTTAATATCATTGGATCTTTCATTCTTAGACCCTGAGTTAGAATGGATTTTTACATACGCTCAGTACAGTTGGAGTCCCACCATTTCCTTTTACAAAGGCACTCCCCATCACCCATATACAATTTAATTTAAGACAAAATAGCGGCTCCAGCAGAAAATAAGTGCAGTCTTCTCCTTTGTAAGTTGTAATTGAGGTTATGGCACGGCATATTGCCTGTGGCAGAACCTATTACCTAGAAATGGAGACTATGATTTGAAGCTAGATGCAGTGTAAGCAAAATGAATTAATTATTAGCAACTCAAAATTGAAGGAAAATTCAAGGTTTCTTAAAGTGAAATATATTGACATACTAAAAAAGAGGACACAAGGAACTTATTGGTTATTCACCCAGCCTGTCCCATTGTTCTTGTTCTTGCCTTATGAAATTCTTATGAGCATAGTTTAAGATAATTATTCATAAATTAAATCAAACTGCTCAGAATGCCATACAAAAACTTTCTGGTATATGTAGTATATTTGAAGTTAGCATATTTTAATGTATGGTTCTTAGTGTCACTTGGATATGTAAGTGGTTAAATAATGACAGGACTAAATTATCTTTAATGTTATTCTTTAAATAGAAAAGTAACTTTTTCTTTGTCCACTATGACTCAAAGAAGGCAAAATGGCACTTTTTTATGAACATTTACCACTTCCTACCATAAATTGTGAATTTCAGTGTACATAACGTGTAGGTAATTATTTAGCAAATTAAAAATCTCAGAGCAGCGAAGTGTCTAGCATGTTTTTGCTTTCTTCTTTTAATAGTGCTTTTATTTAGAGTTATATTATTTTTGTTGGTTTTCAGTCTACTTCACCAGTCCTTGGATTAGATCTCAAGGGAGCTGATAATTTATAAATCAGAAATAAGGAAATTCAATGAGACGATAAGAGAAAGGATTTAGTTCAGCCTTATTATTTTAGTTCTTATTTCAACTTTACAAAGGTAAAGTTATGTAAAGATATGGCTATACAAATATAAACATATTTGCATGTCTGATATGGAACACTTATGACTATTTTATCAAATGATTCTCTTATCAGTACAACCAAATACTGCTTCCTCATTACTATCTACTTCTCTGTCCCTACATCCCCTTTTTATTTAAAAATTATTGTGACATTTATTTATATTATTATACCCTGACCTCTAATCTATATAATTGTGATTTCTATTTAAGTAGGTAGTGCTAGTGTCATTTAATTTGTATTTGCATGTTTAAGCATTTATAATTAATAATGCCACTTGGTTGTTTAACAGATAAAAATCATAGAACAAAGTTATGACAGTTTTCCATTTCTCTCAAATTTTACCCAGTTGACTGACATTGATTTTTCATTTTTAAATCTCACTATTCAAAAGCAATTCTATTTTAGAAAACTTAAGTTTTTTGTTTTTTTTTCCCCCTAGGAATAGGTAGCTCTTTGGTTGTTTTTTATTTTTTTTATTTTTATATTATTTTCATAAATTATAATATAATTGATTGCTTTAAAGCTTCATCTAGATTCTTTTGAAAAAAAATGCTCTGTCTTCACTGGACATTTACCAAGATTTGTGCACATTTACCTCCCTTTAAGTTGAAGAAGATCTGAACTGATGATCTTCTCAGCATCTAGACAAATAGAATGCAAGGTTCAAGGGCACTCCTTGCAAATTACCTATGTTTAACTGAAAATCTAGAGTTTTCCCCATTCACAAATACACAAACAAGAAACAGTAGCAACATAAGTCCATGGAAAATACAGTAGCACTGAGGGAAATTTTCCAAAGCTTTCCTCTGGGACTACTCTGCTGAAAGGAGATGGGCTCTTTCTGTAGCACTCTGTCACCCTCACTTGTCATAGATGCTTTGATGTGATAACATCCCTGGAAAGCACCATCACCACTGTGAATCACCAGGAAAGCTGCTGTGTCATGGTCACCAGTGATTGTGCTCATGCTGAGCTTTCCCTACCACCTTTCCAGTTGTTTTCTAGGGCTACAACTTTGATAGGCTGTAACAGGAGAGATGAGGAGATGTGCAGGTGTGTGTGTGTGTGTGTGTGAGTGTTGAAGAATAAGTTCCTACACAGAAAACTATTGTTCTTAAGTTGATATCAATGAAGGTCTATGAGTCTTTAGATGAGCTTTAGTGGGCCCATGTTCCCCTTGGAATTTTAAGCTCAATTTTGTGTGTGTGCATATCTGTCTTTCCTGAGGAGCGGATCCATCACTTTTTATGAGATCCTCAAAAAAAATATGAAGTTGTCCCTAAGAAAATTCTACTTTCTGTAAAATAATGATTGCCCAACATGTTGGTTACTGGACAGTTTCTGTTTCTTTAAGGAAAAGACAGTTTTTCTGTCTACTTTCAGACAGTCATGGCATGTATGAGCCAAGCTTGTACTTTAGAATCCAGTTCAATTGGTCTTATAATTAGAGAAAATTCCTCTTAGATTCTGGCAATGGCTTGACTATATGTTATCATTTTCAGATTCACTTATTTTTTTTTTGCTTACCCATATTTTACTAGGCTTTTAATTTAGAATTAGGAAAAGAGAGAGTTTGAAGGGCACCCAACTAGGCACCATAAATAATAGTTTCTTTCCGTTCGCATTAAATATTGGTCATAGAATGATTATTCTACTCTTTTAGACTCTTTCTTTTGACATGATGTGAATTATGTAATTTCCAGAACCATAACTGAGACCAGAAACACCCCATAAAGAAAAACCTAAAGCCCATAAGTTAATGGAACCTCTTATTTAGTGTATTATAGATATGTACTATACTGCTTCCCCTCTTTGCTAGCAGTAGTTCTTACTACTTTTGCAATAACGACCAGTTTAGTGGAAATAATATATAATCATCAGTTCATGTCATCGTATCATTTGTTGGGTGTTTGCTTTCTGCCAGATTACTTGCTAAAAGCTTTATGTACAGTAACCAAAGCCTTATAAAAATTCAGTGAAGCTCTGATAGGTTAAACAATTTCATAAAGGTGATACAGTTGGAAATTAACAGAGCCAGGATTCAGACCTAGATCTCTCTGATGTTAAAGCCCATGAGCTTAACCACTATGCTATGATGACAGCTATAGTAGATGAACAAAGCCCACCAGTTTATACACTTTTGAGTGTCATGTATTTAACAAGAGTCAACTTCTGAACATTCCCTTTTATCACTCTCTCCTGGGGTTTAAGATGCAATGGCTTAACAAGGAAAAAGTGTACTATAGTAAGCTATTGCTATTAACCCAGTTCACAAAGGTTAGAATTTCTGGCTGTCCCCTGCAATTCTAGGTTTTTCATACATATTCAGATTCTAGATCTACTCTCATGTGGCCTTGGGCACATAACCTGGTATTTCTGTGCTTCAGTTCCCTCAAGTTAAGAGTAGGATCATTGTGAAGATTCAGTGATGTTATACAAATAAAGCATTAAAGATAATGTCTGCACATAATAAGCACTCAATAAAAGATGGCTGTTGTTATTAGTTACAACTCAAGTACAAAGTCTTATTTCCTGAGGGTATCTAATATGCCTTTGTTTAGAAATGGACATGAAAATGACAGTGATTCATTCCGAATAATATCTGGATTTGAATATAACCTTTCCCCTAATTTATTTTTTCACACCCCGTAACCCAAGCCACTTCACAGGAACTCTTTTGGTACAATCATCTTAAATATTAGAGCAGAGAGTTGTAAAATGATCCCAGAAAGAGAACATAAACACAGTGTATTGCTCAGTGAATATTAGCAAACTGAATTTAGCAATACATTAAAAATATTATACACCGTGATCAAGTTGGATTTATTCCTTGGATGTAAAGTTGGTTTAATATCTGCAAATTAATTAATGTGATATACCACATTAACAAATTGAAAGATAAAAACCGTATGATCAATCAATAGATGCAGAAAAAGCATTCAACAAAATCCAGCATCCATTTATGATAAAAAACACTCAACAAAGTTGAAATAGAGGGAACATATCTCAACATAATAAAGGCAATATATGACAAACCCACAGCTAACATCATATACTCAATGGGGAAAAGCTAAAAGCATTTTCCTTAAGATTAGGAACAAGACAAGGATACTCACTTTCACCACATCTATTCAACATTGTACTAGAAGTCCTAGCTATAGCAATCAGACAAAAAATAGAAATAAAAGGCATCCAAATTGAAAATGAAGAGTATAAATATCATTATTTGCAGAAGACATGATACTATATAGAGAGATCCCTAAAGATTCCATCAAAAAGCTGTTAGAACTGATTGATGAATTCGGTAAAGTAGCAGGATACAAAATTAATATTCAGATGTCTGTTTCATTTGTATATACCAATGATGAACTATTATTGAAAAATTAAGAAAAATTAAGAAAGCAATCTCACTTACAATTGCATCAAAAACAATAAAATACCTAGGAATCTAACCAAGGAAGTAAAAGACCTGTTCTCGGAAAATTATAAGTCATTGAAAAAAAAAATTGAAGAAGATACAAATAAATGGAAGCATATACTATGTTAATAGGTAGGAAGAATCAACATCATTAAAATGGCTGGAGAGTCTACGGCCATGCTACCCTGAACAAGCCCGATCTCATCTGATCTCAGAAGCTAAGCAGGATCGGGCCTGGTTAGTACTTGGATGGGAGACCATGTAGAAAGACCAGGTGCTATAGGTGTAAATAAATAAGTAAAAAATAAAAAATAAGGGATGGTAAGCTGACAAGATCCTTGCAATCTGTGAGGTCAACCAAGGGTTGCCTTGCCTAAAAAAATAAAATAAAATAAAATATAATGGCTGGACTATCCAAAGCAATCTATAGATTCAATGCAACCCCTATCAAAATACCAATGGCATTTATCAGAGAACTAGAACAAATAACTTGGAAATTTGTAAGGAACCATAAAAGACCCTGAATAGCCATGGCAATCTTGAGAAAGAAGAACAAAGTTGAAGGTATCGCGCTACCTGATATCAAACTATAGCCTATAGTAATCAAAACAACATGGTACTGGTATAAAAACAGACACATAGGTCAATGGAACAGAATAGAGAGTCCAGAAATAAATCTATGCCTATATGGTCATTTAATCTATGACAAAGGAGGCAAGAATATACAATGGAGTAAAGACAGTCTCTTCAACAAATGGTTCTGGGAAAATTGGACAGATAACATGCAAAACATAAAAAATAAAACTGGACCACCTTCTTATACCACATACAAGAATAAATTCAAAATGGATTTAAGACTTAAATGTGAGACGCAAAACCATAAAACTTCTAGAAAAATACATAGGTAGTAAATTCTCTGATATTGCTATTAGTGATTTTTTTTTTCTGATCTATCTCCTCAGACAAGGACAAAAACAAAAGCAAAAACAAATGGACTACATCAAACTGAAAAGTTTTTGCACAGCAAAGGAAACCATCAACAAGATGAAAAGACAACCTACTGAATGGGAAAATGTATTTGCCTATGATACATCTGACAAGGAGTTAATATCCGAAATTTATATACAACTCAACAGCAAAAAAAAAAAAAAAAAATTTAAAAATGGGCAGAAGGCCTGAATAGGTATTTCTCCAAAGAGTACATGCAGATGGCCGATAGACATATGAAAAGATGCTCAAGGTCACTAATTATCAGAGAAATGGAGATTAAAACCACAATGAAATATCACCTCACACCTGTCAGATTGGGTATCATCAATAAATCAAAAAAACAACAAATGTTGGCAAGAATGTGGAGAAAAGGGAACCCTCGAATTGGTACAGCCACTCTGGAAAACAGTTTGGAGGTGCATCAAAAAATTAAAAATAGAACTACCTTTGATCCAGCAATTGTACTTCTGGGTATTTATTCAAAGAAAGCCAAAACACTAGTTCATAAAGATCTATGCACCCCTATGTTCACAGCAACGCTATTCACAATAGCCAAAGTATGGAAGTAACCTAAATGCCTATCAATAGATGATTGGATAAAGAAGTTACGGTACACATATACGATGGAATATTACTCAGCTATTATAGAAAATGAAATCTTACCATTTGCAATGACATGGATGGACCTAGAGGGTATTATGCTGAGTGAGTAATAAGTCAGAGAGAGAAAGATAAATACCATATAATTTCACTTATATGTGGAATCTAAGGAATAAAAGAAACGAACAAATAAATGAAAACAGACTCACAGATACAGAGAATGAACTGGTGATTGCCAGAGGGGAGATGGTTGGAGGCCTGGGTGAAAAAGGTGAAGGGATGACAAATTAGTTACAAAGCAGTCACAGGGATTTAGAGTACAGCATATAGTCAGTATTATTGTAGTGGTTGTATATAGTGCCAGATGGGTGCTAGAGTAATCGGGGGGATCACTTCATGGATTGTATAAATGTCCAACTTTTTTAAATTAAAAGAGAGAGAGAGAGAGAGAGAATGGGAAGAAAACGGACAAGAAAGAGGAAGAAGAGGAGAAGCAATGGATGAAAAAAGAACAATTAATTATAAATAGTGACTGAGGTCCAGATTCTGTCCTAGGCACAGAGAGTCCAGCATGAATTGGACAGAAACAGCCCTCCCCCCAGCCAAAAAAAAAGCACAGATTTGTATTCTAAATTAGTGCTGTTTCACATCTCTCTTCACACTGCATAATCTAAAGTTTTCTTCGGGGACTTTGCTAGTTCACTATTATCCATTTCTCAGTGCCAATGGCAGCTAGGAGCTACATATGAGAGGGAATGAGAGATAATGGCTTTATTTATTTACATTGATTGGTAATGGTACATGCTTGCAATCTTTTTGCAAAATAAAATTGATCTTTTAATTTTATGGAAATAAGTTATGAAGGAGAGTTAGCAGACATGATATCTTCATAATAAAACATTCTACTGGCTGATGTGTTCACACATAATAAATTTTTTAACAGACACTAAAAATTTTAGGTTTTGTAATGAGCGAGGTAAATAAAAACCATAAGTAGAAATGGGTGCCCTAAAAGAATGAAAAGTTATGAGCTATAGCATCTTCTAAAGGAGAATTTATATTTATGTTCATCATTCATTCAGCAAAACATCTGTCAAGTACCTCACTATTTCCTGGATCAACAAAAATGACTAAATCATTGTCATACTTGCCCCTGAAGTGCTGGTTAAAGGAGACAGACAATTGAAGAAATAATTGTAGAGGATGATAATGAGTATGATGATAAAGGTAGGAAAAGAATGATGAGAGGGCACAAGAGAAGGAGTTATCAGCTCTGAGACTCTTAGAAGAAAATGCATATATTGAAAATTTACTGAATGAATGAATGAATGAATAGTATCATAAAAACTGGCGTGATCACAGAGTTGAATGCTGCACCCTGAAGAGACAACCTGGGATTTAGCAACTAAAGGGTAAAGTTCAATGAAGCAGTCAGGGCAGAATCCATGTTGCAGAACACTGTGGCCTCGAGGTGAGAGGGGAGTTTCATGGCTTTTACATCCCCCTAGAAATTGAGTATCATATTTTAAATAATGTAAGCTGCATGTTGTTATTTCCCAGAAACATATAATTTCTGGGGAAAGTTGTGTCTGGGTCAAGTTTCTGTATTTGATGTCTTATCTCAAGTTATATAACAGAGGTATAAATTTTAAAGAAAAAAAGCAATAAATCTTTTGGAAGGAAAAAATATCCCTTAAACTCATAAGTAGATGCTTTTTGATTTAGGATTTTGCACGATACTTTCATAATTAGGTTTTTCATGTATAATTTTCTAAATGACATTGAAGCTTTCATAGATTAAATTATTTACCAAAACAGAATATATCATTGCATCTCTTCCCTGAAATTATTTGTGTTTGTATGTGTATATATGTACATATGTATTTATCTCTCAATATCTAAATTCCCTCTATAATAATTCAAATATAAATTTGGTATGTCAGTCTTAAGGTACTGTTCAGTTTCTAAAACTTATAGCTAAATCCTAGTCTGATTTCTTTTTTGAGTATGTTTTCCCTTCTGGTAAGGTATAGCATTCAATCACAAGTTAGTAACAATGATAATGTTAACTGTACCTAAAATAAGATTCGCTAAATGGTTACTATGTGCCAAACAATGCTGTCAACTCTTTTCATACATGATTTCATTTAACCCTTACAATCAAACTATGTTTAAATTATTTATTTTTCCTTAAAAGTTGGCATTTTCACATTCTACTCGACCCTTCAAGTCTAAATGTTGTACTTAGAGTAGGTCATTTAGCAGCTGATTTTGCTCCCAGATAACTCAGTTCTTCTTAACGCAATCAAAAGTCTTTTCCCATCATATATTTTTCTGCTTCCAATTGCAACGACGATCTGCCCTGTTCAGGACAGTAGCCCTGGATTAAACCAGACACTTCCCTATAATCTATCCTTCTTTGACTTTTATTCTTATCAGAGTCGTTTGCTTGAATATAATGTCTTAATACTGTTGATTTAATGTTTTTTTGTTTGTTTGTTTGTTCGTTTGTTTGTTTGTTTTTGCCAATGGATATAACCACAATTGATTTTATTTTTAGGACAAATATTCTTATTGGGAATATATAATAAAGGTAACACAGATTTTATAGTACTTTCAACTTTAACACTTTCATATTTATTAGGAATCTTATACTTAATACTATCAGGTAGGTAGGTCAGAACAAGTACACTGAGACAAAATAATTTGCCCAAATAATAAGACCTAGCTAAATTTGAATCCAGATTTCATGAAGGCCGGGCTCTCCATTCTCCCACCCCAAGTTGTTTTTTTTTTTTTTTAAATTTTTGTCATAATTGTTTTTTTTGCCATAATTTTTTTTAAAATTTTTGCCATAATTAAAACAGTAATATCATAACATTTGTAATGAATGTTTCAATACATGGAAGGCTTCCACATCTACCTTCTTAGTGTCACAAGAAGTTTTATTAGGCAGATATTACTGATCAGTCCTATTGTATGGATGAGGACACCCAAGCTAAAAGAAATTAAATTACTTTCAAGGATTATGTATATAGTGAGCAGCAGAGGCTACATTTTTACCCAGGTCTGAGAAAAGATCATATTAAGTAAACAGGTTAATTTGAGATTATACACGTACTGCTCAGCTTGGCTATGCAGGAAGCCAGAGATTATTTACTTGTTCACTATTCCCAAGTTTTTCATTAGGCAATCTGCTTATTCCACTACAGCAAATGGTTTATGCCCTATCTTTTTTTCAGGAAAGAGGTTTAGGAAACAGGCAGCTTAATTATGTTATTCTCATTATGAATCAAACCTGGAGTCTGCATGTTTCAAATACTTATTCACCGTTTTTCTTCTTAGTGTGTTATTGATTGACAAAGAGATCTCTATTCCAAGTGGAACACTTGAGATTCTGTGTTTGTTTGCTTATTCTTCTTTCACTGATAACTTTCAAAGGAGGTGGTTGGATTTGAGATGTGAGTAAGAAGCATTATATAAACCTTAGATTTGATTTATTCTTCAAATATCATCTTGAAAGAAAATGGAAACGGGCCAAAATGGCAGATAGAGTACAGCTCACCTAAAATTCAATTGAAAACACACACACTCACAAAAATACATCTGTATTAGGACTAGAAAATAATTCTATTGTCAGGAGATAGGGACAAGACCAAAACGTCAGCTATTTTACTATTATTCAGCATTACACTAGATATTTTAGCCAACACAATAACACATACTTTATACATACATGAAGACAAAATTATTGCCATTTGCAGATCATTATATACTTATAAAAATTGTCTATAAATGAAACTATTACAGTTCATAAAACAGTTTAGTAAGATGTCCAAAGTCAAGGTCTATTTTTGTATAGGAGTGTCATTATTAGGCCTTTATTTTAGTAGTAAAACTCTAGAGACCATCAGTAGAGTTAACTATAGCAAAAGGAGACTCATGAAGAGGTTATTGAAATTGCTGAGTGAAAGGCAATGAGGGTCTAAGTAGAAAAGAATAAATAAGTCAAGAAAACTTTATATTCTGAACACAGTAGAACATGACAGTGCATGGGATAAGCTATCAGAGTGGGCAGTAAAAAGGCACCAGTGATAACTGCTTTGGAAGAATGGTGACACTAATACCTAAGACTGGGAATTCAGGAGCAGAAATTGGTTCCATGGTGGTGAATTTTAATCTTGGCTGCACATTGGGTCACCCGAGGAGCCTTTAAAAATGCTAATGCCTGAGTTGAACTCCCAAGGATTATGGTTAAGATTATTGAATGTTCCCCATGGGATTCTAATGTATAGGTAAGAATAACAATTACTGTTCTAAGATAAAAAAAATATTTTCAATAAAGGGCCAGATAGTAAATATTTCAAGCTTTCCAGGCCACATGATCTTTCTCATAACTATCCAACTTGCCCTTGCAGCATTAAAGCAGCTGTAAACTAATAACTTTATTTCCAGAAATAGTCGTGGGTCAAATCAGGTCTGTGGGCCTTAATTTGTTGAAGAAAGATAGCAACTATTTTGGTCTCATTAAGTTTGTGGTATAGTAAGATAATTGTGTAGAAGACATTCAATAGGCAATGGGAAGCCAAGATTTGGACTTGGGAAGTATCTTTGTCTTCTCACACTGCTATAACAAAAACCATAGACTAAGTGGCTTGGACAACAGGAATTTTTCCCTCATAGTTATGGAGGCTGACAAATCTATAAGATCAAGGTGCCAGCTAAATTGTTTCCTCATAGAGTGTTGTTTCTTCCTGGCTTGCAAACATACACCTTCTTCATGATGAAGAGAGACAGAAAGCAAGTTCTCTGGTGTCTTTTGTTATCAGGGCACTAATCCCATCCTGAGGGCTCCATCCTCATGATCTCATCTAAAACTAATTACCTCCCAGAGGCATCATCTCCAAATACCATCTTATTTGGGAGTAGGCTTCAGTATGTGAATTTTAGGAGGAACACAGTTCAGCTTATAACAGGAGGGAATTTGAAGTTTGACATGTACACTTCTATATAGAGCCTTCTACATAGACATGATAGCAGAAGCCTATGTAGAAGTGAGGTTGCTCAGCAAGAGTTCAAGGAAAAAAAAAAAAGCCAAGGACTGGACCAAGAGGAATGCCTGTACTTAAGATCTTGGTTGAGGGAATACCACTGAAGAGGAATCTAAAATGATCAGCAAAAGGAATAAGAGGAGAATTCCAGAACTGAGAAGTATCCTGGATGTCAGGAAAGACCTTATTATCTAATGGTGAGTATGAGGAGAAAGGGAAAGAGGCAAAGGGACAGCCGTTAGAGTGGCCAAAGGTTGGTGACTTCTAGGGAAAAAAAATATATTAATAAATTACTGTTTGCCCTTACTTTTTTTTTTTTTTTGGATAACTGTATCACAATTTTTCTTTGGGGAACCAACCTTCCACCCACTCTCAGTCCATAGGATCAACTGAATGAAGAGAACAAAGTCAAGGCAAAGATCTTGGTGACATTGTTTGAGAGCCTGTGAGTGATAGTATGTAAAGGCTGACCTACAGCTCCACAACTCAGTTGCATGAGACAATATATTTTCTTTTACACTATAGCATTTGAGTTGATCTTCTCTTCCTTGCAGATAAAAAGTGTTAACTGAGAAGAGTTTAGAACCCACAATAAAAGAGGTTACATAGAAAATAGAAGGGACAATAAGCTGAGTCTAAGTTTACTACTTTTTCCAGAAATTTGTCAATGAACCTACAGAAAGATGAGGTAGTAGGTTTGTAGGAGGACAGGATAGACAGAAGGCTTATCAAAAGAGGAAAAACAGTAAATAGGTGAGGGATTTAAGATGTAGGAGAAAGAGGGAATGTCTACTGGATTAAGTTCCCAGATGCGGAACACGGAGAAACCCATAGTCTCACTCTCCTTTTATTTTCTCTATTTTCCAAACATCTGCGTTTTTCTTGTTGATTTAATAAGAGCAAAAATGTTGCTTAAGACATCAGTAGTTCATAACATTTTAGGAATGAGTAAAAGAAGGACACCTGATGTAAGGTAAGGATCCAGATACATGAAGGTACTAAGCATTAAAGAAGTTAAATTACTGAAGACCTTCAAAAGCTTTTAGAAGTTTATGTATTCCTTAATATTGTACAAATTGCTTTATATATTTTTCATCTGTATACATATGTCAGATTTCTTCAACTTTTAAAACAGCCATTTCTTTTATAACTGAGCCACTTTCATTTTTTATTTATATGCATATATAATGCTTATACATATATAAACTGTATTTTCAAAGATGCATCTAAATATTTTTTTAACCTAACACTGATATTAGGCATGGAAAATTATGATGTGATTCAGCAAAGAGAGGAATAGGAATGTTTTTCATTATTGACTGTTTATGCAAAATAGTTGGACAAATTGGCAAATGGAACTGAATTGCATTATATGGGGTGCTGGCCTTAAAACTGTGATTCTATTATATATCCTGATGAAACACAATTGCATTCGAGTTGTGTAAAATGATAAAAAAAAAAAATTGTAGTACGCAGAATGAAAGATACAGCAATAGTTACATGGAATAAAAAGTAAACTACTCACCTAAATAATTTTCTTCTTATACATTTAAATCAAATATCCTAATATTTTACATGAACATGTGTATCTGAATGATTATCAATGAACAATATGATTTCCAAAATGTTACTCAAAGTCAACTTAGCCATTTGTAAACCTTTCCTTTTTAAACTGCCGATTTACAGTTTTTCTTTTTATTCTCTTGTTTGGAAGGCTTGATGTGGGGGTGCTAATTAATGTTAAGATTCTTCACTGACGCACTTGTTGCGAAGAAAATGGAACTATCAGAGCATTTTGAATCTACGTCCTTTTTTCTGAGTGATATCATGTTTGAAATCATGCTTGAAGAAACATTTTGTGGCAGGGAGCCAGTCCTCTCATTAAGAACACATTGCCCGTGACCAAATCACTGGTTTGTTTATTTCTGCAATGCTTATTGCTCCTGTGGCTCATACATGTCAATTGTTGGGAACTGCATGTAAAGGATGTGACTTAGTTGTCTTATTTATATCAGACTATACAATTTAGTAAATTATAATACATGAAAGTTATTGAAAATTTTATCTAGACTGAACATTTTGACAGCCTTGCAGAATATATTGCTGACTTCCTCAGACTATTTTAGCTAGACTACATGTTAACTTCTGTATTCTTTATGTCTAGGTTTTTTAGGGGGGAGGGGAGGGGATCTTAATTTGGGTTTCCCTCTGAACCAGGCCCCATGTCAGGGATTCCTATGCATGTATTTGGGAAGTTCATAAATTTCTGGTAAATAATTTAAAACTTTCTCAGTTCCTCAAAGGGTAAGGATGTGGTATATTCATATGTATACTTTCATCAAGTATTAGCTGAATGACACAGAGTTTGAAGATGTGATTTTCCTGACTAATCTGGCCTGCCATGCAAATAGCTAGAGAAAGTCCTGAGGCAAAGAGAAGCAGATACTGGCAGTTGGAACTCAGTTGGAGCACATAGTAGAAGAAACAGCTGAGAATGCTAGGATAGACACCAAAAGTATCTGCCATACCTTCTGTATACTTATGTCCACCCAATGTTATTTTATCTCCATCTATAGAAAGACAGATTATTTCTAAATTGCGTATTTATTAATTCATAAATTTATTCACATTTATTGATCTCTCCTGCTAGGGGTTACTGTTCTAGGCATAGAGGGCAGACCCCAGGGAAGAATATGACAAATTACCGCCAATGAGGCACCATTGGTAATGGGCCTAGTAGCGGATGAGCTAAGGATAGACTTTGGGGTGCATAGAAATTCGAAACATTTACTCCATCTGTTGGAAAGTACAGAATCATAGTGCCTTCCTAAGTGGCTTTGACTCCCCACCCCACCCCACCCCGCCCCGTGTTTTTTGTTTGTTTGTTTTCTTTCAAGTATCTTAGTTCACTAGCCTCTGTGTATCTCCCCTGAAGACACATGTCTATGAAAAAGGAGGAGTAGCAATATGTTGCTGTTTAGTCAGGTTATTTTAGTAGCTGTGTTCTCTGGCTGGAATATTCATTTGATCGTTCAAGAATTGACATGAGAATATGCTGAGCCCACATAGAAGAGGAGATAGGGACTGTGCATGCCAAAAACCTAGGTGTATCTAAAGGATGACTACTACTGTGGACCACGCACATATAAGAAGGCCAGTACATGGTTTTGGATGAATCTATACTGAAGAAGTTATAACAAAAAGTATAATATTTAAGGATATGTTGTTAGGACATGCAGACCCAGGGAAAATCCCTGAGACTGAAAACCTACCTCCATAAGTGGAGGGTAGAGAAAGACCAAAGAAAGTGGCAGGCAACTCCAGTCTGAAAATTATAATAAAAGTTTATATTATAATTTAAGGGCAACTTACATACAAGGCATGTCTTAGGTGACTGCAAGATGAAATGGATCCCCACGCCATTTGGCAGGCACCAGAGAATTTTATATGGGGTAAAAGGGGAGAATAGTAATGGGTACTAGTACATGAATGCTACCAGGCTGGGGAATTACACGCTTGACCGGAGCAGGACAACAACATGTTCCAGGAACCAGCACATAGCAGGAGGCAAGGGAGGAGTACCAATTTATGTCAAAGTTAACATCAATTATGATTAGACAGACTCTAAATGAGGTTTGTGGAAAGCAACCTCTGTCTGGCCGGGTCCAGCTCGTGGGACAGACAGCAATCATGTCATGGAACAGACACCCCTCCACATATGTATTAATCTAGAATCGGAGGCACAACTATAGTAATATGAATAGAAATATATGATTATCGAAAATATTGATATTTACAGTTTCTATTACTCTTCCTTCAGTTTTGTTTTGTTTTGTTTTGTTTTGTTTTGTTTTGTTTTAGGGAGATGGTAGAGGTGGTTGCAGAAATGGCAATGATAGCAATGGTTACCACTTTATAGAATGCCTGGTACATGTCACCAGACATTTCTTATCTCTAAAAGCTTGCAGCTGACCTACAAAGCAGATTACCATCTTTATTTTATATCAATGAAATTGAAGTTCAGGAAGTTAATTAACTTGTCTGAAATCACAAAACTAGTCCATCAGGATTTTAACCTGGGCACCTCGAATTCTGAGGTACTGTTGCCAAACTTACTGATCAGAAAGACAAGGTAAAAACATAAGAAAATCCAGGTTTCATCTATTTGTTCAACAAACTTTACCTAGGAAATTGAATATAGGCCAGACACTTACCTAGGCACCGAGCACACCATCATGAACAAGATAGGTGGCCCCTGCCTCGGGCAGCTTATATAGGGAGAACAGCAAAGCTATTAAGCAAATCAGTGAATATCAAATTCCGAGTGTTATGATGGGAAGTACAGTTACTAAGGGAGCCCAAAGCCAGGGGACGTAACTGATTTTAGGGATCAGAAAAAGTTTTCCTGAGAAAGTGACTTTAAGCTGAAAATTAGACACCAGGTGGAGAGAGGAGGAGAGTAGTGTTCCAGGTACAGGGAAGAGCATATCTATAGGCCCAGAGGCCTCATTCCAACATTGAAAGGATAATATGGCATTGAGTTTCAGATGGAGGATAGAGACAGAAGAAGCTGAGAGCATGGAGGTCTTGTGAGCCATGCTGGGAAATTGTGATGCCTTTCCATCATAAAGGCCTTGGGAAGCCAATGAAGGAGGTGACATCATGACTTGCATTTTAGAAGATTCCTCTGGCTGTGTTGTGTTAGATGAATTGATGAGGAATAACCCAGGGGCAAGGAAACTGCACCAGTAATTCTTATGATTCACTGCAGTGTGCTGCTGGTGAAGGTAGAGACAAGTGGATTTCTTTGAGAGATATTGAGAACTTAGAAGGGGAAGACTTGAGTGAGTCAGTGGTAAAGGAGGGGAGAATAATGACATTGCCTCCACTTCTGATTTGGAGAATAGGATAAGTATTAGTATATCAGCTTCTGAAAATCTTTAGGAAGTTTGCATGTATGAAAGCTGATTTCTATCTGCTGGACAAAAATCTGAAGGAACCCTACCCTCTAATTCTAAAAGGAAACGCTAATGCAAATTTAACTGTTGTGGTATCCGAAGATGGTGGGATTAGGAATAATTTTTCTTCCATTTTCTTTACTTTATTTTCATAACTAAAAAAGAGCTTTTCTTATAAAGATACAGCTACCGTGAACATGGGGCTCAGCTTAAAAGGTCAAGAGAATTGGACCCAGGTCATAACTGCTAAGCCAAAGAAAAGATAATTTCATCACCAGTGTAATTAAGTGAGATTTTCTAGATTATTTTAATTTAATTTCTCATCTAAATAATATGAATCCAGGCATAGTGGTTTTTTGGTGTTTATTTTCATCTTGCATTATCATTAACCAGTTTGTTACATCAGTTACCCTTGGGTATACTATGGAAAAGGATTCCTGTTGTTGTTGTTGTTGTTGTTGTTGTTGTTGTTAAGTATTCAGTGAATTGATTCATAAGGATTTTACTTATTCATTGTGTGTTGCAGTGTTTTTGTTCTCCATTTGGTTGAGCTGCTGCGCCTCTCTGTATAGCATCTGTACAGGGTTCACATGATGCTAGGGTACTTAGGCGTCAGTCTTTAACTATGCTCAGATGATGAGAGGTACATAGAAAGCCTCTAGAACTGTAAACTCTAATTTCTCAGTCATGAAGAATTAGTAAATCAGAGTTTTGTGTTTTCATTAACACAAGGCCCTACGTGCCAGCTCAGCTTGCTACCTACTAAGCCTCCTAGATCTGTTGGAAAATGTGCATTGGCAGTTTTCCAGTCTTACTTATACTCATAAATAGATGCCTTTCATATGAAATGGCATATTGACACTGGAATACATATTTTTTTTTAACAATTGAACAAATTTTAAAAAATGATGGGTCCATTTTTTCAATGTAATAAAATAAGCATAATTGGGTTAATATCTTCATCTGGCAGTCAGGAATTAGATTGTATACCCACAAACACACAATTTCACAAGGGGAAATTACATGTTTCGTTTTCCTTGTTCTCTTGATGACCTTCCTAAATGTCTATAGCTAAGGGAGAGTTTGGTCAGACAGAGCAATTGGAATCACCTGGGAAGCTTTCAAAACAGTTCTGATGTTTGAGTCCCATCTCCCCCAAATCCTGATTTTGTTGGTCTTGGGTGCAGTCTGGGCATCTGGATTTTTTTAAAGCTCCCAGATAATTCCAATGTGTAGCCAAAGTTAAGAACCAGCCTTCCCATCATGTGTGACAGCTTCCCTAAGGTAACTGTCTTCATTCTTCCTTTCTCTTTTGTTTTCCCTAAGTCTGGCTCACTGATCTCAGGGCATGGTTCTGGGCAAGCAGAGTAATGGAGCTGCTGAGCATTCCAAGGAGATTCAGATGGTTCCGTTTTATGCTCAGACTGATCATATAGAAGTTTAAAGAGGACACTCAACACCACTGTAAGCTACCCTGTAGACGAATTCGTTCGTCCGAGAGTGCCTCTGGCACTTCCTCACTTGCCTTGACAAGCTTGTAAATAAAGACTTAACCAGTGGACACTGACATCGACAGGACTTCTGTCTAGTAAGGACTGTGTCATCTCTTAAGTGCCTTAGACGTGGCCCCTTTCTCAAAAATATATTTGCTCTATTTTATAATTTTACATGGATATTTAATATTCAGTTTAGGATTCAAATGTTTATCAATCTAAAAAGCAGATATTTGGTTTCTCATATCTTTGAACAAGATGGTACATTGAAACATAGGCTCAAGACAGTGTACCATAGTGCTTTTAGGACCCCGTTTTCTACCTTGTAAAAAACAAGAGTTCTTATTCCTTTAAAACTTGATAGGTATTTGCTGGGAATATTGTATTACTTATCCTTGGATAATTTTATTTAAGTGTTGTACATAAATTTAAAGCTTTGGTAAAAAATGGTGAGAAACAGTCTAGTTATGAAAAACCTCTAATATATCTTTCCAATTAAATTCTATAACAATTTCAAAAAGGTTATCAGCTCGGAAGGTTGCTTTAGTGTTAAGAAAATATCACTAATAAAAATATGTGATGGAACGAGTGGGAAAATTCACTCATCAAAAAATAATTTTACTTGCGAGTGATGTTTATATCTTGTGTTCATTTAAAAAAAATATATACAGTATTTGAGCCTTTTTAACATGTTAGATGTAATTTACATAATATTCTACCTTATGATAAACTCCGTCATTCACAGTATGCCCTTACTCATTCTTTCAGCTATAGTTTGGGCAACCCACTTGCTGGGCCTATGATACTATCAGAAGCTATCGCTAGGCATTATTGAGTCTATAGCAATCAAAATCTCTTCTGAGTTGGTATTTTCAATGATGATTAGGAAAAAAGTTGGACTTTGATTATTTTGTAGGTAAAATTTTCATTTAGTTGAGTCATCTGAATATTTTGTTGAAAACACAATCTTTCACCATGAAACTCTATTTTGGTCTGTCCCTGAATTTGAGATTTCAGTATAAAACATACTCTTTCAATCAATGAAAAAAAAGTTAAGATTCTCAAGGCAATTTTCCCTTGAAAAATAAAACTGTGCTTTGATAGAGATTTGATGATTATTACCATACGCCTGTGTGTGCACACACACCCACTGTTGTATTCATTGCTCATCCGTGTCATTAGCGGAGTTGTGAATTAATTCTAAATTAGATTTTACTGTGTAGAATCTATGTATTTCAATCATTTCAAAAATTGTGATGTTATTTTGTTACAATTAAGCCAATTACTTCACTTAAGTTGTAATCTGGAATGTGTACTTCAGTTTTTTTTTTTTTTACTTGAATCTTTTCAAAGTATACTTAAATGGCACAGCCAAACCATTGAATACATTCAACAATGATTAATGGTTTTCCTGTGCCTTTCCATGTTCTATGGTTGTTATTGTTGTAGTTTATCTTTAAATATGCAAAGCAAAGTTTAGCAAAAAGTTATGAATTCTTGCTGGATTCTAGATTGTTTGTATTGGTTTTCTAGCAGCTAACATCTCTCTGTTTATGACTTTTTTTTTTTCAGCAATATTTTTCCTTTTTAAATTTTTTAACTTGAGACCAAAATCAACCTTTTTTTTTTATATATATAGCAATACTGAGGTTACTTGTATTTATTAGGATTAAGTTTTTATCTGCAAATAACAGAAATTCTAAAATAACAGTGGCTTAACCAAGGCAGTAATTTTTTAATCTCATATGAAGTAAGTGCAGATATAGGTAGTCCAGGGCTGGTCTGGTGGCTCAAATATCATATGAACATGGATTTCTATATTCTTAGCACATAATTTCCATCCTCAAGGTCACCTCTTGTTCTAAGATTGCTGCAAGATCACCAGCCTTCCCAGTAGGAAGGAAACTGGAAAAGCAGAATGGGGTTCCAGAGGAGTTGTCTTCTTCTTTATAACAAGTCTTTCTATAAACCCCATACATCAATTCTGCTTAGATCTCATTACTAACTAGCATGGTTATACCTTGCTGAAAGGAAGGCTTGTGACTCTAGAATTGTATTTGAATGTGTGTGTGTGTGTTACTAAGGAGGAAGATGGGAAACGATATTGAAATATATAATAGCAATCTCTGCCACATCACTGTTTTCAGACTGCAGTATTGGAAGACCTGCTCAAATTAAGTGTACTGAGATTAAAAGTGAAAGTATTTCTATTATTTAGACAGAGAGTAAAAGAAGTGATATAAATAAAGCTAGTAAGCAACTTGCCATATTGACAGCTAGCTGTGAAGGTCTAAAAAAAGGTGGACCGTGAGAAAATACTAGAACTATATACTTTTATAAAATTTTCTAGCAATTAATTAAAAATTCTAAAATTTATTTATATACTAATAACTTGCTTGACAACTTTATTTATTCATAACATCTATAAGAAAGGGAATAGTGGTGGTGGTTTATAATTAGTCTAGAGTTATTCAGCCAGTCTTAAAAGACGATCCAGAGAGTTCATGAACAATTGTAAAATGTGAAGGCCTTAGAAAATATTAAACTAGTCACAAGAATTGAAGACCGTAGCTTCTTTAAACACTGTGCAGAATTCTTGGGAGTCAGTAACTAGTAGCAGATAATAAAAAGGTGATAAGTATTCTGGTTATCTGTTACTAACAGATTACTCCTAAACTTAGTGGCCTAAAAAAACAATTATCTGCTCACGACTCTGTAGTTTGGACAGAACCCAGTGGAAATGGCTTGTCTATATTCTGCTTGGCATCAGATGGGGTGGCTTAGTCACAGGGGCTGGGAGAACCTCTTCCACATGGTTGGCAAGTCAGTGCTGGCCAATGACAAGGATTTCAATTCTCTTTATATAGCTTCTCCACATGGCTGGGTTGCTCCTCTCACACAATGGCAGCTGATTTCAAAGAGGGATCATTTTAAGACTGAGAATTCCAAGAGGACAAATCTCAGTGTGCAAACACTAATCAAGATTCTGCGAATGGCCCATTGGCCAAAGCTAGTCCCATGGCAAAAGCCAGAGTCTGTGTGGGAGGGATGTATAAATGTGGGATCACCAAAGTAACTGCCTGCCACAATAAGTTTTAAGAGGGAAGCAAATAAACACTATTTATTGAGTCATTACCTTGTGTCAGTCACTGTTTAATCACACAGTTGCCCTACAAAAAAGGTATCATTGTCCCATTTTTCAGTTAGGAAAAATGAGATTCGAAATGTTTTAATTGACCAGTAGGAAATGATATAGCTCTAAGTAGTGGGGCCGAGTATTTCAGCCAGCTCTGAATGCTGCCAGTCTTTCCTCTTTCCATGGCCCTTAGCTATCTTCTTAACTAGTTGGTCCACTGTAACCACTGCTGGCATGCCTGTTCTCTGTGTTTTTACTCTAAGCACAAAATCCTTGCCACCTGATACGTGGTTTTTTGAACTGAAGACAAGGGAAAGAGACTCCTAGACATTCTAATTAACCAAGAGCTACTTGTGACACAGAGATGCCTAATAGTGAGAGCCCATAAAGGAAAGTACCGGCTCTGGGGCCAGACAAGAGACCAGCTCCTTTGTGCTCTGCCCCATTACAAGCTCTTTCTTCTCAGCAAACCTGACCAGTGATAACAGCCTCTCAAGTCTATTCTAAAAAGCTCTCCATGTTGGTACCTTTTTCCTAGAATAAAGGCTTATAACCAGGGGTATTACAAATATGCTAATTTCTAATACTTTCTAATTGGTATGTTCCAGATATCACAGCTTTGACCAGAACAACCTTGTCAAAATAAGCATAGGTCATGCACATGGCCATGAAATTCCATTCTTTATACTTTAAGTAGCATCAGGATTGTTCTTTTTCTTCACTGGCAGATCAGAGCTCCCTTTTAAAATGCAAGAAGTTAGTTACTTATGAAAGCATTTGATTAATTAGCTAGACCTGTCAGGACAAACAGAACTAGCCAAGTCTTTTAAATCTCTTAATATGAGCCAATTTTCACAATAACCTGTTTCATTCATGGCCTCAGCGTTTTAAATTCTTGCTCATTAGCGACCTGGTATTTGGGCTTGTCTGAAAGGAAAGCATCCGTCATGTTAAACAGGGCTCATTATGGATTATAGGTTTTCAAACGGGGATGCCTATGCACAAAAGACTGCCCTCCCATTTTCCTCTGAATCACTAATTGGACCTTCGCCTTGTTTTTACAAGCAAAGACTAACCTTCAATAAGGAGGCAGGCTTTATAATGTCAGTTTGGGTTGCACTGAAGAGCTAGTGACCTATCATTATCAATACAGATGTGGAATTAAAATAAAGCATGCATTTAGTTTTGCTGGAGACAATAAAAGTAATGGCTGGTTTTAAAACCAGTAAAACACTGAATTTGATAGAAGGGGAAATTCATTGAATATGTCACCCTTCAATAGCTCAATTCCCCGAGTGATAAAATACAACCACCAAACACTCAGAAATAAACACCAGATAGTTAAAGAAAGAAATGAAACACAACTCTGAACCCACAATACCCCTCATTGACTTCTAGGAAATAGATTTCTTAAATTCACGAAGCAATGCATGGATTACTACATCCCCAAGGGTTTTGCATCATCAATGTATATCATGCAAATATCTCTAACAGAAATTTTTTTTGAATTTGCTTGGTTAAAATAATCTATTTTGGTGTGTAGTTTCCATTTGTTTTAAAACATTGTTTGTATTACTTGAAGTAATTATTTTCCTTTCTCTCTTTTTTAAAATTTCTTTTCTTACAGAATTTACTGTTTATTTCCAAATTACTCCAGACCCTAATAGTCTATTTTGCTTTTGGCAGAATCCTTATATCTATTGAATTGCATTCTGTTTTGTTGGATTTCCTTCAATGAATGTCTCTCCAATGGCTTATTTTGGTGGCAAAACATTAAAACACTTCTTTATGGCCTTCAGGTTGCGTTTGTAACATATATCCAACCATCAACCTTCTTAATAAACCAAGTGTCCTAATTAATTCACTGTATCCTCCGGTTTATGTATTTATGATGTGACTTGTTGAAATTCTGATATACAAATTTTTTTCAGTCTTAAAAGGAATGATTTTCCTGGCATTGTTTTCAGTTTTAAAAATTCAGATTTCATACATTTGAGGTTAGCAAATTCAGCAGACAACTTAAATGTGTCATCATGTTAATGGAGTCCTGGAAGCTACTAGTGTTAAAATGAGTAAATTAAGGAGTCAACACTGCTTATTTAGGCACATTAGGATAAAATAGTATGAGAGCTCGGATTTAACAAAAATCAATTCAGCATGCAGAGTGCACATCCATCAGAGCTTTGTTATGATGTCAGGGGGAGCAGCAACCCAGTTTTATTTTATGAAGAACGCTACATTAGCATCCTCAGGTCCTTGAATGGCTGTGACATTTGTTACAGAACTACTTCGAGGCAGCCACAGGCCCTCTAGGACTACTCCAACTCCATTAAAAATTAAGTTGGCATCAAATGACTCATTGAACTTTTTATCGATATCCTTGGAAGTTGGTTGTCAGTCTGCACAGTAGTTAGTCTCCTTCCACAGTGACTACTGTTGAGTAGGAAGTTGTAACAGTTATGTTGATGATTTGAGCAAATTATTTTTCTCTATCCATACACAACAACAGTAATAAAATCAGCTTGAATGAAAAGTACATTCCAGGTATAGCATGGATACTTTCTCTGCATGGGATCTGGGCTTATTTCACAGTAACCTACAGGTAGATATTATCCCTTCTCTGAGACTTTAACCATTACTTCAGTCACTTAATCTAATGTCAAAAACCGAAGGCCCTGCCATTGACCACAATTATAGAAAAGAAGTTTTAAATTTTCCTTAGACCTAGGTTTTATACCCTGCTAGACTTCAGAGATTGTATTTTACAGATAATGTAATTAATTCTTGACTTAATTTTATTTCTATATATGCATATTCTCCTTGCCAAAAGTAAAAGTTGCCAGAATATATTCCTTGTTGTGATCCCTCTCCAAGCCTATTAGTTTTTATTCTATAAAGTGTTAGAGGTTGGATATTCAATTTCACAGTCCTAATTATTGATTTGCATATGAATTTGCATATTAATATTTATTAATAGTCGTTCAAACTATGTAACTATTTGTTTTTACATAATATCTAATATAGAATACTTCATTGTTTTATATGAATTAGAAAAGAATTATATGCAAGAAACATTGCACTCTATCCATGTTATTGTCATAATCCATCTTCATGTTTTTTTCTTTTAATAATTTTAAGTTTTAATGATGAAAGTAATATATGCTTATTGCTAAAGTTTAGAAAAAATAGAGCACAATAAAGAAAAGAACAATGACAGCTCACAACTTAAAGGTAAGCCCTGTTAATAGTTGATATCCTTTCTGAATTTTTCACATATGTTTTTCTATGTGTATGTATAAAATTTTTCTCTGTGTCTTTTATGTACACTGTTTTGCAGCTAGTCCTTGCACCTAATTTTGTGCTAGTCCATTTTAAGAATGTGCCATAATTTATTCAATTACCTGCTGTGGGAATTTAATTCGATTCTGAGCTGTTGTAATTATAAACAATGTTTCTTAGACCATTCCTGTCAGCTTCTGCTTAAGAAAGTGAGAGGGTATGCATGTTTAATATTTGACACATGACCAAAATACCCTCTAGAATTATATTTGTGTAGGAAGTTGTCTGAATTATACTTTACTTTTAGGATAAACTGGACAGCATGGTCATTTATTTCTTCATTAAAAATCATTTGAGTGCTTACTATGCATTAGGCACTGTGGCAGACCCAAGATACAATAATGATATGAAACAGATGGTCTGTTGCTCAACTGGCACTTTACTGTGTTACACCATGCTAACAACAATTAAACATTACATTCCTACTGAGGAATGCTAGGTATGCTTTTGCATATTCTAAGTCCGGACATTTTATTCTGTTATATTGTTGGACAATTAAAAATAAAAGGTCTACAAAGTCTCTTTTCTGCTCCCTTTGTCTTCTTTTTGCCCACATGAAAATTATTAGCATATGGTGGTCCAGAACTATTTTTAAAGGAAAACATTAGGCCCATACTCAGAAGAGTTGCACATCAGCAAGATGGAATTTCATCTTATAGGTAGCGTGTTCAGGTTACTCAGTGTTATTCTTGAAGCCAAGTGAAGTTCTAGTCCTAGTTGTCTAATCTTTAAGGATCTTAAGCAAAAACGAGAGGGCATTGGAGCGCCATAGTTAGCCTGTGAACAGTAATGCCTTTGAGTCTGATCTCTCTCTTTGGACATGTTTTACCCATTACTCTGTCCACACTTGCCAAAATCATTAGTAAGAGAAGGAAAATATGTGGACTTCATTGAGATTTTACCTAGATGATGCCAGAAACTCTTGTGGCCGATATTATTTTTTCAGTTAACTGAGTCTTTGTTTCTAGCGAATCAATTTTTAGTTAGTCTCAGCATTAATTTTCTGTAGACAAAATACCTGTGATTCTTTGTTAAACATTTCAAAATGTACTTCTATTATATAAAACTATGAAAATATTTTCCTAAAAGAATTTCGATTAATGAATTAATTTTTAACGTTGATAAATTAACAGAATATTCCATGGTGTAAAATTAGTTTCTTGTTAAATTGAGTGAACACCCTTATATATGAGTCCCATAGAACTATAGATATTTGGTTTCTTTATCCAAAGAAAAACTGACCTGTAAACATTGTTGCTACAAATATCACCATTTACGTACGATGCAGTAGATTCCTAGTTTTCTCTATTCTCTGTGAAATGTATGCTTGGTTGATTAGGATTCAGTGAAACCTCTCATTAGGGCACTACGGTTCATTAGGATTTAAAGAGGCATCACTGAAATTTGAATTGGCCATGCTGTGATCGCTGGTCCATTCTGAGTGGTAATCGAGCGACATTATGCTGTGTGCTTTACTTCTGCAATGATTTTTAAAGTCTTTTTTTTTTTAACTTTAATGGTTAATCTTTGCATTATATAAAACATTGGCAAGCTTCTTAGGGATGGCAACTTTCTGCTTATAAATTGAGATTTAAAAAATCAGATTCTTACACAAACATTTCGAATACCAAATTTGAGTGTAATGCCGGGTTTGTTTTTCACTAATTAGAGCATATTCATGTAACCTTTATTTCTATTTCATTTCCTCAAACTGAATGAAATGTCTGCATGCACATGAAGAACTAGAAAAATCAATAAGTAATCTAGATATTGATTTATTGAATGTCCAACAGGCAGATCGAGAGAAACGGTATTCAAAATGTAATAATTTAGTTAGGAGTGGACTGAAATAAGGGTGAAGTTATTAATTGGCAGTGAATCACCACATAGATGCATATCATGTGGCCTTCCACACAGGAAGGACTTGTTTAGCCTATCTAAGAAAACAACTTGTCGTTACGCACTTGAGAACCAGTAAGTTCTCTGTAACTGGAACAGCCAGAAATATTTCTTTTACTAAAATAGCTTAAAAGATGAACCTGCCTTTGCTTTATTGGCTAGAAGGATGCCCACATAAGGAATAATTTATCCTTTAAAATGTTCCTTAAAAAAACTTAAACTGGCCTTATTCATACCTAGTCCAATTGGAAAAGTATTTTTCTCTTTATATACTATTTAGGCTCGAAGTTGGTTATATTATCTGCACATTTTGCAGTGTTTGTGAGCATGTCTCCTTGGGATGCCCTGCATCACATAACATTGGAAACCTCACTTGGCTCACTATTTCCCCACTCTTATGTTTCCTCAATGGGAAGAACTGGTGATCACTCTTACTTCACCAACTACCAAAGGCATAACAAATATGTTTCTAATAAATATTTGTTGGATAAATTAGCTACTCTGTATTCCTACCATCCAGCACAGTGGCTGGCACAAGTATATCCTTAATAAATTTTGTGAGTGAATGAATGAATGAATAGATGCATGAATGGATGAATTCACCATTTGTTTGATAAATATTTCCAATTTTATTGACACGACTGATCAGAGGCATAATTACAGACTTTTTTTTTTTTCTATGATAAGAAAAAAATGCTTAGATATCTTTTTGGGAGATTAGATTTTTTTGTTCAGGGTCAATTCCTAAGATTTCTATTCCCCATGCCCCAGTTAAAAAAACAAGAACAATAAAATGTATTAGCTGAAATGGTATTTCTGTATGGAAAATCTGTGTGAAGACTGTAAAAGTTAATGTATACATACTTGGGATAACACAGTTGAAAAAAAATGTATGTTTACTAGAAATAAATTACTTTAAAAACAAATAATCAAATCATATACATGTTGTCACAATATTATTTTTAAAAATGTTATAGACTACCTTAATCTTAAATGGAGAAAAAACTGCAAGCTCTATCATAGTGACTTTCAAAGTATGGCCTAAAGCCAATGAGTGGGTAGTTCTTACAGAGTAAAATGATAGAAAGTGTCACAGATGCTCATTTTTATAAAGGTCCAAGGGATGCTTACTAGCAGTATAAGTAGTTGCCTGCCAAGGCACTTTTTACAATTTACTAACGTTTGCCATAAACTAAATACAATACTAAATTTCATGGAAACCATCTCAGAAGTTAGGTTGGCCCTTACACCACGGCATTGTTGAGGCTTATTGATAACTAAACATAGATAAATGAAGATAATTTTAACTCCTGTAACTTTGGGGAAAGATACTTTGTTACTGTTGTACTATCAAATTGTTAGAAGTTTATCATAATTTTCGTTTTATGTTTTTCTTGCATTAAGTAATACATGCTACTATGGTACAAATGTAAAGTTCACAGTTGATGATATTTTTATTCTTGGAGATGTACCCTGATTGTGCTGGGTACCTTTGAGACCAATGTTGCAACTGAAAATTGTAGAAGTCTAACTCCCAAAAGCCTTAAAAACTAAGATCTTCTGGGAGGCAATAGAGAGGCATCAGAGAAGAAAATGTGGATCTAGACTTCTTAATACTCTCATTTAAATAACTTCTCTCCAGAGTTCCATACCAAAGGGTACCTGCTCTTCTTCTCCCCTTCTCTCTACCTCCCTCCTTTCCATCACTCTCATTCTTCAACCATCCTTATTTTTAAAATATAATATATTGGTTGACCTTTCTGGTTGGCCTCTGACCCTGTCCTGTTCCCTCTTCAGCCTGTTCAATTTAGTGAGGATCAGGTAGTGGTAGAACTAGTTAAGGAAGGGAGCCCAGAGAGATGGGGTGGGGGAGGGGTGGAGCAGGAATTATTAAAACACATAATTTAATTATTATAATTATTTTATTTCTCTCTGCATTTTGGTTAATTATGGCATTCTTCTAACTAAAACAGGGTCAAAAATATTGAGATGCTACCTTTTTCAGTTTGGATTCCCCGAAGAGCAGAGCCTGAGACAAAGGTTTGGGTGCAAGCAGTTTATTTGGTTTTGATCCCAGGAAGTAGAAATGAAGAAGAAGGGAATGAGCCAGAGAACAGGCAAAATTCAATAAAGGGTGTGTTCCTGAGCAGGTTACTACTATGAGCAGCCAGGCTCAATCCAGCCGGGAGCCTCTGCAGAGCAGTGCAGCACTCATAGCCTCAGAGGTATGCCTCTAGACAGCACTGCCCAGTAGGACTTTCTGATGGTGGAAATGTTCTAGGTCTACAGTGTCCACTGTGATAGCCACATGTGACTATTCAATGCTTGAAATACGGCTACTGTGACTGAAGAAATTAAGTTTTTAATTTTATTTAATTTTTATAACTTTTAATGTAGATAGCCATATATGGCTGGCTAGTGACTACTGGATTGGGCAGCATACATCTAAAAGATCTGAGGCTCAGGCATTAATCACTAACTCTCCTCTCTGATTTGCGAAGGTGTATGGGGCAAGGGGTATTAACTCCCTCATACTTCCAACCTATCCTGCTGGCCTGGGGCTTAAGATATCTGCCAGGACTTGAGAGAAATCCCTAAGGAAGAAAAGTTGAGAGAAACACTGCCTTGGTGTGAGGAATCCCCAACCCCATTCACCACTGCAGAGGAAATCAGACAGGCTGAGGAATCTGCTGGGGGCATGAAATTCAAGTAGAAAATGCTATCCACTTTACATTTTTATTTTTATATGTGTATTTAAATTAATTTCAACAACAATTTACAAGTTATTTATTACAAATGAATGCCATAGATTTTAAATTGTACAAGCTTAATAAAAATAGTATGAAAAAAATGTAACTTCTAGTGATTCAAATTATGAAATATGATGCGGCTCTGTTTCTTAAAGTTGAATTTAATACATTCTATGCAAATTTAAATTGTTTAAAATTGAATTTTCTGAGAAAATGCTGTTTATCCCTAAAGAAATTCATCAAGCTCTAAAAAGGTAGGGTATATACAGCATAAATGAGGCTAAATAATACATTAGAGTGCTACTCTGTAGATATTAAAACACAAAATTTACTCTTACTTTTTGCATTTCTATAAAATGACTGTTTAAAGGTTAGGAATAAAGGCCAAAATTTGCATTTAAATGGAGATATTTTAAGAAGAAATGCCGATTTGTGACCTTTACCTTTTCCACTAGTGGTTTTTTTTTTTTTTTTTTTGTTTTTTTTTTTAGGTGGAAGAGTCAAACTTCAGGGAAAATATTAGAAATGGAAGTAAATTGACAGAAGATATTTAGCATAACCAACTTTCCAGAATAGTGTTTTTGTACCTGATAGGGAGGACAAATTATACTTTGTCATGAATCAGTTCAATCACTAATCATGTAAAAAGGCATTTGACAATGATAGTGGGAGAACAATTCTGATTGGTATAAATCAGGGTCCTAATTACTGCAGACTCATTCTAGTGAAGGGTTAAAATCAAAAGGGACCAACTAGTTAAGTGTATTTTGGAGACCATAGGTTATTAAGTTTCTTCATCCTATGTATTTACTGTATTTAAAAGTTTTAAGAAGCCATTTCAAAATCTATTAGAAATTTTTATATTTGCAAAATCTTTTGTACTACAATACATCTATCCATGAACAACCAGAATCATTGGTTGAAATAATTTTATTTTACTCTCTTCTGAATTGTATTGGCCATTGTTAAAGTTCAGTGGAATTAGGGTAATAGACATTTGGGAAGCACAAATTTAAAATGTATTTTAAATTATCCCTCTCTGTGCATTGACTAGTTGTGTGTCTATGAGAATATATATTTATTTGACTGAGCAAATGACAGAGAAAGAGGGTTTGAATTGTTAAACTTACTCTCCTCTTGCCGTGGTAAAATAGAACTAAATAGAACATCTGTTGAATTCATTTTTGCTGTTGTGCATGCCTAAACTCCTCTTAACAACTATTTTAGTTAAACTATATCAGCTCCTTGGTACTACTGGTTCTCCCACTGTCACTTTTCATTTATTATTTGGGCCTTGGGCACATGAGGAAAAGACAGTCTTACAACTCTAGATGGTTCTACCAGGACAGGTTCAGGAATCAGAGCATAAAGACATGTATTTGACATATGAAGACATGTATTTGAAGCAGGATTTCTGCTCATAATTGAAGGAACATATGAAATATGAATTAATACTCAATCCACGATGAGTCCAGGATTCCATATTAGGTAGACAGACAGTAAGATATAAAGCTAATTGAAGTCCCCTTTTTAGAGAAACATTGGCATCATGGAAATTTGGTAGCCATCATCTGGGCTCCAGCCATTAGGAAATTGATATGTAAGTTCAACATTCAGTTCTTTGTCCATTGGGGAACAAGATCCAGAAATCCAGGCTTTAAAAGTCTGAGTCAAGGTGAGAAAAACAACATAGGGAATAATACAGGAGCAAAAAAGTCCTATGGAACTGACTCAGGTGGGCCAACCTGGTTATAGGAGCCCAAGCTCAATGTATCACTAAGAGTCAATTGGCACATGAGAGTAATTTCTACTACCATTGTTCTGGAAGGGTGTTATATCATTAAGAAGCCACTGGCCATTCCAACTTCATTTTCATTTTTATTATCTATTTCTTAGTAGATGTCAGACATTACGCTGGGCTCCATCCCACGTTATCTTGGTATTACTTAGAGCTAAGTACTATTTTCTTGACCAGCCTCTCTCACACATTGCTTCTTCAGAAAAATTCAGGCAAATGTGTTACAGAAAGAGTAGAAAATATTAATATGTCAAATAACAACCTGCACTGAAAGATTTTACCATGGGATTTTCTATTCATATTTTTGCAAAACAAGTTTAAATCTTCAAACGAATATGTTGATAGCAGAATTCTCCAAAGGGTACATTGCTCATAGTTATTAGACATAAACAATCAAACAAACAAATGCAAAAAATAAAAAATAAAAACCAAAACTCATAAAACCAATAAACACACAAAAGACAGAAATATTTTTTTTTCCTAACAAAGAATATTTGGTAAATGGCGGATTAAACAGAGTTTAAGAGGTTATTTTAGTTTTATTGCGGCAACATGAGTCTTTCAATTTGCTAATATGTAATGGAATATCTAAGAGGGGCTAATATATACAGATTTTCCCTGAATCATTTGACCTGAGAATAGTCTGCATTAAAGCATCTTGAGGGATTAGTGTCCTACAGCAGGGGTCCCCAACCCCAGAGCCGCAGACCAGTACTCGTCCTGTTAGGAACTGGGCCGCACAGCAGGAAGTGAGCCGTGGTCCAGCAAGTGAAGTTTCATCTGCATTTGCAGCTGCTCTCCAGTGCTAGCTCTCCAGTGCTTCAGCCCCACCTCAGCCCCATCTCAGCCCCATCAGGCGTTAGATTCTCATAGAAGCACTGGTCCCTGGTGCCAAAAATGTTGGGGACTGCTGTCTTACAGCACAAATTTGTTTAAATCTCAATCTCCCAGTTTCACCTCTCACTAAGAGAAGCTATCCACAGGAAAATTCAGGGATGAATGGTGGCTATGGCCTTGCTGGTTGTACTTCATAAAAGGCAATGGAGAAAGGGATCCTCATAGAGGCCCCAAAGAAGATCCAGGTTAATGAAGTGTTCTCTATATGAGGACTGTTTATGAAGCTGGGATTCTTTGAAATAATTATAACATTGCAGTGACTCTGAAGGGATATCATTGAAATGTGTAAAATTATAAATGCTATTCACAGTTTGCCCATACTATTTAATAAAATTCTAGAAGACAGAACTGACTATATAAAACCTCCTCTACCCACACTTTAAGGATTATTTTATGAGTAAGAGGTCCGTAGAGGGTTGTTAATAGGAAATCAAGCTTTTAGAGCTATATCCTCACTTTTAGTGGTTATGAACAGTGAAAAGAATACCAAGCTGAATGAATAAATTTGTGAGAAATACGCATAGGAATTGAAAATTATTCTTCTCCAAAAACATATCTGTATATTTACCAACTGATAAATATTGAATGATCAAGAAATATTTGATGAAAGAATAAATGAAAATAGATTATAAAGAAAATAGTTGTACTTTTAGAGAGTTCATAAAAGTTTTATGAAAAGATAAGAGGAAATAGAAATCTTGCGATTAATTAGAAAAGTGTGATGGATGGTCTGTAAAATAAAGGTTGATGAATGTTTCCTTGGCACTCATCAGCTTATTTCTCTCCCCAAGCAAATTTTGATTCCTAAAGAGTAAAGTAGGAAGTGTTTATTATATATGCACAATATCTAGAAAATACTATTAGATTTTCAAAATGAACTTGTATTCCCAAGTACCATAAAATAGGTTATGAGTGAATTTCTTCATAAAGATACAGGCTTACCATCAGAACATTTTTGATTGTCCGACAGAATATTATTAAATAAATAAGTTTGCCACAGCAAAGGAAGAATTCATATGTGCTTAGGATAATCATATCTGAAAAATATTGAAAACAATATAACTTAACTTTTTAGTATTCTTGTTATTTAACCAATTGGAGTATGAATGGATATGTAACAAAGCCTTGGTGATGTGTTACCTCCAGGGAATTGCATTTCTTTGTAAATTTCTGGCTTTGAAACTAGCTATCTCTTGAAAGTCCCTGCCTTCGTAATTCTCAGGATCAAGTGTCTGATATGACACTATGAAAGGGTACTTGAGATAAGAGAGACTATTTTAATAGAATTGATGAGCCAACTCATTAAAATAATTATTTTGATCAATTTTCCCCCTAGCTAGCAAAACCATATTTAGGTATGACAAATTCCTATGTTTTACACAGGAAACAAGGTATCAATGGATTTACCTATGTCATGCTCAACCAGGGAATTTAATTTGATTAGTGTTTTGCACATACTAAAATATTATTTCTATCTAGACATATTCAGGGCTCCATGGAGAGGTATCAGAGTATTTGTTTTTTTCCATGAAATATTCCAAAATGATCACAAAGAGTGGAATACCCCCTGAAGGAAAAATAAAGACTATAGAGCATAGCCAAAACAAACAAACAAATGTAAAGGACAAACTGAAAAAGATAGCTAAATTCATACCATTGAGCAGAAATAATTAATGAAGATAAAATTAAGAAAATTGCTCAAGGCTTTCTTTCCTATTTAGTAGAATTTCACTATAAAGCAAATAACTTATATGAGCTATTTGCTTATAGTTGTGTAAACATTTGTGCGAGTATATAATCTTTTGCCCGTCTCTTTTGTCAGGAACCATTAAATTCAGTGCCCAGAGAAATGTTATAAATCAGCGACTATAAAATTAAGATATGCTAGAAACTCGTAATTAATTTTATAAAATTCTTTTACAAGACCAGACAATGGTTCTACATTTTATGTTATATTAAAAACTGAGAAAACATCATTTGTGAAATCCAATAAGGCAGAACATTATTATGTTCATATTGAAAGTCTGACTAATCTGAATGGATTAAAGGTGCCTTGTGGAATATCTTGTATTAGTTGACTAATTCTTGTCCTCATTATTAATGTTCTGAGGCAACTGTAATACCTACAATTAAATATCTATTCAAAATAATTTCATAAACATTTCTTAATCATCATAGACAGAGTATTGTTTGCTGTGTAAATGCAGATTAAATAGCATAAATTTACTTTTATCTTCCTTTAAAAAAAAAAAACCCACCAAATTTTGAAAAGCAGATTAACGAATGGCAGAGCTGTCACCCTTGATAAAGCTGTTTCACATCTCTAGAGAGCTTAAACATGATACACTGAAGTGTGTTCACTGTCTCTTATGAGCATTAAGTGGTTTGTAAGATAAAAGAGAGAAAGCAGAAGTGAGAAGGTTTCTATTACAAACCTAGTCATATCATATACAGGGATAGCATGGATTAAATCCTCACTGCTACCCTTTCCCCCTCCCTCTCATCCGCCAAAACTTCAACTGTTCTTTATGACATACAACTGGGCAGGAGACATGGAATCACATTTTTCACAGGGATTTGAAATGTCTTTGTGGTCATGGTCTGGCAGTAATAGAAACCATATGCTGTGGGTCAGGAGGAAAGCTATCTTGAAACAGAAGAACCCATCTCTTTGGCCTAATGACCTTGGGAAAGGTTAGTCATTTTAACGCATTTTTCCTTAAAGCAATGTGGAGATTATTTGGGTTACTTTTCCCTCTTTGTGGCTCCAAGTTGTGGGAGGATAACCACATATTATCTGTAAGGAGGATAGGATCAGTGATAAGCAAATGGTTAATGTCAGTAGCAATAAAATTCTCTTCCAGGGCACCTGTTAGGTGATTTGTTGTAGATTGATTTGCATTTCTCTTTGTGATTTTAAACTCATTTTGGCTTCCTAATGCTTTAAAACACAACTCTGATGGAATGAGAGATAGCATGAAAGAATTTGATTTAAGCTGAGTACTCTGTGGATATTGGAAAACCAGCTTTTGTCTTAAGTTACATTGCGTTTGGAATGCCAGAATGTAAGACAGAGCAATATGATCTTTGTGATGGCTGTTGGCCCATCTCCATTTGACACACACATTCAACTTGTATGGATTGGGTCACTTGAGGTTTCCCATTCCCCATAAAATAATGTTTATCATGGCTTGATGGGGCTCAGAATTGGTCCCTAAGTAACTCTGCTGTAGTCTCTTATAGTGATCTGTAAGCATGTTCCCAAAACTGACAGTGACTTAGGAGCATTGGTCATTTAAAATGCTGCTTATGGACACTTATCAGATGGGAGGTATTTTGGTATAAGCCATGTTTAAAGGAGGAAGACTTTTTTGGATATTAAAAAGAGTTTTGCTTACACTACCGAATTTTGATTATAGATATAGGTAGGTGTTTTCTAGAACTTAGATACCGATTTATCAGAAATTTCAATATCCTCCTGATGAATCTCAAACCTACCACACATCTTTTGTTCTCTGTTTTTTCAGATTGAAGGGGGAAGTGAAAATGGTGAGAATGTTTCTTCTTTTCTCCTTTCTTCTCTGGGATGTTACTCATTCCTCTGTCTGCTCCTAGAGGGCTCATGATTTGAGGAAAATGAGATATAAACTGTCTCCTAGAATTTTCATTTCAAACTAGCTTCCTGAAATAGTAAAATGACCAAGGCTTAAAGTTATCCCCTGCTATTTTTCAAGGGTTTTCTCTGGGGAGACTGGGAAGGGGCCTGCAGTCAGTTCTCTTATCTGGATGACTACATTTAAACTAAAGGAAAGAAGGGAAGATTGAGCTAAACTGGCCCTAAAAATATTGATGTTCCATCATCGGAAAGGTTAACAGGTTCTTTCAAAGGAAGATCATTTTGAAAGCATGAGAAACCTTTTTCACTTAACTCTACATTTTGCTCTTTTCTGAAAGCTCATCACAGGTTCTTCTGTAATATTTTATCATGATTTTGATAGGTTTCAGAATGAAGAATGAAACATGGCTTAAAGAGTGCGGGGCTAGTGCAGTGGCATTGCACTTTGAAATAAGCCGAAGTGATTTGTCTTCATCAGATGTTCCATAACAATGTTTCACTTTTTTTCACTGCATGGAATAAAATCCTGTGATATTATTTCAAAAAATGCACTTGTAAATTTTAGATCAAAACCATGAATGACTCTAAAAGTTTTCAAAATTATTCAACAATATTTTAATGTTGTTCGCTCTATTGCTTATACTCTAAATATTTTCCTTTGACTAATATTAAAAATATTTTCATTGAAATCTTTGTATATTGAAACAACTGTGAAAATACAGAATTTGGTTATGGTTAAATGACTGATGTTCTATAGGATAACTTGATCACACAGATAAAATAATGAAGAAAAGAAATTAAATAGGCAGTCCTTTGAGACCTCCTCTGACAATCGAATCAAATTTTTGATTAAGAAATTTCCTTATTAATGTAGATTAGGTGAATTAACTAGTTTCTTTATAATTTGTTCTAACAGGAACTTTCCACTGATGTGAGGGGCAAGGGAAACCCTGCCATCTTTATCATCATGATAAAGACAAAGAAATAATGGGTCTTTTGAAATATTTTTACTGGTTTTCACCTTAGCTTAAAGTCTTGGAGACCACGTGAGATTTACCTTTCCAGTAGATGTTTGAAGAAAGAAGGGAAGGAGGGAGGGCGGGAGGAAGGAAGGAAGGAAGGAAGGGAGGGAGGGAGGGGGGGAGGAAAGAAAAAGGTAGTCCTTGTCGCATGTAATATATATGAATGACACTATAATGCAGCTTTCTCAGGTGATCAGATAGAAAGAAGTGCCTTTCAGCTTTAACATTTGAATTTCAGCTTTAACATTTTTCATCAAAGTAGTGAGTGTAATACAATATTATAAATGAAAGTTAAAATGACGTGATTATAAATAAACTTGAATTTTTGTCTCATTACCTGTCATTTATAACATAGTAAAACACCATGACAGAAATCATATCTTCTAGGTAATAAAAAAATATTCTGTGATCTTGTTATTATTCACATCAAAGATGGTTTTAAGACTTTTCCTTTGGGTGGAGTTTTATTAGAATAGAAAACATGTTACTTTCTTCTCTGCTAGACATCAAGACATTCTATTGATTTCTTTTGTAAGTACCTTTCCTACAATCTTCCCAGAGTAGTAATCATTAGCTTTGGGTATTTCACTGAAACCCTCATATTTAGAGGTATTTTCTTAAAATTGAGGCCTGTTTTGTTTAAAAAAAAATATTGTGGTATTCTTTTCTGTTCTATTCACAATATACTTTGGAAAATATTAAATGTATATTGTTGTTCTTTGTAATGCTTTATTACTAAGGCAGATACAACAACTTTAAAGAGGACTCTGACAGACTTTTAGAATCAGAGCAGTTATCTGTGTGCAAATAAAGTAGAAAATGACACCCTACAATTGTTGAGACATTTTTGAAGCTTTGGCTTTCCAAATTGATCTTTTTCTGTCTCCAGAATTATTTTATTTTTGGATCGTTTCACTCAGATACAAGAAATAATTATCATTTGAAATGGTATCCATTCTATACTGAAGTCTCTTCTGTGAAGCAATGGAGTCCAACATTTGATCAGAACAGAAGATGAAAGGAGATGAACTCCAGGAGTCATCTCCAGGAAACCTGTTTATAGCCAGCTATGAGCTCCTCTCCTGTCTTCACAGAAGTGCACCTGTATGGTTGTTTCCTGTAAAGTTTAATTGCCAAAGTGTATGTGTCCCCCTCTCTCCATTGTGCCACCAATACCTAAATCCAGGCCCTTATCATTCTGTACCATGGCTGTCAATAAGGCCTTCTCTTTGACTGCTTAGCTCCCTTTTTACCATGCCAGCTCTGATCCCCTGGCTCAATTTTCCTAAAACAGCCATCTGAGCCTCTTATTTCATGTTAATAAACTTTTCTTGTTTCTTTACTGCCTACAAAATATAAAAATCTAAACTCTTTGCATTATGATTGAGGCTAAGAGAGAAAACAATTATCAAATTTAATGGCCTCTGAAGGAAGTATTAGAACTTTTCTTTAAATTTATTTTTTCTCATCCTTCTAAATTTATATGTCCGTGTATATTTTATAACATGTATACTTTGCCAATGTAGTTGTACACAGTTAAAATTGGTAAATAAATATATATAAATATTTGGGTATGCTCAAAATACATTTTACTAAAAGAACACACATATACCCAAATTGTAGATCATTGATGTGACTTCTTTCTCTTTTCCATTTCTACTAGATGGGCAAGGCAGATAAATTAAATCTGTCCTCTTTGTAGACCCAGAACCAACTTAGACAACTTCTCTAAGTCTGCAATAAGAATTTAGATTTGTTTACCATTTCCTTCACTCAAAGGCAATTGGTAAACATCATTAAGCCATTTTTCACTTCTTTTCCTTCTGACTACTTTTGTTCTCTTGGGTATATTTGAAAAGGATTATGACCCATTCTTGTATTTGTCCTGACCTGGCTCTTATTTGCTCATTCTTGTTAATTGCTTTGCTATTTTACATTCTTGTCTGTATTATTTATTTCATTCTTGTTAACTTGTATTATTTATTTCATTCTTGTTAACTGCTTTGCTATTGTACATTCTTGTCTGTATATGTCTCCCTTGACGTCTTATTTTATAGCCCTATGTTTTGATGCTTTCAGCCTGCAAGTAGCTTTTAAACCCCAGGCATGCCGTGGTCATTTGGTACTATGGGTACTGCCATGGCCATCATTGACACTATCACCAAGTTGTCCCGTTCCCATCCATTCACTTTACTTTTATACTTCCTCCATCATATAGAGATCTCAATGCTAATTCTGAGACTGCCTTGGCTTTCTATTTCATGGTTCACTCACATTGATTGTGAGTTGTTCTTGCATTAGAGGCTAAGAATGACATTCCTGCTATGGTCTGAGGCTCTCAACATTCTATATCCTCTCATAGTAGCTTAATTTATTTTTCTCCAGAATCCCAGTAGTCTGGGAGGCAAAGGACTAGCTCAGAAAGGTTGATAAGACAATTCCTCAGTACTAGCTGCCCTGTACAGATGCTGTTTCCATTTTTCTCCCACTTTAGTCTAAATCGAGATACTTCCAGACAAAAGGGGTATACTCCTTTATCACAAGAAGAAAGGTGTAAACAAATGATTCCAGGCCAACTAGTCCTCAGGGTTACTGTACTTATAGTCAACCCAAGACAACAAACTATCAAAAGGAACATAGAATATTCATTCTGGAATATCAACAGAAGAAAGGCCTTCTAAAGCTCCCTATGCATTCTCTAGGAATGATATTGTCATTCAGGTTCTCCACGTTCTGTCTCTGTCTGCCTTCTTAAACTTTCCCATCTTTTCTTTCTAATACTTCAGTCATTTTGAACCATTCTCCATTTCCCAGACAGAGCCTACTTCTCTGCCTTTATTGGCCAGAAACGCCATCCCAGCTACAGCTTACCTATTGAAATCCTATCCATTTGCATACCTAGCTCAAATATTGGTCATGATCATCAAACAGCCTCTGCTGACCACCCTCACCAAAAGTAACCTCTTTCTTTTTTATTGGATGCCCTGTGATATTTGTTTTGTGGCCTTTTGTTATAGCCTTCTACATCCTGACTGTATGATTATTTTTGTATAGTTTTTTTTAAAGGATTTTTATAATACCTAACCTGCTAGTATGTAAGTTTTTTGAGGACAGGTTCTATGTTATATTCTTCTTTGTATATTCCTACTGCCTTATTATAATGATATTAATATATTGGAGACACAGTTGCATGTCTAGAGGGGATTATATGACTCAATGAAATATTTCACAGTGATGTGTTCTTCTGATGAAATTTTCTAACCTACCACTGCTGAGAATTCCTCAGTCAGCAAAGAGACAGTAGTGCATCATTCTGACACTCCTTTGAGGCATATGTTTATTCAGTGTCCACCCTCTTACAAGAAGATATTTAATAATCATCATCATCATCATCATCATCATCATCATCATCTACAGCTCGATTATATGCTTAGCCAAGAAATTTCTTTTGCAGTTCTAAGGAAAATCTCCAGCAAACCCAATTACTCTCCCAGCAGTGCACTTCAAAGGAGAGAAGAATGCATTTCTTGTACAGAATTCCTGGATATGTTTGATCATTAGTTAGGGCAAAGAGTTTGACTTGAGGCTATTTACTCAGCAGGAATAAAAGGTACAGCATTGCTTCAACCAAGAGGAGTGTCCCTTTCCTTCCTGAAGCAGAATTTAATTTGATCTGTCAGACAAGTTACAGAGGTTCGCTATAGAAATGAGTCACGATCAGTAAGAGTTGGTTGACTTTTCGGTTATTAAAAGTGCTCTTTCCCCACGAATGGCCTTTTTAAAGAAATAATAATAACAGAGACACTTGGCACCAAGTAATTGACTGAAAACCTGAGAATTTCATAGCAGTGGTTATCACTGAAATAGGTTTTGTTTTTCTGTGTCTAAGTTTTGCTCTTACACGTGTTTTCTTTTTTAATACGTAGAAGTGTTCTACAGCTGATATTTATTCCATCTAGGAAATGCCACAAAATATTTTGATGTACTTCAAAATATAATGTAATATCATTAGGCTTCTAATTACAAGTATACAAATATTTCATGGAATCAATTTAAGAAAAAAATGGCTTTTAAAATGTTAATTATATATATAGATTAAATACATATTATATAAGGTAGACTTTATACTTTTTGGGAAAAAATTTGCATGCCACCTTTCAGCATGTAAATTTTCAGCACTTAAAGTTTTATTTAAATTTAATTTTAGTTCTAAGATATTCATTACCATTTGACATATTATTCAGGTAAAATAATTAACTATAATAATTAAAATCTTCCATGCTTCATTTTCTTATCTCAATTTTTAGGGAAATAATGCTTCAAATTTGTAGAAAATAAAGCAACTGGTATGTAACCACAGATGCTTTAGATAAAATCTATTTATAACTTTTCATCATGAATATTCCTGAAAGAAATAACTGATTATTTTTTTCTTTAGACAAATGAAACAATACAGAAAGCACTAGTGAGTCTTTTAATTGTTATTGGTTACTTTAAAACAAGAGTCAAATTTCTTCTGTAACATTAATTTTAAAAAGTTAATTCCCATGTTCTAATGCGAGTGTAATGAGTTTTTCTCACAGTGAACTCTAATGAGTTTTTGGACGTGCTGTCATATTCATGGTAGAGGCTATGTAAATTTGACTGATGTTTATTTATGAATGCATTACATTTGGGAATATATTTACAGACCATGAGCTTGCTGAAAAATTGTTTCAGGAAAGAAAACTTATGAGGAAGAGTTCTCATCCCAGGTGTAGAATTAAGGTAAAATTAACAAGGAATGGAAGTTATCTTTGATCATGATTTTATTTCATTTTTATTCACTTTGAGGAAGTGTTGCCTGCCTTTTTTTTTTTTGATGTTCAACAGAGCAATACAATACAATACACAGAAGCTCAATGTTGAATTTTCATAATAATGCTTGTGATGCAAATGAGGAACACTTCAAAAAGCAGGTTGATTAGCATTTCTTGTAAGATGACAGTCCCCTCTTTTTAAAAATTTTGTTCATTAGTTTAATCGATAGATTGCATATCCAGATTTCAAATTTAAAGTGCATAGTTTTTGCTTATAATTATAATGTGAGTTTAAATAGTTTTAGATTGTACATTTAAAACAATTCTTCTGTCATTGAATTACACTCTGAATTAATGAGCTGTTTGCCACCTCAGAGCCCTCTGCTTTGAAATTCAGTCTGGTTTAAAGTGAACTCCAACCATTTCAGGCCAGCAGCTCACAGAAAGTTGTGGGATTGATGAGCTCCATGGCTCCACGGCTCTCTTAGAAACATAGATCACTAAATTCTATTCTCAGGGAATATTGTTCTTATGCACGACAATGGGGACGTGAATGTTGAGAAGTGATATTTAAACAAATGATTTGATAATTGCTGATGAGGAGTGTTTTTTCATCCCACTAGGCACATACGAGACCAGAATTTTTGCCTTCTTTAATTGCAGTGAAATTAAAATTGACGGATATTTTTAAAATGCTTCAAATGTTGTTAAAACACTGCTCCTTTATGGTTTATTATTCAGCTCTTTGTCTTCATTTCACTTAATGGACCTTTTCGGGCTCCGATGAAGAACTTACATACACTCTCAAGCATACTTACATGTATGTATTCTTGGAAATGGTAGCCTATTTATAAAACTTTATCTTTCTATCTGGTTAGCCTATTGGAGTGACTGGCATTTTTCTCCTTTTAGATCTTCTCAAGATATCTTCCGAATCTCTACAATGGATAGAGTAAAATGAGAGAAAAAGTTGTCTCTTTACCTTTAGAGTATCATTTCTTGGTAAGCTGGCAATCCCTTCTTTTTAAAATAATGTTCATTAATTCTGTGAGCAGATCATATGGCCAGACTTTCTGGTTGAAGGCAAATCAAACTCTTTACTTCTGGGGAGAATCAGCTACCTGAAGTTGTACTATCTAATTAGGACAGCCTGGGCTAAAGATAGCCAATTCATGGTGATCCTGTAGCCGCTCCTCATTCTCAGGCAGATACCACTCATCAATCACAGCCCTTTTCTTCTCAGACAAGCCTCAGAATTCTTCTCAACATTACGATCCTGGCAGCCCCTACCTGTTGACCAGAGTTGGCAAGTGAAATAAATATATCGGTTCTCTTTACCATACTTAGGTGCTCTGACAAATTAAGCAGACCTGCAAAATCCCAGCCTATCATTAGCTTCCAATTACAGAAGTATTAAGGTGTTATGATATTGGCATCTTTGAATTGATGAAGTGCAGTTTTCTCTTTACTTTTCTTAATTCCCCTTTTGCTGGGATTCAGCCTCTTCCTGCCTGTTCCTTCCCAGCTAATCATCCTTGTCATCTACATTTCATTCCTTTACATTTATTCAAGTCTTACTCCTGATTTTGCTATTGTTTTACCACTAGAGTGTGAAAATATTTTCTAATGAATAAATTTGCATCCTTGAATTAAATGTGTTTTGATGTTGCAGCACTGACTTTGGCATACTGGGGCTGTCCCGCAGCAATGGGGAACAGAGCATGGACCACCAGGCATTATTCGATGTCCTTGCTCAAACTCTCTTTTGACAGGTAGTAATGCTCTCATCAAAAAACAAGGGAAGATGGCAGCACTAAAGGCCCCCCTGCCATTAAAAATAGGCTCCTGCCCCTTACTCTGGCATTGCCCCATACTCATAGCAAATATGGATGCAAGGAAATCAGAAAATGCATCTTTTTTTTTTCTACTAAAGAGATCTATTACTTCAAAACTCCAACCCCAAATCTACCAAAGATTATGTATACCTCTATGTTCGGTTTTCAAAATTTATGTTTCTCACAGATTACAATGACCGAATGAAATATCACTAACATATGGTTAAAAAAAAAACATAGGAAAGAGAGCCATAATTTAAAAGTACAGAGCATTTCTCGTCATCTAGGACATTACAATTCTGTTTGCAGTTTGTTACATGAGAAAGCAAAAGATGAACATCTCATGCCCGCAGTACGAAGATGATTTGAAGCTTTATGACAATTCTAAAACTCAGCCTCATAAAGTATGAAACTTTCTGAAGAATGTTCCTGAAGATATGCAAATGGAGTTTGGAATGGAAAATTGCAAATCAGTTGCACAGGCCCAATTTACTCATTCACTCTCAGGAAATATCAGCACTTTACAAGTTTAACTCAAGGGGAAATGTACACATGTAGACTTCCTTCAGGTGAAAAAAGATTCAGCATGTAGCTGGCATTAAATAATTGAGTTTTGTTTGCTACTGTTGTATCAGAGGTGTTAACTAGAGTGTTTAATTGGCACCCTAAATGCCATTTTAGGAGCTGTTTGGGAGAGATGATATAATCACCCCAAACTGATGGGCAGATTTTAGAATATTCTGGTCTTAGATGTACCTGGTACCTCTAAGTTATTCAAAATTCTGAAGAGATTATTAAATACAGAAGAGTGTGTCTTAGTTGGAGTTAGGTCTATATACACAAGGTGTCTTACAATGGAAGATAATGGACAGTTAGATTTTAAAATATGAAGATGTTAACATGAAAGGGACTTCAACATGGGAAGAGGTGATCAAGGAGTTAAAAGCAATTATGATTCATAAGAAAGATAATGCTGTTTTAGAGAGGGATAAATAGCTGGAATAAGAAAATTTATGCTAGATTTTGCAATTTCTAACAGTTTTTTGCAATCGGATGACATAACTCTGAGTGTAGGACTGTGTTATGGCATGCATTTCCTTATGCTTTGGGAAAATGAGGTCTCACATTAATTTTTTTAAAAAAAGGCTTTTGTACACAAAATAAGTGGGAAAAGGTAAAGAAGTGGCTATGTCTGTGGGAACAGCAGAAATACACAAAAAACTAAGTTGTCATTGAGAAAAAGAGTTAAAAAGAATGGCTCATCTTATTTATGAATTTTTTTAAGACTATGCAGGCAACTCTTAGTTTTATAACTTTTTGGACATCTTTATTTCATTTTTACTAGAGATCCAGCTAAACTAGAGGTCGGACACCAAGTAATAGATTTACCTTCCCTTTGAACTTGTAGCTCCTCCCACCCCCATGAGATGAGATTAGTTTTGTTGCTAATGAACTTTGGTTGCTAGCACAGAACAATTACAATGGAATATAAGGACAATTTCAAGAGCATCAGGAGGATTTTATAAGATTCTGTTTAATCTCCCCTCATTCCATTTACAGGTCAGCTTATTCAAGTTGAGAGTTCTTGGTAGATGGTTTCCATAGGGCGGGGGGTGGGGAGAATGAAATTATATCTTTGGACAAACTAGAGTTAATTTGAGTCAACAAACATTTATTCATGTTTCCCATGTGAAATATAATATTGTCTTAGGAGTAATAAAGATAATAAGATTAATGTGAAAAAAATAATTGCCTTTATTAAGATCTTGAGGATCATGTATAAAAGTTATACACATTTCAAAGGTAAAATGTGGTAAGTGTTAGCATGTAGGGATAAATAAAGTAAGTGGTCAGCTTTAGAGAGAAAGACCTTTGTGGGGACTAAAAAGACTCCGATAGCCATTTCGATTTTAGGATCACTTTATAAAGGGCACAGGAGAGAGTAAAAGGTGAAAATGGAGACCTGAAAGTAGATTTCTCTTTAAAGAAGTGTGGTAGGGGAAAGACGGGGAGCATATAGCTTTTTCACCTTTGCACATTTGCAAGTTCAGTTAGCATCCTCATCTTGGAGAGCCTGTGGTAACATTTGATATGGGAGGATGCCTAGAGTTGGCTTTGTGGCAGGCCTCACACTCTGTGGGTGCCAGCCGAGGTTACACTTCAGTACTGTGTCAAAGGACCCCTGAACCACTCATGTGTCAGCCTGATCTGGGGCATAGGACTAGGGGAGCCATGAGAAATTATACTTATTTACTTGGAGGCAAATTTTGTGCAGAAATTTGCTTTCATTGCTGAGCATTCATAATGCCCTCGGTTGAGAAACCACCCATGGTCTTACAGGGACCAAGTTTAATTATATTCTGCTCTATTCAGCAAACTTATCTCTAGGTGATCTGTGTGAGGCTCTGCTTTGGCTCGAAGTCTACAATATGTTTAAAAGCGGTTCCTTGCCCTCAAGAAACATGCTTTGTTTGGGGAAGCAAGTAACAAAAGTAGCATTTCATTATAATCCAATGAATGTTGGTACAGTGGAGGGATGGATGATGGGCTGTGAGAGTATAGATAACAGGCACCTGGGGCATCTCAGAGGCTTCTGGAGAAGAAGACAGTTGGACTGAGTCTTAAAAGATGGGAAGGAATTATCCAGACAGCTGAGGGGGAAAAAAAAAAACCTAAGAAAAGACAGAAGTTTGAACCAGCATATGTAGATCGTTAACTATATGAGGATAAGGCTAACGTGGGAGTACTGTGATCTGAGACGTTTCTGGAGAGGGAGCTAGGGCATGGTCATGGAAGGACTAATGTCCCATGTCTAGATTCCTCAGTCTTATTCTACAGGTAATGGGGAACTACTATAGTGTTTTAAGCAGGAAGGAGTTTGACTGATTTAGTCTTTTACATAGATTACTCTAACAGAAGTGTGCACATGCCTGTTATGTAGGGATAAGTTGGGACAGAGACCAGTTTGGGATATAAAGTAACAGTCCAGGTAAGAAATCATGACCTGAATTAGGCCAGAGGAAGCAGGTTTGGAGAGGGCAGGTAAAACTGGCTTTTGTTAGTGACCACATTCTAGGGTAGAGAAGAACTGGGTTCTTAGGTGCCTCCCTTGTAAGAATTATCTGGTTGCCTAAATTGTGATTTTTTTCATAGTCATTTTTTGAAAAAGGGTGGCATTTGGAGGCAGAAGACAGAGCTGTATAGAGTCAAAGTGAGGAGGGAGAAAATGAAAGAAAGCAATAAAGAGAAATGGAGAGCGCAAGTAATTATATGCTGTTGTAACCCATCCCTTAGGTCACCTTTTGATTCCAGTTTTCCAAAATACTTTTCTCTTTTTTTTATTTTTTTTCCTACTAAATACCTTAAGAAATGAGCATAGTACATTAATGGAGTTACCATGCGTTGCATGAGAAGCGTGTCTGAGAAGTGAGTTCTTGGAAGCACTATGGTAGTAGCCAAGTATGTGTTTATAAGTTTTATCAGACATCTATAAGGAGCAATTTAGACTTTTTTTTTTTTTTTTTGGTCCTGGAAGAGGGAGAAATGACAAAGATTTAATGAGTATTGAGAAAAATAAAAAAAATATAAAAAGAACCATTAAGCATAACTGGAATTAAGTGGACCCCACTTATCCCTCAGAGTGTATGTATTTCAGTTAGATTTGGGCATATTCTGTGTCTCTTGAGCCAGGTGGGCAGTTTGTTCACTTGGTTGAAATCCTAGAGTAATGAGGTCAGAATTAGGGGCTTAATAATCCTGCAGGCCATTTGGTTTTAATCTACTCTGTGACCCAAGAAGGACACTTTAACCCTCATCATCACCCTGACTTTTTTTGTCTTCAAATGCAAAAAGACACCAGTCGGAATGTAGATAGCTTTCCAGGAAATGTGTCTTCACCAGGAAAAAGCTGCGGCCAGATAAGGAGAATTACCTTTTACATAAAAAGAACAGCATATTCTGTAGTTAAACAAAATTAGAAATTGCTGTGCGAAAGGCAATAATTAGTTGCTACTGAATTCCCATTCTTGAATTTGTTTATAAAAAAAAGAAAATGAGCATCTGGGATCCTCAATTTCTAATTACTGTGCCACAACTTGGGCTGATACTCTCTCTTTTGATGCAATGGAGATGAAGTAGATTATGTTTTACACTACAAAGGTTATTTTTAAAAACTTAAATTGTAACTTAACTATAAACATCTGTATCTAATGTAAGGATGAATTTAGGTTTTACAGAGACTGAAACTTATACATCTTTTGGGATGAGCCCTCTGAGAGAAAGAAAATTTACAAACATAAAATTAGTTATGAAGTAATTATTAAAATGTATTCTTTCTCTAAGTTGATGGATTTTTTAAAAAAAATATTGAGTTGAAAAAGTTTTCCTCCATTTCATAACTATTGGTAATGTCATGTACATTGTTAGAATTGTGGTCAAATTTGGGAAAACTCTCAGACCTTTTTTGTTACAAGCTGCAAGATTTTAGGGCATTTCAAATTTTCTTGGGCAAAGGCTAATCTTAAATATCTTTGGAATTGATTATCTTCATTAGTTAGGTTGTTACCATAACTGTTTCTTATCTTTGCTAATTAAAATATGTATATTTTTTTTAATTTTATACTTTAATTTTTAATTAAAAAATATAAATATATATATGACCATGTGAAAAGACTGCTACGACCCTGTCCAAGACCTTAAAAGGGGACAGTGCAAACAAGGGCTTCCGAAGCCATTGTTTCATGATAATCTTGGGTCCAATAGCATCACAATATTCACTGAGTCTTTCCAAACAGCATTATATTCAATAGTCCAGTGAAACAGCATAACCCTTCATACTTAAGTTTTTAGTGATCCTAACAAGTTTTTTAAATAAGGCACAGCTTAATTCTTATCTTTTGGTTTCCATGGCATACAATGGCTTCTTATAAAACTGTTATGTTAGTATCTTTATATCTACTACAAGCTTTCATTTATCCTTGATAGCTTGAAAGGAAACTGAATTCCTTTGTAAGAACATGAAAATATTTTAAAAGATGTTATCTTTTATGGTATTTCCTTTAAAATACACTGACTAGATTAGCCGTGGTCACTTAAAATGTTAAGTAACAAGTGATAGATAATATGTAAATAAAACTATGTATGTCTAAGCAAGCACCTTGTATAGAGCATCTTTAACATTTTAAAATATTATTTCTAAGCCTTAAAGAGAAACTTGTTATTTAAGAAAGATTTCAGAATAGATATAAAGATCCCATTACACTCTACATGGTTTTCTTTTAAATTTACCAAGATCTGTTAATTAACATTAAACATTCTTAGTTTTATTAAGATGCATGGGCTTTCTCTTTTTTCTATGCCTCTTACCCCCTCTATGTACACAAATCCCACAACCTAATCAAGTTGCCTTTGATCAAATTTAATTTGGATTTTTTTTTTTCCCTAGTAATGCTGTCTGGTGGCAGTTAAATAGAATTTAATTAAAATAAATATGCAGAAGGTTCTATAGAGCTCAATTACATGATTTGACTTGGTAAATTTTGCAGAAAATCTAGCTGTTGTAAGATATACCTGCACTTGACTTGGATAAAGGTTTAGTAAAACAGGGGCCAGCATTCAAAAAAGAGGGATGAGGAGTGTAATCCAGTAGTAAAAATTATTTATACATTTAAGTAGAATTCTAAATACACAAAACATGTCCTGTTGAATTTTACCTACAGTAAAAATTGGGTTGTTTCTTGTTTTTCTATTCTATTACAACTGTAAATTGGAAGTGTGAAGAACTAGGCAATCCACATGTTGGAAAGCAATTTAGATTGACAAGCTATTTTTCCAGATTCAATTTCTGATTCCACTAGACCGGTGCTTCTCGGTCTTTAATGTGGACATGAATAACCCAGTGATATTTTGAAAACATTGATTGAGATTCAGCCGGTCTGGGGCAGAGCCTGGGATTCTGCATCCAACAAGCTCCCAGTGATGCCCAAGCCATTGGTCTAAAGGTTGCACTTTGAGTAGCCAGGCCCTAGACCGTGAAGTGAAGACAGTTGATTTGGGACAGTTGCCACCACCATCATCACCATAATCATACTGATAATAATATTTAAATAATACCACCTCTTGACTATGAATTTTTTTTTTATATTTCCATTATCTCGGTTTGGTCTTCACATTATATAATGCCATATTCTTTATCTTGGCCTGATTGTCACTGTAAAGCCAGCTATATAAGAAAAATATTTATTCCAGAGTCTTAACTTCTCTAGTCCAGCATGAATAAAGTTAGACAGATTACTCTTACAGAAAGTGTTCTCCAAATCTCATCACTTCCTCACTCAAGGTTCATTCAGCTGGGCTTCTCCTTTGCTCGTTAAGACATTTTTTATTATTATTATTTTTTTTATGCCTACAGCACCTGGTCTTCCTAGGTGGTCTCCCATCCAAGTACTAACCAGGCCCAACCTGCCTAGCTTCCGAGATCATACATTGGGCTTGTTCAGGGTGGCATGGCCATAGACCATGGATCGTGGCTCCACTGGGACGCAAACCCAGGACCTTCTGCGTGTAAAGCAGACGTGTTAACTGCTACACTATGGAACCACATCCACGTTCAGACATTTTTCTTACCAATACTATAAACCATTGTCCCTAGTTTATGTCTTTATTCTGCAAGGCTGGTCATCTCACTGTCCTCCACACAGGCTAGTTTCATTCTTGATTCCAAACTGCACATGCAGTCCCTTGGCCAAGAATGCTCATATTTGTATCTCCTGTCTTTCATGAAGTCTCTCTGAAAACTCCTTCCTACACTCAGGCTCTGGGCACTCATCTGACAGAGCTGAGTAGGGTGGAGCTACTCAGTACTTGTCTGCTGGAATTGTACTGATGTATACAGAGAGTTCTTCAGCCTCTTTAAATGCTGCATATTAAAGCAACCCAACATTGATGCCTATTGACTCTCAAAGCATTTTTCTTTTAGACAATGTATCAAGAAATTTCTATAGTTGAATTTCTACTGAGGTGTGACAGTGAAAGTTTGCCTTAGCATACAGATGCTCAGATATAACATCACAAGCTATAGTCTCAATTTATAAAGCCCTGAATTGAAAGCCACAAAATTAATAAATAATTAATATGTAAAGTGAAAGCTTTGATTTGGACAAAAGAAGGCGTTTAGACAGTTAAATACAAATTTCAAGGAATTTTCACATAAGGTCAATAAAATTAAATATTAATAATTAATAATAGTACCTCTGTGGAGTTATTTAGTCCATGGGAGGATATTTGTTAGAAAGATAGTCATATGATACACTTTTATTACTTTTACCTGTTACTTAGAGATTTGGCATGTGCAGCAAGGTGATAATTATGCCCAAGGGGGGCAGCTGGGATGTGGTTAACTCAAAGCAGGGGTATCACTGAAGTTCTGGACAAGAATAGGATAAGGTGGCAGTGACCTGCTGGGCCCTTGGCCCCCAGAATTTCTTGGATTGTTATTTTTTCTGACCATCATCTTAGAGGGGGTGCTTGATGATGCAAAAATGTCAGTATTTCCTATGGAACTGTGGTAGGAAAAACAATGGGAAAAAAATGCAATCTGGATCCAGAGGATGTGCTTTGTTACATAGGAAGGTACATAATCCTGAGGATCTTAGAAGGTCACAAGCAGGGGATCTGAGATCCAATAAATTCCCCCTTGACATCCAATCTACAGGATTTTATTTTCTAACTACCCAGAGCACTTAGTGTCAGTACTTGTTCACTATATTGGTGTGTCTGTTTGTCTGTATGAACTCCTCACAGCCAGAAGTATATGATACTTCTCTAGGCAGGGTTTGTAGGACAGAGCTAGCTCTGGAGACTGTGCTAGGTAGAAACCCCACTATTCCACTCAATAGCAGTGTGACCTTAAACATGTGTTTAAATCCATCTGAGAGTCAGCTGATTTATCTGTAAAACGGTGATTATAATATTACCCACCTCAAAGGATTGTGAGGATTACATGAGTAAAGTGAAATCTTTGATTTAGTGGGAAGGAAACAGAAAATTAAGTACTAATTTAAAAGACTATTTAGGTAAGGTCAATGAGATTAAATAACAACAATTAGTGCTTCTATGTAGTACTGTCTAAAAGAACTTCAGTGCTTAGCAAATTACAAGCATTCTATAAATAATAATAATGATACCATTTATTATTATTATCGTAATTACTGCTGCAGATAGGAAAAAAGATAAGGACCACATCTTTTGAAATTATTTAATTCATATAAAGTGCTTAAAACAGTGCTTATGTGTATATGTTAGGTAGCTAGTCAGACATGAGTGACAGGGAGAACAAAGGAATAGGGGTCCAGCCTAGAGATCGCCCAAAGAATACCCCAATGGTAGTAGAATTCTGGGTACGCACATGCACTAGGCAGTTTCATAGCAGCCAGGTGTCAATCAAAAATGACCTCACTTGACAAAGTGACTCTCTCTAGCATTCTTATTTTATAGATAAGAAGATATGACTTGTTCACTGTCATAGGAATGCCTTTGGAACTACACATCATGGCCCAGATATAATACAGATATTCTCAGTTCTGGGTGCTTTTTTCCCTTTTTGCCTTTTTGTGGCCTTTTGCGTGGCCTTTTATCCTTTTTCTGCACTTTTATGGCCCTCTTTGCCCTCTTGTTGTTTTCGTGGGTGTTATTACAGCGCTCTGTCACAGCTCTCATTGCTGAAACCATGTGCCTCCTAGGGGCATTCTTTGTCTTTCTAAAATATACTTTTAATAAATCTTTTCTAAATCTCACTGACTTGTGATTCTTCACTGCGTCAATGAGGAAGAAGTGAGGAAAAATGCTGACTACACTTCTGCACTATTGGGGTGATGCTGAACTCCAATCAGCCCCAACGGTAATTGTTGTTGTTGTTGGAATTACTATTATCATCCTAGTGCCCACCCTCATCTGACCTCTGGAGTATCCATCACAGTAAATATTCCAGAGGATAAATGAAGCAATAACTTGTTAAATTAATTTTATCTTTTAGAGCAACTATTAACCCATTGGAATGGTGATTTTCTGGGAGAATTTTCTTCATTAAACCAGTGGTAGCTTTATTTCTGATGTTAAGACATATATTTCATGGCCAACAATTTTTCTTCCATTTAGAATTCTTTTCAGAAAATACCAGTGTCTTCTATTTTTCCAGTGCAGTCTCATCTGCTCATTACTTATTAGTTAGTTCTCTAAATATCATCTATGGGATAATATACATTAGACCTTAGATGACAGTCTGAGATTTACAATAAAAATCATTCTCAGTTTTCTAAAGCAGTAAATAGAAGAAAATTTAGTAGAATGCTAAATCTGGAAAGGAGTCTTTGGAGGTGACTCTCTCCAGCATTCTTATTTTATAGATAAGAAGATATGACTTGTTCACTGTCATCCAGCAGGTCAGAGACAAACTCAGGGCAACAGTCCTACTGACCATACACTAAACCGTATGTTACATACATGCACACATAAGCATATTTTAATTTCAGATTGTTGAAGTGTAAAAAATAAGGCTATATATGGTTCCTGAAAAAAATTATCGTAGCGTGAGGGAGAACATGTGATAGGACCATAAAAATAATGTAATATATTGGCTGATTGCCTCCTAAATTGAACAGATTACTGGTCCATTTTTTAATATGACCTCGAATAAGTTTGTAAGGACATCTCTTTAATCCCTGTCAAATGCAGGGCCTGTGTCATTAATGCTGTATACTTTTAGGGAGAAAAGAACAAAAATTCATGCAAAAGAATTTTTCCAAAAGAAAGATCTAATCGGTGCTTTTCCTTTCTTCTTCTTCTTCTTCTTCTTCTTCTTCTTCTTCTTCTTCTTCTTCTTCTTCTTATTCTTCTTCTTCTTCTTCTTCTTCTTCCTCCTCTCCTCCTCCTCCTCACCTCCTCTTCCTCCTCCTCCTCCTCCTCCTCCTCCATCTCTCTCTTTTTCTTTTTTTTGTAAACCGCATAGTCCTTGGGTTAATTCTACCTTTACTCCTCATCCCCTCTTTGTGGATCAGGGTGGAAAGTGAGAACTAGAGGCTTAATTTATGATAGAGTGAGACCTTTCTCCAAGCCTGAGTACAGGAAACAATGCTGTGCTGTTGGAATCCTGCTCTCTGTGATATGGGAAGGCTCTGTGTCTCTGCCTAATTGCAATTTGTGCTTATGCCCTCCAGTTCTCACTGTCCCCTTTGATGCTTTTCAACAAGTTTTCTCAAAGCAGCAGGACAAAATGGTAAGGTAAGCAATTGTTTCACATGAAAAGAGCGCAGCAAAATCCAGGTGGAGGTTCCTGCAGAGATGCTCCCTTCGAAAGCTCTGACCACTCAACCTAAGCAAACTCTGTGACTAGTGCCCTCAGATGAAATGTAAGGCCTTCTTAAGCTCCAAGCCACAATGTCCCGCCCACTCCACCCTCCAAAGTTAATTTAACTTGGCTATTTAAAAACATTTTGTCCTCCAGGCCCTTTTTTTTGGATATCTAAGAGCTGAATTAGAATGTCTCCATCTCTAACTATATTCCTATTCTGGAGATTTTTGTTTTGTTTGTTTTGTTTTGCTTGCTTATCTCATGCTTATCAAATAGTTCATCAGTTCACTATTTTTTTTTCTCATGCTACAAAGGAGCTTAACAAAGAGTCATGGTAGGAAATATAATTCACCTATTTAAAGAAAGAAATAGGTTAAAAAAGAACTAGGTAAAAAAGAAAAAAAAAGATGGCTTAAAGAAAGAGGATTTAATTAAAGGAGTTGTTACGGAAGTGTGAGCAGAGTTGAGAAGTGACACAAGATGTTGAGTCACTCAGAGCCTAATAACTGGTAGAAGCTGTTACCATCCCTCTAGGCCTAAAAAGGCAAAGAGAAGGCCGTGTGACTGGAATCCAGTGAGAGTGAACACCATGGAGGACACGACATCCAGCACAGCTGTTGTCCTAGAACAGTAGTTCTCCATCTTGTCTACTCATTGGAATTACCAGGGGAAATTTAAACAAACCAGCACCTGGGTCCATCCCGTAGAGATTCTGACCTAAATGATTTTTGGCGTGGGCATCAGGAACTTTAAAAGCTGTCCAAGTAATTGTAATGCACAGCCAAGGTGGAGAAATATAGACATAGAAAATATAGTACCAGAGCTAGGTGTGAACAGGGAAAAAATACCCTGACCTCTCTCTCCTTCCACTCTCTCACATCCTGCTGATGCCTCCAGTCAAAAGCCAGATGGCAGGAGTTGGGGTAATGCACACTGCCTGAGTCAGCCTCCTGTAGCTCATTTAGTAGGGAAGGATACGGAATAACCGCCTCAGAGCTTACAGTGGAATCCGACAGCTGCTGCCTCTTCCCTACAAAGAAATTAGAAATAAGGATAGACTCACATTTTCCCTGTTAAGGTGGGCTCACTCATGCAATTTTGGTATTGAGCAGAGCATCCATCACTTGGAATGGCCTTCTAAAGGACTAACCCCATCTAGTAACTGTTTGTAATATTCTTCCTAGATATTAGTGGTTCTCTTGTTGCTTGCCAAGCAGAATTCCAAGGTCTATGGGGGACATGTACTTATTCTATTATTACCCCCAAGTGCTGGTGGCAGCAATGGAATGCAGACTCCCAAAATGAAAGAAGACGTCAGAGGTTATTTTTTTTGTAGAGTGGATGAGACCAGAGCAATGATATCCACCTAGGCTGGTCCTTGCCATCTCTCTGACAGGTGGCCCAGTCCTTCCTTGTAAGCACAGAATTGTAGGAGACAAAGGTAAAAGTGAACAGCAGAGTAGGCACAACATTTTAGCGAGGGATTTTGATCAATGAGCTGCATGTTTTCACCTGAGAACCAAACCTTGACTTAAATTTAACAATACAAAAATACATTCTCACAATGACTGGATGGATGATTGATATGTCATTTTCCCCTCCTTTTATTCAGAAGGTGGACATTGACCACCCTTTCGATTTCATTGTGAATGAAGCCATATTCTAGTCCTAATGACAAAATATTCACCGGCTGCTCTTTCTAAGAGTTGGCTTCAAGTGAGACATCAGTAAAGCAGAAGCAAACTTCCCATGAGTTTTTTTTTTACCAGTTTCTTCCACCATAAGCCTCACATGTCACCAGCCACCCTTAGGAAGAAAATGGGATCCCTGACAGGCAGCAGTATTTCATAAATGGCACTTGCATTTTTTTTCCAGTGCACATATTTGTGTGCTCATTACACAAGCAGTGCTTACATCTGTGGGCACATTTCACACTGGATGCCCTGTCCCTTTTGACTTCCTCCCAAATCATGCTGACAAAGGCCAGTTATAATATCTCTATAAAGTTCAGGATGGTGCAGAAGGGTAGGGTGGGAAATAAAGAAACAATACTTACAGGTATTGTGAACATGACTTTACCAAATGCTTCTTGCTGAAAATGTTAGTAACGTATGCATTGCAAATACAATTTGACCAATTATAATAATGTAAAAGCATATTGGGCAGGAGGCCTGAGGCTAAGTGTGGGAGTAGAGATTTCTATTAAAAAAAAAATATCTATTAGGTAAACGAGTTTCTAGATTGAGAAGAAAAAAGACGTCTAGTTTAATATAACATTAATAACGTTGATGAAACATATAACATTTGTCAGACACTATTGGTAAGAGCTTTATATCAATTTTATCCTCACAACAATTCCATTAAACTGTTATCCCCATATAATGGATGAAAAATATCGAGACTCCAAAAATTTAATAAACTTGTCTAAGGTCACGTGGCTAGAAACTGGACCAGTCAGGTCCACACCCTGGTTAACCTGCCTTCGAACCCCAAGCTCATATTTCCATTGGTAAACTCAACTGGGGCATTGGCTCAACATATATATAGTTTGTCAGATTCTCCCCAGGAGTCTAGACTTTTTAGTCAGTCCCTAGGTGACTTTTATGGTCAAGAGAATCTGGGCCATACCACGTTATGCTATTCTGTTTCCCGAGTCTATACGATTTATTTCTTTTTTCTTAGCCTCCTATTTTCCAAACTATGGATGAGAATACTCTCTTTCAGCTATTCTACAAAATTTTTTAAAGTTTCATTGTTAAATACGTCCTGTAAATACTAAATACCATACCCTTTTTTTGGTGATTAAGACATGATTGTTAATGTATCAAATGTTATTAGTTCCACAACAAAGGCACTTTTTTGTCCAGAGAACCCTTTTCCCAAATAACAGCCACGTTTATATCTCTCAGTGTACCCTTTGGAGAAGACGGTCTTGGATAATTGTAGGGACAAACAAGCTCTATGATAGTTTTATAAGGATTTATAAAAGTTATTTGGTTTTATACTACAAAACTTTAATTTTAAGATTTTAATGTTTTTACTTCTTATTTTGAACATATAAGGCAATTCTATCCCCTAAAGCTAGGCTAAGTCACTATTAAGCTTGGGTCTCTGTAACAAGATGTTAGAATGTTCCATATAATTAATACTGTGTGAGCAACCTTCTTTTGTCTGTAAAGAAACAGTGGGTATTGAGACCAGGGACCTTATCTTCAGAATAAAAAGACTTAGCTAAACAGTGGCGAATGTGCCAGGACCTCGAGAATGTGTTAACTGGAGCAATTTCAATGCTACTAAAGATATTTGAGAAAACATTGGCTTTGAAGTTTACCGTCTTCTGCTAACGGATATTTAGACATTAAAATCCCAGTTTTCTTTTAAAAAATTGTATATTAAGAAGATTTTCTAGACCGGTGCTACCAGTGTAAATTTAAGTCTGTTATTTTCCTGTGGGACCGTTAAATCACTAGGAATTTAGGGTATACAGGAGTTAACTGATATTTTGGTTGATGCCGAATTTCATGGAACATGCAGAGTCACGTAATGTGAGAGCTTCTAATTTGACAAATCCCTTGGTATAGATCTAGGTGCAAATGGTGGTCCTGAGCTTGTTGGATTAGCATCCATTCCTGTACTTCCCCTGCTATGCTCTATATCACACGGTGCAGCCCCCTGCAGGCTGTATTTCCTAGCCTTCCTTGTCTGACTTACACCTGGGTTTAATTCGAGGACATAAGGAATGAGAAGCCAGGGGATTTCTTTCGCCCTCCCTCTTGGCCTAGATGGCATCTTTGTGTTAACTTCTGCCAGAGGAGCTTGCCAAAGTTATATCTTCCTCCATGTAACCCTGCTCCTTGGTCTCTGGTGACATTACTGCTTCTCTGTGTCATACCTCTTCTTTTGTTGTTTCCATCTTCGGTAATTTCTAGGTTGTGTCAATGTTTCTTATTTGATTTTCAGCTTTCCTATAACCTGTGACACCAGTTCCATGAATTAAGTTCCCTACAATGAAGTTGCTTCTGGTTGGTCCCTGACTGATAATGTTTCCATTTAAAAACCAAAAGTTTACTGGAGTTAGTTATTCTAGTGGAATAACAGTCACAACCAACTCCATAAGTTCTTGGCTTTTCAGAATTATTGTTTCCACAAATATTTGTTTCAAATTGTCTTTCAATATCATTCATTATTTTCAAACTTAATTACTACTACAACTAAAGATAATAAATGCACGTTTAAGTGTATTATATACCAAGTTTAAACAAATTGAGGTGATTAATACATTACTATATGGTCTCAGTTCAACTCTTTTTTTATGCTCACCTAAAATGAAGTTTCTTTTGCCAACTTTATTTAATTAAATATTAGCTTGTAATGATAGAGCAACCGAGATCTAGCCTGGATTTACATGGCATTGCTTTCTCTTAAAACTAAGTGATTTGTAGCAAGTTCTCAAAAAGAAAGTGCTTGCAACTTTCATTTTCTAAGGATCTGGAAAGCAGCCATAATTTTTTCTTTTAAAGGTTAACACTTCTTAAGGTGTGTATAGAGATCAAGTTCCAAAAATAGCTCTGTGATGTGTGGTTCTTCTTTGATGCAGTTCGATTAATCTTTGCATAGAATTCCTGGCAAATAATTGACACAAAATAATTACATATTGAATGAATGAATGAATGAATGAATGAACAGAAGAACTTCGAAACATTTTACTCTCATAGAAATACATATTATTAGCTATTTTAAAATGAACTCACAATTAACTAGGCAAAGCTCGTTATCCTTCGGCAAGGTGAATCTAGCTGAATGAGGTCTTGGTTTGAAATACAAGCAACCAACTGCATACTTTAGGATCCATCAAAGCAGAATTCAGGTGTTGACAGTAAAGATTAATGAACCACCTTTCCTTAATTGATAGCATCCAAAGTGTACTCCCCTCAGCCTTTTGTCTGTCAGTTGGCAGAGGATCTAGCAAGTAGACACACTTCATTGCTTGCTGAAATTAAAAAACAGGTAATTTAATCTCAGTGATATAGATGATGATTTTTTAAAGTTGCAGTTGAAACAACAGAACAATTTCTGGGTGAGTAGGTCTTCTTAGTGATTCATAATTTAGTAAATGACGTGTTCAAATTTATTAAATTGACCTGAGCATAAAATCATCCAGGAAAAACAATTAGTCTGTAATGCTGCAGATTATTTCATGAACAATACAGTCCAATCCCCACTCTTATTATATATTTGGATTTTTTTAAAAAAAGATTGTAGGTAAAACACAAGCTTTTCAGTATTTGTGATATACATTAGTTTGAGTAACAATTCTAGGTTTTGAATGTGGGTGGGAAGGCGTGCCTAAATGTTTAGTCAGAGAGTAAGCAATGTTTCAAATTGCATGTATGTTGGATAAATATGAATTTGTTTTAGGTTAAGGTGTTAATGCAACCTTGTCAAGAAGAACAAATCTGAAGAGTAGTGAAATCAAAGATGTTTGATTTTAAAGAATAAATGTACCGTCTCTCAAACTATATTATCTTTGTCTAAGAATAATTTCCCCCCTGCTTGTAATTTCAGGGCTCTGTGATATAGAAACTGTCAATGCGTGTAATTGAGAGCAATCTGACTTTTGTTATTGTGTGCATTCTTCAAGGATGGTGTTCAGGTGGCCTACTTGATGCTTTTCTAAGAAGCTCCATTCTACTCATAAATAAATACTGAGCTCTCCTGAGAAACATGCACAATTTTGATAGCTGTCTTATAAATATTGAAATGAGGATGTGATGTTATTTTCTTGGGCGGGTGCACCTTTTATTTTTGGTCTGTTACATAAAGGATACCTACACTGTAGATTTTAAGTCTTGATACTGAAAATGTAGATGGGCTTGTAAACTGATGCTTTTGTTTTTTGGTTAAGAAACTGAAAAATATGCCAGGTGACATTCTCTCTGAAATGTAAAAGATGTTTCAGTTGAATCTTTTTTTTTTACCTAGTACATTTGGAAAGTGAGTTTTATGCCTCTAGAATAACCTAGATTTTAATAAATAGGAGTCTTAGCCACAGGAAAGTTGCTATAGGCATTAGGATTCCTGTTTCTGCTTAGATCTCCATTCAGTAGATTACCTCACAGCTTAATCCCAAACCAACCTTCTATCTACATCTTTTATGTTGATTTCTTCCATGTATTTATTTTCCATTACTTCCAGAGATAATTCCTTTTAAGCAAATATTGGCATATACTGGTTGTCTCCTGGTCCCCTTGGACTCTGAGGCCACCATTTTCCTTTCTAGCCAAATAAAATGGCTTGAGCCTCCACTCAATATACTTTGGGAGATCTAATGTTGTACTTAATATCACCAAGATGTCTGAAAAGACTGACGCTGTTCATGGGCTCGCCTTTCGTGACTGCTGGTTATTTTCTGCCTTGTCTTGCCCTGTCAAATATTTAAGACATCACTAAGGCCACTCACAATTGATTTTTTTCCTTAAAGTTAGGCAATGGAAAGAAAAATGGTAGCAATGGAGAGGGAGATAGAGTGAAAGATTTGGTTGTTGTTATCAAAACATAGAAAGCAAAGCACATTAAATTTGAATGTAAGTGTCAGTGTTTCTGGAAATGCATTAGCCATTCTCCGCCTCAAGGCATTCTCACTGAAATTAGCTTTCTTAGATCCCCAAACTCTGCCGTGTTGGGAAGGTCTACCTCTCTCCCATATTGTCTATTCCAGAGATACAGGTTCCTATCATTAATTACTACAATAATAAAATCCTTACTATTTTATTATACAGAAAACTTGAACTCTCAAATCCTACTACAGCATAGAGTCGGAGGCCCAAGTTTGCATATCTGAAAAGAATCATTAAGGCTCATCATTAAGGTTCTTACATGCGAAGAACCATGAGAAAATTTGAAATTTCTGTATTTCTTTCCAACATATTGTAGATCTCATTCTTAAAGTTTCTCCTCTACTTAGGAGAGTAACAAACATCGTAGTTACAGGCAGTACGTTGGTGTGTTGAGATGTCAGGGTTCGATGCAGGATTGTACTTTGTGTGTTGCCACAATGGACTATAGAAGCAAAAGAGATTAGAACACTTGGATTTCTTTCTTTGCATATGTCCCCTGTGATTCTGGGTTAAATGCTATCATTGCTGCAGAACCAACTATGTAATTTTCAGGGACCAGTGCAAAATGAAAATGTGGGCCTTTTTTCAAAAATTATTAAGAACTTCAAAAAGGCAACAGCAGAGCATTAAACCACGTATAGGCCCTTCCAAAGACAGAGTCCAGGCAACTGCACAGGTCACACACCCAAGAAGCCTGTCCTGTATAGATGACTGTTGTTGACAGTAAGATTTTAATAATAGTGAGTTTTTGTAGCTTGAGATCCACTTACTGCCAGCTTTGGAAGAGATATAAGCTTGAACAAGGAAGATAACTTGAATGGCAATAGCAACAATCAATTGCCTTGAGAAGAAGAGATTGTATTATATCCCCAGAGTTTCATTAGAGAAATGGAAACTCCTCTAGGTATTTTAAGCTAGAAGGGATTTCATACTTTCAAATTAGGTGTTTCTAAAACGGTTGGAAGGGTCGGAGGATCAAAGTTCAGGGAAAAGTACCATTAGCTCTCAGAATCTACAGAACATGTAGGAACCCTGCAGAATCACTAATGGTGGTCAAGCTGCCTGCAGCACTGTGGAAGAGGACTTTCACCAATGCCACACCTGCCTATTGCTTCAATGGAGCAATAGGCTGCCATCAGCTCTTCTTCTTCTTCCTATCCCTTGTGTACATCTTCTTGTTGATGAAATTTAAAATGGTAAAAAGGCATTCAAGGAGATCTGACTGCTAGAAAATATAGAAAGCAACTCTTTCTCAACAAGAGAACATTTGAAGAAATTGGATTCTGAATCAGTAGTAGTGTCCGACATTGATGTAAGTATCTAAAATGTAGAAAGCAGCCATTATTAATTATATTAGATGCTATAATAGCATCTGCTGAAATCTCAATAACTTAATACAATAGAATTTTCTATCTCGCTCACATCAAACTAAATAGCAGCTGGGGAGAGAGTAGTACCTGCATCACGCAGCTGTTTGGGAACCAAGACTGATGGAGGTTCTGCTATCTTCAATTGGCTTCCACAGTTGTGGGCACTGAAAAGGGACGAAAAAGAATGGAGGGATGCATGGCAGGTTGGTATGGACCAGGCCTGAGAGTATCAATTAACACTTTTTCTCATATTCCATTGGTCAGATCTTAGTCACGTGACCACTCCTAAATGCAGAGGCTGCGGGGAAAACTAGTTGTGTCTCAGGAAGAAAAGAAAATGGGTAAGGCAAATAGCTAGACAATTTCTTTCACATAATATCTAATAGAGACCCACGTGACCTTTCCACCATATTGGCACAGAATCATCATTCACAGGGGAAAATGGCTAAGATATATGTAGTTTGGATATATTATTAAACGTCTTTATTTCTAATTTCTACATCAGTAAAATGGGGATAATAAGTGCATCTCATAAGATTGTTGTCTTTTATTTATTTACAATATTTCATGAGGCAATCTAAATAAAATGGTTTAATATAATGCCTGAAAATTAGCAAACACTCCATGAATATTAGCTATTATTATTATCATTATTATCACTATGAATTTAGAAAAGAGTAGCATATTTAGAAACAAGTTAATATATAAAATGTGCTCTGCACATACATGGCACATAGGAAAAGCTCAGTAAATATATATTATTATTATTATCTTACCTTATTGAGTTATCCAGGTATTTTACTTAAATTTATTATGACTTTCTACTCATAAGAACCCCTTAGATCTCTTTAAATTTCTCCTTTCAGAATCCTTTTTGGAGTGTTATCTGTCTGTAACTATAGTCGCTTAGGTCAATCATTAGATTCCCTTTTACTAGACCTAGTCTGATCTTCTGTGATCTGTATAGTCTATATAAATTGCTTCTTATTTGTTTATTGAAAATTGGAAATAGATTGCTTGAGATTAAAATGATAGAGTTTGAAATGGAAAATGCCAGAAATGCATAAATACGTAAATAAATTGATCGTGTTCTATTAATTTATTCAGGAGACCATAGTAAGCACCGATTAATGTTTATGCTTTAATTGATAACTATTTTAAATATGCCTGCAACTGAGTCAATCCTCATTTCTTTAGAAACCTCTAGATTATAATACTACCTGTTAAAGGTAAAGACAATATTAATCCAGATATAGTAGTGCATTAAGTTTGCCTATCTCTAACACTGATTAAGAGGATATGTTTACACACATCTTTATAGACATACCTATAATTGTAATTGTACAAATGCCATTCAGAAAAGAGAATCGCTGTCTAACGTAAAATAGTAGAGAATAATCTAGACATGCTGCTTCCAGTTGCCTCACAGCTAGATGTGTATAAGCACTGGTGGGGTTTGCTATTTGACAGTCCTTGATTTGAAGAGGGGGAGAAAAAAATACATCTTTAGACTCTGCAAATATTGCTTGGCCGTAACGGCATGTACTCACAGGCAGAACCTGAGACATTGCATAAGATTAACTGGCAATGCTGCATCATCATGAAAGACTACATTGATAGTGTCAAAGCGTGATATCTTGGGCCACATTCATATGTTTTTCTTACTGTTGTCTCTGCCCTGTCTTTTGTATGTTGTTTGATGTCAGATGCCTTTAAAGAAAAGCTACAAACATCATTAGTTGATAAGTAGTAAATGTTACACAGAGAAACATTACAAGATAAAGACAGACTAAGGGTTTGGGAACCATGTGACATACAACTGTGAACCCATACAATTTCCCTGCACTTATTAAAACAAATAATTAAAATATTTAAAATTGGTAAAAGAACATTTCTAATTCTGCCTAATAATTTGACAAATGTTTTATCTTTCAAACAGTTGTTTGGCCAAAGTGAAAACAAGATTTATCCTTGTTATTAACCAGCAGAATTTTAATTTGATTTCCAAGGCCATGGGTTAAATTCAACCTGTCCTTTCAGGCTCAAATTCTACATTTCCATTCCAAAAGCCTGCCTAGACTGGGCTCTGCTTTTGTTACACAGCTCATGCTTTCTCGCCTTCAACTCTGAGTTAATACCTATCCTCCTACTTGTAGCATCTACCCTTTCTGTCCACCATGCCCTTTCTTCATCAAATAACCCTTAATACATACTTGCTGCAAGCTTCATCCAGATGTTATCTCTTCTCACTGATTCTCACGTAACGCTGTTTTATCCTTGTAGATTTCATCTTATTTATATTTATGTTCCTGTTATGCTGACAGGTGGGCTCTGAGCTCCCTATTTTTATTTTTTTTATTTATATGGATTGCATACCATAAAATCTTGCATACGGTAAATGCCCAGCAAATAGTGAATAAATTAATAAATGCATGAATGGTATCATTCTATGCTTTCACTACTAAACCATTCTGACTGATGTTTAAATGTATAGAGAAAAGAATGAGTTGCTTATTAACTAAATTTAACATCTGTTACCTGTGTACTTAATGAATATAACCTTTGGGTAATATAAAGAAAAGTATTCTTCCAAGACAGTATTAACTTGGCCTATCTTTTAGAATGTTCAGATTGGTTCACTCACGTTGACATTAACCATTTTTGAAATTCAGACATAACATCTACACATATAGATTTGACATTTGAGATGAACTTATTTTTTTCCAATTAAATTACAGAAGAGAAAAACAATGACTCAGAGGTGAGTGGATTGGCTATAGGGGTGAAATACTGCAATAATGTAGTTAAACCTGATTGAGAAAAGATGAGAAATAAGGCTGCCTTGTTAGTTCTTTCAGGGAAAAATGACTCAGCATTGTTAGAGAACATGATGAGGTTACCTTATTCTTTCATTGCAAACTGCTGGGTTAATTGTGGTACATACAGAGGTATAGCTGATTCAGCAGACAATTGGTCATTGTGCTTTTCTATTTTTTTAAGCAAGTCAGTGCTTTAAAAGAGCACAGAAGCCTGGTTCTTGTTATGAAATCTGATGATGAAAAACAAACTGTGAAAATAATTTTAAATATACCTAGATTTACAGATAGATGGAAGTTCTTGAAAGTCATTTTTCAGTTTGTTTAAAACCTTAAGTGTTTTGTTTGTTTGTTTGTTTGTTTTAAGAAAAATCTTGATAGGAGCTAAACTTATGAGAATCCAACCCCTCTCTCTTTCTGGCCCCCTGAGAGTGGAATATACATCATACTTTTGTTTGGAATGATAAATATACAAATTGTGTGCTAAATGGTGGAAAGCAGGCCAGTGGATTTGTGTAAGTCGCAGCATGCCCAGCTCTGCTTAAAGACACAGGATCAGTTTGCTTTCAGTGTTGTGACAGGATCTGAGAAAGAAGCTTTGTGTCATGAAGTAGTAGGTCTCCTATCGCTATTATAAGAAAAAATATGTACGTATGTCTTTCCTCAACTCTAGGTGGGGGCAGAAGAATGTGGAAGCCAGGCTGGTGGCTTCACAACCAACACAACCTCTGATCAGCTAGTATGCTACAAAATTATTTTAATCATCTGCTACTTTTTGTGTGACACACCAAAGAACCTTTTTTGTTTTCCCACTCTTCACATCCTCAATTTTCATGGACATGAGAATGCAGCAGAGTTAAATCCAGAATTAGAGTGATCATCGAACACTGATTTGAATATAAAATCTATAGCTATTTGAAAGGGAAATTTTCAAGGGCCCATGTAATAAATCCCTGGGGAATTTAAGAGAGATGAACTGTACCTAATTGCTTCTGACATGACTAAAACACATGAACCTCTGTGAAGAGTAAGGGCAGATCCCCCAAATCCTCTGCTCAGCACTATTCAAGGTTCAGAATAGTTCATGCATTTGCTAATTCACAGCTATGTGGTAAAACTCTCAGCCATATTCAGCCTTTCTCTAATAGTGAGAAACCAAAATGATTAAATTTACTTTCAGAGATTTTTAAAAACCAACTGGAAAGAACTGGTGGAACCATCCAGCTGATGTCTTGGAATGCTGTGCATTATTCTGTGTCTGAACTTGGCCTCAGAAAACAAACACAGCTTCAACCATAACAAGGCTGAATTTCCTGGGCTAGAGTGGCCTCCTGTTGCTGGGAGCTACTGCCGCCCAGCATGGCAGCTGCAGTCACAGTGCCCTATCTCTGCCTGTGTGGTCTTGGAGGGCTGGAAAGCTGTGTGACTCCTTAGGACCTTTGTCACAAGTCTGTGTAATGCCTGTGTGTGAGCTTGCAAGTGAGCCTCCCAGCTAGCACCTAGATGACCTGCCCTGAGCAAGGAAGGGATACAACACACGTTGCTTCTTTACCAAGAATGAGAGGATATTGTAATGGAAAGAAAAATATTAACCCATACTAAGCCCTCACCAGTGAAATCTTCTCTCACTTTCCTCCTGTTGGAAGTGTAGATTCATAGGCTTTGTTGCCAGTCAGCCTGAGTGATTTATAAATCCCTTTCTCATGGGTTTGAGCACACTAGATAAATATCAAGTACTGTGCCTCTAAGCTCTGAGTTCTAAGATCTACTGCCTCTGTTGCCTTAAAGATCCAGAACTTAGGTAGAACAAGTCTTGGTCTCTAGGTCTAAGAGACTAAAGTAAAAGCTGGTGAATCTTCTCACTGACAAGGGCACTAAACTCCCTGTGGCTCATGTCCTCATTTATAAAATGAGACTCACTGTTCCTATCTCAGAGGTTTATTGCTGGGAATTGAATGAGGTAATCCATAAATTTCCTAGTCTGGCACCCCACACAGCCTGTTCAGGAAGGATCAGGGGTAGCTCTCATGCTATTCAGTTTGAGAAACTAGGCAGTGGGAAGACAAGTCATATTTTAATTTGGTTTCTGTGCTGACAGGCTTTGAAATTGCCTTAAACTTGTTCATACTCTGGAGTGATGTTATTAGCACATTGGCCTAAATCTTGAGTTTGAGAGCTGGGAAACATTCTTTCAGAACTCTATCGGAGAACTATCTGCCCTACCTTTTGCTGGGGCCAGAGCCCTATAAGTCTAAGTCAGTTAAGGAACTGAAGGAAGCTCCCAGGAATTCTGATTCACTTCAAGTCCCTATTGCTTATTTTGCCTCTACACGGGCCTGCCTCCCTCTATTTTCTAAGGAATAGACATATTTATATAGTGCTTATATGTGCCAGGCTTTACATGTGTTAACGCATTTAACTCTCACAACAATTTTAAAAGGCAAGCAAGTACTCTTGTTATCTTTGTTTATAGAAGAGGAAATTGAGACATAGAAATATTAAGTAGTTTTCCCAAAACCCCATTGTTTCTATGTGGCAAGGCCAGGATTCAAGCTCAGGATCTTTGCTCCTTCCTGAACCTACAAGCTTAGAAATTATACCATAGTGCCAGGGTTATGTCTTGCTTCTGGCTTATGACTTACTTCCCAGACTTAATCTATTAGGCACTCTGTAAGTATCTGATAAGTGTATACATGAATCAATGGTTTTTCATAACTATCTTAGTCCCTCTGCTCCTTGAAGCTTTCTTCCACTTTTTATCTTCCCAGTGTTTGGAATTTTCACTTTATTTTACTAGGTGTCTCTTTGTCTTTACATGTGTCATTCCCAACCAAAGGGGAGAGATAATTTCCTGAAGGGAAGAATCATTTTTTATACTTGTTATATAATCCGAAGAATAACTGAATAATCACTTTATGGCACATGGAACCCTTAAAATAACTTTCTAAATAGATTGGAAACACGGGGACGTTGAGAGATAGAAGGTTTATCCCCTTCCCAATCCGTTCCTTCTCTTTGCTCCCTCCCACAAAATGCAATTTAGTTGAATAGTTTAAAGATTAAAAGACAATATGGCAAATCATTGAAAGTTAAAATAGATGAATAAAATCATCTTAAAGATGCAGAAACACATTTAGACTGTTAAGTAGAACAGATCAGAGTATTATGGCAATGCGTTCAAGTCATTGAAGGAAATATATTTCATTGCATCATCTCCATTTTCTTAAGAAAAATAGCGTTTAAATTCCTCCTTGAAGATGAAATTACTCTTGAAATTATATGCAAATAGGAATCAATTATGCAGACGTTACGTAGTAGACAGAGGAAACAGTACTGCCAACCATGATATTACAGAAGACACCGAAATGTCCTCTTATACAGGCCAGAAAAGTGATGAGAATGGCCACATTTTTGTAATGAGATGTTTGGAATTAATGTGCTTTCAAAAAACAGAGGCCCCACCATATTCTGAGTCACGGTTAATGATGGCAATCCTGCTTCTCTTTCCTTTGAACCACTTACCTATTCCTCAACCTAACATGTTTTAAATACCACTAGGGAGTTATCTTCGATTATGTCTTTGAGTAGAAAAATCTGCAAGGACCCATTTCCTAAAAAGACTGTAATTACATTTAAGAAATGCTAGTAATTAATAGCCTGATTGGGTAATTCTAAGTTAGGTTCATGAAAAACCAAGAGACATACCTAACCTTTCTTAAGCTCCAGGGCACATATATAATTTGAACATTATGTCTACAATGAGGGTATGTTTTCTTCCTTTTCATTGAGGAGGGTAATTAAGATGATAATAGAAATAATACTTGAGTTTATAAAGTCTTTGCCTGAGGTTTACCAAAGTGGGTTCTGGCTCTGTGGTAAGCATGTTGGACTGATGTCAGTTTTTAGACGTCACTGAGTTTTTCCTTCCTTTTTCCCTCTGGGCTTTCTCTTTCTCTAATAAAACTACTTTAATCCCATCCACATTTGACCTCAGAATCCTGGTGCTTAAAATGAACTGCCTATATACAACTAACTTTAAAAAATAAAAGTCATTCAAATAAAAACAAAGAGTTGTTTGCTCTCCTTTCCCATCTGGCTGCATCTGTCACATACATGCACTGGCCTCTGACATGAAGCTCTGATATTGATCTGGAACCTTATTGATCTCCAACTTAATATAGGGATGGAGTCTACCAATAGCTTAGGCAGTTCCTGAGGAACTCAATCTTTTGTTCTCACTTAATCTTACAAAATGAAAAGAATGTCTTCACTAGAGTAACTATTAAAAAGTTCCAATATGCCCTACCCTAAGCTGAACTTTGGAATCTGATGAAATATTTTTAAAGAAAGCTTCTGGTTTTGTCATATTAATTTGGGATTGGATTCCCTCCAGTGGTTCAAACAGAATGAAAATGTGATCCTAAAGTATTTAATATATTCTGTTTCTTCCCTCATTAATTTGGATTGGAATTAACTCCTTCTAAGATCATCCCAAAGTACTAGTATGCCTCATACTAGAAGGCACTCTAATTTCCTGTGCCATCCCACTAAGTAGGAATAATTGGGGGACCACAATTGCTTAATGCTATGTGGTTCCACACAGAAAAATCATGACAGTTTCTCTTCTCATTACCTTTTTCTCATTTTTCAGATTATCTATGGCCGTATAACAAAACATCCTAAAAGCTATTGGTTTAAAATAATGACAATTTATTTATGTTGCTCGTGAATTTGCAATTTGGGCAGGGCTCTGCAGAAAAGACTTGTCTCTGCTCCACACAGTTTTAGCTAGTATGACGCAACTTACTCGGTTGGAGGACCCACCTCCAATGTCTCACTAATATGGCTGACAAGTTGGTGCTGGCCATTGCCTGGGAGCTCAACTGGGTCTACTGTCTGGGTATCTTGGCTCATTAGGTCCAAGATGCTAGAACTGGAAGCTGCTAGTCTCTTTCAGTCTGATACATCATCATTTCTGCCATATTTGATTGGCCAAAGAATAAAAATTCCTGCCCAGATTTAAGTGGAAGGAACATAGAACCCTTCTTATCATTGGGAGGAATGTCAAAGAATTTGACCGTCTTTATACTACCATATTCTTTTATTGATACCCAGTTGTACAAGCCAAAATCTTAAGCAACATCTTTGGCCCTTTCTTCCATTTTACTTACCTTCCTCTTCATGACCCACCCTAGAAATACATATAATTTATTTTATATAATTTATAATTATGTCACCTAATCATATATCATTTATATTATACACACACACCCACACACCCACACACCAAACAAACAATTTCTTCTAATTGGCTCTAGAATCTTTTTATGTCTCTTGAGTTCCATCTTCTCTAATACATACCACATCTCTCACCTTCCTCCTAACTGGTCTCCCTGCCTCCAGCCTTGCTCCTGTCCAATCCAGTCATGGTGACTTTGTTTATAATCACAAATAGCATCACTCCTCTGATTAAAAATCCTCTATTGCTTTTAGAGTAAAGAGCAAATTCTTTTGCCTGGCTCTCAAAGCCCGCATGATCCAACGCCTGCCTCCTTCTCTAACCACACCTCTTCGTCTCTTGCTAAACCTTTGGCATTCAGGCTTCAGCTTTGACAAAGTCTTGACGTTCTCCAGACGCTTTTGCTTCCTCTTACCTCTGAAACTTGTGCAGACTGATCTCTTTCATTGAGATGCTCTTTCCTGCCCTACATCCTTCTCATTGTCCCTTGTTCTCTCTGCTGGGATAATTTCATCTCGTTCTTCAGATTTCAACTTAGTTTTCAATTAGTCACTTCCTCTGGAAAGTATTTTTTTAATACTTCATTCATTTATTCAGTCACAAAATACTGATTGAGTACCTGTGATATGCTAGGCACTTTCTAGTCCTTGGGGATACCACAGTGAGCAGAATAAACTAGAGGCCCTCTGTCATGGAGCTTACACTTTTAGTGGAAAAGTAAGGCAATAAACAAGAACATATATGGTAGTGATAAGTGCTAAGCAGAAAAAAAATGAAGGAGCATGGCTGATATAAATTGTTGGAGTGTGGGGATATTGGAATTTAGGCAGAGTGGCCAGGGAAGCCCTTACTTGGAAGGTGTCATTTGAATTAGGACTTGAAAGAAGTGAGAGGGCTAGTTAAGAGACTGTCTGGGAGAAGAAAATTTTAAACATAAGAAATAGCAGTGCAAATGCCCTGAGACAGGCATGCACTTCTGTGTTTAAGGAATGGCAAGGTGTCAGAGTATCTGGACTGAACTAGGTGGAGAGCTGAAGAATGGAAAATGAAGTCAGAAAGATGATGGGGCAAGGGAGCAGATCACACGAAAGACTTGTTGGTCACCATAAGGACTTGGGCTTTTATTCTAGGTAAAGTGGGAGACACTGGGATGATATGAGAAGAAGAACATCATGCTCTGATTTATGTGTTAAAGGGATCATCCCCCTGCTCAAAATCCTGGATAAACACCTCCACATTACCCCACACTTCCATCATACAACTTTTTACCTGTGCTTTAACCTGTTTATATCCCTTCTTAATGTTTAGTTTCTGTGTGGAGTTCTGTCCAGCTTGCTAATGGTTAATTCTCAATGCCCAGGAATCACGGGTTCTCAACAAACATGCTTGATTTCATTGAAATAAGGAGTAAATGAACACCATCGCCCATGCTAATCTTTAATTCTTCTATTGCTTACAACTTATTCAGATTGGTAGTATTAAACTCCAATTTATAAATGAAATGAGGTAAAGGTAGGAAATGATAAAGACAGAAAAGGAAAGAAATAAAATGCCTTAGAGCAAGCATGGCTGCCTTTTTTAAGCTAAGAAACCCAGGTTCTCATTTCTGCCCTGCAGTCTCCAGTGGAGAATTTTATTGGTGCATTTGTCAGACCTAGAAATGTCCATTCACTTCTCTGAAGAGGAAGAGCCACAGCGGATTTTTTGACCTTAGGAAGAGGAGGGGAAGCACTTCAGTTTTTGAGCCATTATGAAGATAACAAAGCAAAATGTCCAGGACACTAGCATATGAGAAAAATTTATTCCCACCTGAACATGTGTGTGCATCTGTGTGCACAAAGTCTTCATTACCAGGCCACATGCGTTATCATGCCTACTGTGTGCCTAGCACTAGGGATGGAGGAGTTTTTGCTTTCAATAGACTCCTAGGGGTTACACAATTACAGAAGAGTATAGTGAATAATATAGTGGGGAAATATCTATTCTAGGAAGTAAATAGAACAGAATAAATTAGGTAGAAAATATGCTAACACTGATCATATGATTAGCATTTCTTAAACACCAGCAGAAACAATGACTTATTGACCAAAATGGTATTTTTCTTGTTTTGTTTAATGGTTATAATTGGAAAGGGGTAGCATCTTGAGAACTATCATTTGACTTGTCTCAAGAAGTCACAAAATATTCAAACCAGAAAAAGCAAAACAGAAAAAAAGAGCTCTATAATTAGCTCTTCTGTTAAAAATATAAAGAAAATGAGATCCAAAGGTACAAAGTCTTGCCAAAAATCACCTATAGGAAGAATGAAGAGGAAAACCAGGACTCTGAGCCTCAGACTAGTCAAATGGTTACGTTTTGTTGCCTAAATCAAAAAGAGAATGACGATCTTCTCCTCTGGAATACTCTGGGGATAATTAGTGGGTGGTCCCTTTACCCATAAACCCTGCTCTTGTTTACCTATTGTTTTATTCTTATTTACTCCATCTAGACATGCTGTTGTCAGCCTTGGAGTCTAAGTGCACTGTGCTAGCTTCCTGCTGTCAGCTTTCTGTCAGTTTCCTGTCCTCATTCAGTGCTCTGAAGACTGATAAAGGATGCTGAAGCATCAGCCTTACCGCCATGAGCTAAGTCTGCGATGGCACTCTCTCTTCTTTTCTCCTTCTGCTCCAAGCTGCTGAAGGACAGGAAATGGAGGTGCTGAGTTTTTAGGCTTACTGGGCTTGTCTGTGCTGTATCCAGCTTGCCAGACCATGTAGAGAGCTGGCATGCCACTTCAGGTCCAGGAAGGAAAAGAGAGCTCCAGTCAGATACATATGCTTCTCTAAATCTCCATTTAGTTTCAGAACTGTCATTTGCTTATTGAAATTTCATTGTCTTTCCACATAGACTGACACAGACAGCAAGAGCCAGTGATGTCCCTTGGCTATACTACTATGGCAAGTGGGACATACAACCAAATTAAATAAAATTAATTTCAAGCACACATCCTGATTCGGAAAAGCATTTACACAATTACACAGTGTCAGCACGAGTCACTTATACTGAACGGTTTTATTGTTGTGACTCTAATTTGAAAGTCTCCATGCTTGCTGTGCATGATAAACTTGAACCATGTTTTACCCTGAAGTTTTAAAGAATAGTAATTTAAAACATCTATAACAAAATAATCTGTGAGTAAATGAGATCTTTCTAAATTAGATGCCCCTTCCAGCAGCACAATGAGTAATTCTTTCCAATATGATAACATTGAGTGGCTCTGGGAGTCTCTTTATTAAATAATAATCCTCCCTCATATAAGATTTTGCATGATCCTTGGGAAAAAAAAGCTATTTACCTACTTAATTTTGAACAAAAGCTACCACTTTTCTGCTATCGATATTATTACTGCTGCATGAGTTTGCATATGTAAAGTGACGACTATATCATTTTGTACTGTAGATATTTTTTTCACATACAGCAATATGAACAAAAATAAGTGGAATTTTATGAATTATAACTAAGGCTAAAGGCACAGACCACCCTCTTCCATCTCATGTTGTTATTTTCCTCACCATATTTTATTTGTTTATATAATAAATGTTTACCCAGTGTCTATTACTTGCCAAGGACTGTTGTAGGCACTGGGGATACATCAGTGAAAAAAAACAAAGCAAAAACAAAAACAGAAAAAAGATCCTTGCCTTCATAAGGATCTTTTATGTTTTAGCAGGAGGGTAGGGAGGGATATACCATTAGAAATTACCATAAATATTTGTATAATTTAGATTATATAGCATGCTTGAAATTAATTAAAGATATGAATGGAGAAAATAATGGAGCAGATTAAGGAAGAAGCCAGTGAACTCCAGTATTAAAATAGGAAATAAGGGGGTCAGAAGAAGTCTCATTGAGAAGGAGAGATTTGAACAAAGACTTGAAGGAGGAGGTAAAGGAGTGAACCAAGGAGATAATTGGGGGAAAGATAATTTCAGGCATAGGAATCAGCTAAAGCATGGACCTTAAGGAGTGGCCATTGAAATATCTGAAGATCGTTGTGGTTAAATTCAAGGAAGCAAAGAACAGATGAATTTAGGTGGCTGTTTAGGGTCAGAGTAGGGGGTGTGGGCAGATTATGTAGGGCCTTATAGACTATATGAAATACTTGAGTTTGATTCCAAGTGAATTGGGAAGCCATTGCAGTTGTTTGAGCAAAGGAATTACATGATTCAATTTAAGTTCCTAAAATATTAGTTTGACTAATCTTTTGGCCAGACTAATCCATTTGGGGAAAATGGTATGTCACGGCAAGGATAGTAGCAGGCGTTACTAGAAGAGATATGTGGTGGCTTAATCAAGAGTGCAGGTAGCAGTAGAAGGAGAAAAAACAGTTCAAGTTTTGTGCACATTTTGAAGGTAGAGCCAACAGAGAGAAGGTGAGAATGACTATAAGTGTTTTGGTCTGAGCATCTAAAAGGATGGACTTTCTATCAGCTAATATCGAGATGGCCATAGGAAGAACAGATTTTCAACTTTGGATTAGAAATTCAAGTATGAACATGCTAAGCTTGAGAAGTCTATTAAACATCCAGTTGTAGGATACATAAATCCTACATGGTCTGAGGAGGAAATAGAATTTGAGAGTTGTTGGCAAGTAGGTGGTATTTAAAGTCTCGAGGATAGATAACACTAAGTGAACCAAGGGACTGAGTATAGACAGAAAAGAGGATGGAGGTCTGAGCCCTGGGGCATTCCGCCATTAAGAGGTCAGGGAGAAGTACAGGAAGGAGATGAAAAGGCTAAGAAGAAATGACCTGCGATATAGGAGGAAAACCAAGAGTGGGTGATGTCTTGGTGAAGAAAGTATTTTGAGGAGGGCGTGATCATGGTGTCAAATTCTGTTGAAAGTGATGCTTTTAAAGTGAGCCAGTGATGGAGAATGACCACCAGATTTGGCAACATAGAAGTCATGGGTGGATTGCTGCCAAAGGTTTGAGTGATGTGATGGGATTAAAATTGTGATTGGGCAGAGAAGGATTTCCTTTCTTCCTGCCCCTCTCCCTTCATTCCTTCCTTCTCTCCCCTTCCCTTCTCTTCCCTTCTCTGCCCTTTCTTTCCTTCTCCCCTCTCTCCTCTCCTTCCTTTCTTTCTTCTTTCCTTTAAAAAAAAATTTCTGCCATCAAACTGGGCTAAAAATCCAAACTCGTGTATTTGTTTACAGTACAATTTTAATGAATCCCTTTGGGAATTTTGTTTTTAAACTCTTGGAAGATTTTCACTAATTTGATCTGGCCCTAACATTTTAAAATTGGCATGGATTTTAATTATCCTCAGATTTCTTTTATGAACAAAACAGCCAAGGATACAGATAAGTATTTTAGAAAATCATTACATTGTTTTACGCTATTATGTTATATTCTCTCACACTACATATGGAGAAAAAGTATTAGTAACTTGTTTTCTTACACCTTGGCAATTCAATATAAGTCACAGGTTCTTCTCAAAGTATACCCAGGGTTTAACTTGTCTGTTTGTATCCCTAACAAGATATTAAAGTTTTTGAAAACAACAACCATATCTTCTTCTTCTTCTTTACATGTTTGGTACCTGCCACATCCTGTGCCCTGCAATAAACATTTGTTGGTTTGATTTTCTATGTTCATTCTGCCTGATCTTGCTCTCTTATATGCAAGATTCACTTAGTTATGGAAGAAGAGTAAGACAAAGCAATCAGAAAACAGTGCTTACACTGCTAGAAGTTCTGGCCTTCAAAGACTTTACGGTCTTCTTAAGGAGAGAATACAAGATATATGTGACAAGTTCAATAGCAAGGAAAGAATAATATAAAGCAATGATAAAAGATGGGCTTGTGATTAGTGACCAAATGAAACCTGTAGATAAATACATGTTTAAAGGGTTGAAACTCAAAGAGTTCTGTGCTAGTAGGAGAAACATATACTGAGGAAGTTATTCTTAAAATAGTCTCCTTCCCTCCCACCTCCCCCAACCAATAATAAAATAAATGTGTATTTAGAGAGCAATTGGTTAATATATTATGAGCACTTTTCTTTGCCTCTACAATTATTTTAAACATCATATCCAATAGATGCAGAGTATTTTCTTGTATGAATTCACCACCACCTATTTAATTATTCCCTTGGACTGAGTGTTTAGATTATTGTTTTCTCTTTGCCATTACACATTAAAAGAAGAAGAGCCTTGTAGCCATGTTTTTGTGTGTATTTGATAGGTCTTTCTTTTCTTTTCTTTTTTTTTTTTTGACCAGCTTCACCATTTATAGTTATTTTTTATGTTACGTTTCTAGATGTGGCATTATAATGTCAAAGACACTGATATACATAGAGCTTTTTGTAAAAATTGTGATAAAAAACATATTATAAAATTTACCATCTTCACCATTTTTATATATACATTTCAGTAGTATTAAGTAAATTCATATTGTTATGCAACAGATCTCTAGAACTTTTTTATTTTGCAAAACTAAAATTCTCTACCCGTTAAGCAACTCACAGTTTCTTCTTTCTCTTAGCCCCTACTTTCTGTTTCTTTGAGTTGACTACTTTAGATATTTCAAATGAGTGATTCATACAGTATTTATTTATTTTTTTGCAACTGGCTTATTTCACTTAATATAGTGTCCTCAAAGTTCATCCATATTGCAGAAGTGATAGAATTTCTTTCCTTTTTAAGGCTTACTGATAGTCCATTGTCTATATACACTACATTTTCTTTATCCATTCATCTATCCATGAACATTTGGGTTGCTTCCACCTCTTGGCTATTGTGAATAATGCTGCAATGAACAGGACTGTGTGAAATTCTCTTCAAGACCCTGTTTTAAATTATTTTGAATATATACCCCAAATAGTGGGATTTCTGGATCATAGATTAATTCTATTTTTAATTTTTTGAGGAATTTTCATACTGTTTTGCATAGTGATTATACTTTTTTACATTCTCACTAACCATGCACAAAGGTTCCAGTTTCCCTACATTCTTGCCAACACTTGTTATTTTCTTTTTCTTTTTCTTTCTTTCTTTTTTTTTTTTTTTTTTTTTTTTGATAGTGGCCAGTCTAACGGGTGTGACATTCATACAGCTTTTTTAAAGCTCTTGTTTTTTCAAAATATTTGCATATAAAATCAGCACATCTTATTGACATTTAATATTATATATTTTGTTTTGCCTTTGCTTATTTGACGAGTTAAAGTCATGGTTAAAAATTATAGGCGAAAGTAACTTACTTTAAGTTAGGCTCTAACACCTAAATGTGGAATTCCCGAATTGTGTTTCATGCACATTTTAACTTTACCTTGAAACTATCAAATGACTGTCCACACTGGCTTCAAGGAAATTAATTAATATCTCTAGGCCTCAGTTACTTTGTCAAGATAACATGGGGAACGATAACAGGTTATCATGAGGATTAAATGTGCCAATGTTTGTAGCATCTGTAAAAGTGCCTGCTATAACAACAAGCATTAAATAATGAATGGTTGTATTATCTAGGTCCTCGTCTGTTCTAACATTTTTCTCTAATTGCTTTTGAGCAAGAAATGGATAGTCTCAAATGGGTATTTAAGTATGTGATGGGTATTTGTTGTTTTGTTAGTGTCTGAGCAACATTCAACCTCTTTCCATTTGAGGAGCATTCCACATGGAATGTAGCATTGTTGGGACACACCTTCCCTGTTTACCATGATGGCTGAGGTGACACATAACCAGAGTGATGACAAAGAAAATGGGAGATAATAAATAGATGTGAGACATTTAAAAATATGCTAAGCATCTGATAACTGACTGAGTACAAATGGATAAGGGAGACTAGAAGATGGCAATAGTTTACGTAAAATTAAGACATTTAAGAAACTTGGAGTATATTCTATTAGTAGAAAATAGGACAATGGATTTGAAAGTGGTTTGGGAAAAAGAGGAGTCAGGTTTTAGACATGGTGATTTGAAAGGGACATCTGGTCTGTGTTGGAAGAATACTCGGCTGTAGCTCAGGAAAGTGGAAGAAAATGGAACTAGATTAGAAAATATCCTGTGTGAGAACTATTGAAAGCTAGAAGTTGAGAAAAGAGAAAAGTCTAAAGGATTCTGTATTGGGAAGTACTGATAGTAGAGGGTAGGAAGAGGTAGGAGGAAATAGCAGGAGAAAAGGAGTCTACGCTGTTGTTTAGGTTTTTCCTTAATCTACATTCCTACAATTAGATTTGCTGATTTAGAGGACATGAATTTTGCTTTGCCGTGTAGTTCCAAATTGGGGGCTAAGGATTCTGGTAGTGTGTGAGCTTGTCTGGACGGGATGGTCCAGAGTGCTAATTGCTAAATAGTATTATAATGTATGAGTATGCAGTAAAAAGTATTCTTTTACTACAAGTGACATGTAGTAAAAGTAAATATCCATACAGCAATGGTGGAGGAAAGGAGAATATAGGAGCAGATGGCTTTTGTAATATAGGGACAAGGGAGATCATGGAACTGAACAAAAATATATGAACACATATGGGCCTAATGCACAGTGATTCTTGGATAGCATTTACCTCTAGCGAAGGAGAAATGGGAAAAGAGGTATCAGCTTTATCAGAATCTTCAATGCTTTATTAATTAATTTTTTAAAAAAGAGAAATCTGAAAAATATAGAAAAATGTTACCATCTGTCAAATATGAGCAGTGATCGCCTTATTACTTTAGGTTGAATCCCTTTCTGTTTGAAATATGTATTTAAACAAGAGTCAGAAAATTTAGGGTAAAAATGGAAGATAAAGAAAAAAAGTTTTAAAATATTAGTTCAATTCCAAATAAGTTTAAGCATGGATAACACTATTTTTCTTATGTTTTTCTCTTTAACACGAGTAATTAAAAATGAGGTAAGTCGATTAGACCAATAACATTTGGAAAGAAGAGGAACATGTTTGCTATTAATATTTTTAAAAAGAGTGTTTTGAGTTAGGTCAGTCATTTCATTACTTTTCTTATGAGTGCAAAATTTCTTTCTCCAAAACTTCTAAATCTGCTGTGTTTAGCAGCACAGAGTTCTGAAATGTTAGTGAATTTTTCCTTGTTTGTTTGTTTGCCCCAGTTCATGAACTCAGACCTTTTCTCTTCAATATTTTGCTTCTGAACAACTTATTCTGATACTCTCATCACCTGAGGGACCAGACCCTCAGAAAGTTTTCCTTATGTGGATTCAGCTGATGAATTTCCACAAAAAAGGTGACATTAAACATTGATCCACTTGTGTAAAGTGATTCTATCAGTTATATAGCATTTGGTGCTTCCAGTAAATTGATGCAAACTTCATTAAAGAAAATGACAGATGGCATATGGCTGCAGGCAAAATGCCAGTCCACATGATGAATCCTACTGTGTTGTAGTCCAGGATAAACAATGTTTTTAATCACCTTGAAAAAAATCTGTCGCATTGATTTGTCTACAGTTACCAGGTAATTATAATTGTGTAGCTAGTTTCTTTTTAGCTTAAAAAAATAAATAAAAATAAAAGGTGGCAACAAATAGGCATTTGGTTTGGGTTTATATTGCAAGATGGATGGCCTAAGAAGATTTTATGACCCTTGCCTGACATGATGAGGTTTCTGCTTGCATGATGTTACAATAGACTGACCACGAAGCCCTGCTTCATGTGCTCTTCTTGAGTTGTTTGGGTATTACTTTGAGAATTGGAAGGCCTGGGGCTGCAAAAACTGATTATGAAAATTTTCTTTGCTTGACGACATGAGCAACTCTGCGAGGCAGATACATTTCTATGGACTGACTGCAGACAGGTTTCAGTCACAGGTTGTGTTGCATTCCTTTTGAGGGTGGGTGTCTAAGAAAATTGAATTTTAAGAGGATAATTACAGTCCTGGCAAATTCCGAGGTTCGCTTTATTATACATTTTTTAAGAAGTTAAAACAATCTCCATCAGCTTTTAAATAATGTACTTTTCTGGTCAATTTATGTGCAGAATATGGTCCTACAAATATATTGTTTAATGTCCCCAAATAGAGATTCAGATATCTAAGGAATAAAAATGATTTCTGTTTATAGAAAGTAGAACTAGATCCTATTTTCAGTACATGGAATTTACATAGTTAATTTTAGTTAGTGGTTCATATCAGACTTCTTTTCAAGCAACAGTAGTTGCCTCTAGCTAATTAAATGGAAGAATGTTGAAGGCTATTCACTGTTTGGGCAGAAATTCAGGAGAACCAAGCACAATCTGGGTTCCCTAACAAGGTAGTAAGACACTTGTCGTACATCTCCCTGTAGTCATAGTCTAATTAGGGCACCCCACTGCTGGCTCTGCATGCACTGGGCATTTGCTTTGGCTGTGCTGGGGTTCTACTCTGCCAAAGATAATTTCCCAACTATTCTCAAATCTTTCCACAATTCTCCAGCACTGCAAAGTTCTAAGCAGGACTCTTTGATTGGCTAAGTTTGGGCCTTGTGCCAGTTCTCTGGTTGCCTGATCTACTGGCTTCTTAGTGAGAAATGAAGCCTCTTTCCCACCAGAGTCCACACAGTGGAGGATCTCTTCCAGTTAGGAAGGGAGTTGTATTGCTGGACATCCAAAGAATAAAGAACATACAGGGACCAACAGGAGTGCATGGCAATGGAAATTCTCTGCTAAATCATAACTTTTTTTCTGGTTTATTTTTCTCTTTGTTTTTGATAACCATAAACATATGAAGTAAATAATACTATTGTTAATATCCCTAAGCTCCACACTTGGTGTAGATCTGACCTTTATTTCAGAATTTTTCCCACTACAGCAAAGGCACAGTTATTATTGTTTCTGAATTGCCTGCCAGCCTCCTTTTTATGTACACATTTCTGATATTTTCAAGTTTAGAAAAAGGCCGACAGTTGCCTTATTGTTCAACCGTATTTTTAAATCAGCTTCATTTCCCTCTTCTTATTTTGCCATGAGCTTTACAATGAATAAATATTTACTAAGGATTTCTGTATTAAGTTGCAAGAGCTGCCATTACAAAATACCACAAACTAAGTGGCTAGACAATAAAAAGTTGTTTCACACTTATGAAGGCTAGAAGTCTGATTAAGGTTTTGGCAGGGTTGGTTCCTTCTGAAGGCTATGAAGAAGAACCTGTTCTGTGCCTCTCTCCTAGCTTCTCTTGGGTTGCTGGAAATAACTGGCATTACTTAACTTGTAGAAGCATCATCCCAATCATTGCCATCATCTTCACGTAGTATTCTTCTCGTGTGTACATCCATGTACAAATCTCCCTTTTATAAGGACCTCAGTCAGATTGGATTAGAGCCCACCCTAACAGCTTTTTTTTTTTTTTAACTTTATTAACTCTACAAAGACTGTATCTCCAGAGTAGGTCACGTTCTGCAGTACTGGAGTTAGGATTCCAACATCTTTTTGAGGAGAGCATAATTTATCCTATGAAAGTTCTGCAATAGCTAGCTCTTCAAGGTGAGTTGTTTGACATATTGAATCATTTCTGAAGTTTTTAAAAAATTGTTAAAATCAATGAATATATAATTGGGCAGACTTAGATGACCATTGTGGGTTATACACACCTAAATTTCAGGGCTAAAATTAACAAAATGGTTTCTTAGAGGAAATTCAAGGAATTACTGTATGCCCTGTTTCAGGTTGAAGAAATTTCTTTCTATTCCTAGCTCATTGAGTGTTTTATCACGAAAGGGTGCTGGATTTTGCCAAATACGTTTTCTGCATCTTCTGAGATGATCATGTGATTTTTGACTTTTATTAATGTGTTATATATTACATTGATTGAATTTCATATGTTAAGCCAACCTTGAATTCCTGAGATAAGTCTTCTATTTGGTTGTGGTTATACTTCTTGTTATCAGCTGCTAGATTTGATAAATTCGTGAGGATTTTTAGATCTGTTTTCATATAAGATTTTGGTCTTTAGTTTTCTTTTCTTTCTTTTTTCGTTTTCTTTCTTTCTTTCTTTCTTTCTTTTTTCTTTTTTTTTTTTTTTGCAATGTCTTTGTCTACTTTTGCTATCAGGATTATACTGGCTGTGTACAATGAGCTGGGAAGTGTTTCCTCATCTATACTTTGGAAGGGTTGGTAGTAATTCTTCAAATGTGTAGTAGAATTCACCAGTGAAGCTATCTAGGTCTGGGCTTTTCTTTGTGGAAACTGTTTTTAATTACTAATTCAATCACTTTATTTGTTACAGGTTTATTTATATTTTCAGTTTCTTCTTGATTCTGTTCAGTAGTATGTATTTTGTATGTTTCTTTCATCTAAGTTACCTAATTTGTTGATATACTGTTGCTCATAGTGTTCCCTTAAAATCTCTTTTATTTCTGCAAAATCAGTTGGAAAGTCCCCTCTTTTATTTCTCATTTTAATAATTTAAGTCTTTTAGTTTTTCTTTGTCAGTTTAGCTAAAAGTTTGTCACTTAAAAGATTTTTTTTCAGATAATGTACTTTTGGATTTGTTGATTTCCTCCTATTCAAATGCATTCTCTATTTCATTTAGTTCTGCTTAAACCTTTATTATTTACTTTATTTTGCTTTGATTTGGGTTTAGTTTGCTCTTCTTTTTCTAGTTTCTATCAGATCTTCTTTATGGATATGCTCTAAAGTACTAGAAAATTTAGACAAATTCTGGTTTCTTTCTGTATTGCATTAATTATCAGTGAAATACTAGTGTAATAACTCCCAGACAGATTTAATGGAGGCTGCTTATTTAAATGAGTAATTTAGATCTCTTGCAAGAAAACATTTTACTGAATATATAAATGTAACCAAAAGGACATCTTTAAAAACAGGGGCAGTTAGATTCTAAATTTATTTATTATATTCTCTCAAATTTCTTTCCAAGGGCTCTGATGGAAGATAGTGTTATTTGATGTAAAAATGGTTTAATTTTTGCTTATATTACATGCATTCAATGCTACTGCACTTTAAAAATACTTAAGATACTATTCAGCATTAGATAAAGTTTTTGAGCTTTAAAAAAACTTTGCAAATTAAAGGTTGTAAATGGAGCTTTTGCAATCTTTTAATGCAAAGCAGTTGTTTTTATTTTCCAATAAACTGGTAGAAAGAACATTCATGACATTCTTAGTCTTTCTCTTAAATATTTTAGTGTTTTCCAAAAAAAGATAAAATTGAAAACAAACAACCCAATTAAATACTGTTTTTAAAGCAGACAGTATTCTAAGTAATTGAAGTTGATACAACAACAGCAAACATTTGTGAAATCGTTGAACAACCCTTAGAATATATTCCGTTAGGTTATGACCTATTTTTTGTAGTTTCATGAAAATTTCTTTATCAAATAGTCTATAGTTCAAGTATTGGAAATTATCTAAACGTGCGACTTTGTGTCATAAGAATTTATAGATTACAATATGTGGTGTATTTAAAATAACCTTTGTATTTAAAAAAAAATATTAAAATCACCCAAAGAAAATAAATATTGTTACTTTAGAAGACAGAATAAATACATCAAAACCAAAACCAGGATTAATATCTAATGGACTGGGACAGTTTCTCTTACCTATGGGGATAGACATCTTGAAAAGTTAAGGTTCTTTAGTATTATAAGTTTGTATGTCTATCAATTTGGTTGCCTGTTTCTTCATTTGACTATTGCAGAAGGTAGAAAAGGTCCTATCAGAAATGTAATGAAAATGGGAAATGTAATTTAAAGTACAGGTCAAAACTTTTACACAAAATTGGTATAAAACGTGTACACAGAAATTCATTCTAAACAGCCAATAGTAGATATATTCCTGAATAGATGTCTTGAGGACCATCTGCAATAAGTAGGACAATTGACATTTAACATGTACTAAGAGCTTCTAATTTAATGGAGACATTGAAGCACCTTTTGTAAAGAGAATTATGTTTTCATAATGTAAAAGATCTAATCATTTTAGGAATGCATATTTTTTAAATTAAAATTTCATAAAGCAGCCATAACTGTACTTATTTGTTTGTTTTAATTTTGGTAATTTATGACTAGGAGATAAGTTTTTTTAAGTAGAGAGAAGCCCCATTTTACCCTTCATTTATTCTAAGTATTGTCTGTAAGCTAAATTTGGCAGGTGGGCAGCACATCATAGGTCAACCACTTTGTTCCTTGCCTTGCTGATACAAAAGTAAAAATATTTCATAGTGAAACAAGAGTTGGCTTCAGAGAAACTCTGTTCTATGTCTTTTAAAATGGTCTTCTTATGATATTCTTTTAGAAAATGAGCATTTGCCTTCCCCATACCACAAGAGTGAAAAAAATGACCTATTCTAGAGAGCTCAAAGTCAAATTAGTCCTGTGAGTCAGTCTGGAAGGGAGTGAGAGTAAGTTTGTGGAAATTGAGCAGCCAAAGACCCAGTGTCTGAGAGAAGAGGCAGAGTGGTTGGAACATACTGAGCATGATTGCAAAACTGTAAGGACTTCGCAGCCATAAAGCCACAGTTATAACTTTAAGGGAAGTACAAGCTCTAAAACCTGTCTCAAAACAAAGTTGAACCTTGAGAGCAAAAGCTGGGAGGGACTCAAGGACTATCATAAGCTACACATAAGGGAAACAGAACACAGTAAATAAATGGAAGAAGAGAAAGAAACATGAAGGTAAATTCAGAGGATATCATGTAGAAAGTAACAGAAGCAATGAAACAAGGAAAGATCAGAGGTCACTTTTGCTCTTCTGTCAGCAAAATCCATATAGTAAAAGAAGTGGACTGTAAGTAAGAGCAGAGATATCTGAAGATTTCCTACTAGATTAATTTGAAGAACACAGAAGCAGACAACAGAAGAACATAATCAAAAACTAAGAACGAGGCTAACATGATGTAATTAACCCTGGTGGATCACAGAATTCTTACCAACTCCTAATGAGGATAGACTAACACTAACATAGAATTATGCTTGCAAATAATTTAAATACAGACTGGAATTTGTTTTTATTTAATCAATAGTGTAATTTGGTTATTATTTCTAAAATTCAATTTTTAAAAATCTTATTCAAATATATTAGGAGTAAAAATTGTTGAATCTGGAAGCACTAAGTCTATTAAAAGGTTGCTATATGTATTAGGATAATGTTAGATGCTGTAACAAATAACCCCCAAATTTCAGCAGCTTAATACAATAGAGTTTTATTAGGTTCTCATATCACAGCCCTATGTGGATTGGTGTTCCTGTTTAACAGGAGTTAGGGGCAGATCTGCTACACACAGTTACTTAGAAATCCAGGCTGATGAAGGCTTTCCTACTATCAGTGCATGGCTTCCATGATTACTCTGGACATTAATATCTTTCTGGCTGAAGGGGTAAAGACATGAAGAACATACAGGGAAGCATTTATGATTTTTCCTCATGTTTTCTTGGCCAGAATAAAACCACAGGACCACACTAAACTGCAAGAGAAACTGAGAAGTGTCCAACCAAGTACCCAGAAAGAAGGGAGATAGAGATTTTGGTAAATATTAAGGTTCTGCCTGGTACAGGCAGTTGCTGGATTCATGTAAGGGGCTGTGATTCCATGTCTACCTCTACCAAACACCCTTGAAATACTGGGTTTGGGGTAGGCTCCTAAATGGGTTACAAAGTTGACTCTTGAATAAATGTCTACTTTTTGTAGACCTGGAAATAATCGAATGTTGTTGGACAGAGTCAAATTTTGCTAAAACATAGATTTCTTCTATCTTTTACTATATTCTAATCATTGTGGTTTATATAACTCATTCATATAAAAATAGGACATATCAGTGTGTATCTGATCATATAATTGGTATTATTCACTGATTCTATCCTTATAAAGTAATTTTTATGAAAGAACTAAAAATGAAACATTTCTTTGAAAAACAATTATTCCTAATTAAAATAATATATTCAGAATATAATTAGAACATATATGTGTATGTATATATACATAAATATATCTACACACATACACATGTACTTCAGTATGTGTATGTGTTTGTCTGCCAGTGTATGTAACTAAAGAAAGTCCTGTAGAGTTGAACTTCACAACAGTAGAGCTAAACCCATAATTTGTTTGCTATTTCATGGACTTTGGAATCATTTGGTTTTAAATTTTGGTAATGCCATTTAATATCTAAATCACCCTTAAACAAATTACTCGACCTCTTTAAGCCTCAGTTACTTTGTGTTTACAATAAGAGTAATAATAGCTATTAATCAAACTGGGTGATTATATATAATAAAATGAGATTATGAATAATCTCATTTATATATAGATAGATAGATAGATATACTATTTATATATAGTAAGAAGTTTAACATACTCTCCAGAGCTCCCATAACACAGAAAAAAAATAAATGCAGATAGACTAAAAAAATAGATAGGAAATATACTTACTGGCTGCTGAGGTTTAGTAGTTTTATTCATTTACTCATTCCTTGCATAAACACTGTTAGACCCTTAATATGTACAAGCTCTGAGCTATGGTGGGCACAAAAAATATTAAGGCAGCTTAATTTTTGTTAAAGCATTTACTACCTGATTATGGGAACTCTAAAAGTCATAGGAGAAATGCTACAAAGTGATATATTGTTTTAAAATAAGGAAAATCATTTCTTGGAAGGGAGGGAATTTAAGAAAATGTTTTGGACATTTAAAATTCCCTGGCTTTTAAACTGGCTCTTAAAATCAGAATTTAAAGAAGTAGATAGACGAAGGAGAGCCATTCCATACAGAAAGAAGAACAAACATTCCATTCAGAAAGAAGAGGAGAGGCAAGAAAACGCTCAGGATATATTTAGGCAAAATTAAGGAATAAACAATGAGTACTGTGAGGTCGAGTTGGAAAGTCAAGGCATTGAAGCCATTCTATAGTTGAACTTTATTCTGTAACGAAATTGTATAAAGATTAAAGGTGAAAAAGGAGCAGCAGAATAACATCTATGACCTTGAATATTTTACTTGACCTTTCCACCATCCATTTTTCTCCCATAGACAGCAAATGGATGGGACCAAGATTCCTTCCTGCCTTAACACTCTCAGAGCCTTCACTGATATTGCATTCTCTAGAGTCATTTTTGTTCTAAGTCTGTTGAAACATCCCTTTTCTCTTTGTTGGACCTACCCCAGTGCTGTTTACCTGGGCTCCACCGAATACGTTGTCATATCCTTCAGACTCTGGGTTTTGCTTCTTTCCTGGTCTCCCTTTCATCCCTTGTGATGGGGATATATTTACATGAGATATATTTCATTCATTCACAGAGGCATTCTGCCTACCCAGATCTCCAGCTCCTGACTCACTCCATTGGTAATGTCTTGATTCTTCCTTGGGCCTCTTCCAATCTCCTTTATTGTACTTTTTCCACCCAAATTGTTTCTCTTCTAACTTGTGGTTGTGTTTTTCTATTCGTCTGGTACTTCCACTTTTCTAAAAGAGTAGAAGTGAAAATATCATCAGAGAAACAAATAAGCAAGAATTACTGGCGAAAAGTGATGCCTTTATAAGAATAAAATATTGTTTGCCACTATATATAAAGTATAATTAGGGGGTAATACCCCTTGTTTCTTGTTAGAGTTGTAAGGATAGTTATGTCTGCATTTTGTTCAAGGTCAGCAGCAGCAATGACAGGGTTATGATGTCACATTTACTTATAGCCTGCATCTCTTTCCATGAATGAGATTTAGTAGAGATATCATTGAGTATACTAATTAATTTTTTTGTTGAGAGTAAATAAATATATAATATGCCAAAATAGTATTCAATAATGCTCTTTTGAAACTAATATCAGAATTTACACTTCTTGAAAAAAGGTATTTTCTATTATTGTCTCCAAGTACATATATTATTTCTTGTGTAAGTACTCTCAGGAATTGAAACAAAACTGCTTTTTAAATTTAATCCAAAATATTCTGTAAAGCTTTCAGTCTCTGTCTCTCTAATCATAGCCTGCAGTATTTGTTAATTCAATGAACATTTTCGGGTGCTGTGGAGAAGAAATAGATTAAGATCAGCCATTGAAAAGTCCATGGAAAAGGAGGTTGACACATAAATATATTAAGTGCATGCAATGTGGTAAGTACATGGTCCAGGAAGGAGTGATCAATCTACCTAGTCATTGCGGGTGCTTCGCAGAGAAGGTGATGTGCAGAGTAGATCTTGAAAGATAGAGTTTGCTGGATCAAAAATGGAGGAAAAGTAACCCAGACATAAGGGGAAAAAAGCAAAGACAAAGAAGGAAAATAGGAGATGGTGCAAAATTAAGTATGGTTTGAGGGTGAGTCTAAGATGATGTGTGATGAGAGAAGACATGGGAGGGATTGATAGGGAATAGATGGTAAAGGGCTTTCTATAACCCTCCAAAGAGTTTGGATCTTGGTTCTTGATTTCCATTAGTTTGTTGTTTGTCTGCTTTAGTATTTGTTTTTTATTCATTATTTTTGGAGGACTCTTCCCTTTAGGAATCTGCTGAAGAGCTCAAGGCCTTCCCTCAAGAGAAACATGCATACATAATCACTTTTGCATACAAGCACGTTCATGAACTTGGAAGCCAAGTTATAAACCACTGCTAAAAGTCACTAGAAACCATTGAAAGTTATTGAACAACATGATCAGAAGAATAATTTTAGAGAGTGAACACTTACAGGAATATGAAAATATATTGAAAGGGATGAGACTTGAGTTAGGGAAAATAGGGATTTATTGTAATGTTTCAGCTAAGGTTTACAGTAAGGTTTCAGCAAACATTTGTTTTTAGTATATGTGCTGCCGAAGCGAGCACAAACATTTGTTTTTAATCTGAGTCCTGCTTTGTATGTGTTAGTTTGCCTATCAAGGAGACAATGCTACAGGAGTTAAATAGGTGAATGGTGATGTCATTTACTAAAGTAATGATTTCAGGTAAAAGGACAGTTTAATGAGGAAGGATGAGAAATTCAGTGGCATGATAAACTTGAAGTGCCTATAGATTATGACACTGCAGATATGGGTCAGCAGGTCAAAAAAGAAATCAGAACTGAAGATTTTTAAAAATATTCTGGATGATTACATAGAGGTGATAGATTTAATAGTGTGAGGGGATGAGACCTCAGCAGCAAAAGACCATAGTTAAGAAGAGCTGGAGGTGTCAGGCTGGAGACTTGGTAGGGTTTGTTCCGTCTCAGGAATTTCAGCCTTAACTCTCCTCAAGTATTGCTCCCTGTTGGTACCAGGTTGGTGAACGCTCAAGCCAGTGAGAAAAGAGGGTTTCTCTCTAACAGTGAAAGCCTGCCCAGGGCTTTGAATCTGGGTAAGTAAAAGAATGAAGAGGACGGTAAATTTTCAGGAATTATTTGATGGATGTTGTTAGGTCACAAGCTTGACATTCATAAAGCTAATGGGCCTATCTTTTGTTTCAAGCTGCCTGAAGTTGGGTAAATTATTGCCTGAATTAGAAGTTTGACTCTGGCACTTGTTACTTACGTGTCTGAGCCGAAGTTTTTCCATCTGTAAAATGGGAGTAGACATACTCTTATTTTTAAACCGACAAGCAGAGGAAATGAGGTAACCTATATAAAATACCTGTCATAGTTCTTGTTTATGTTGCTGTTATGTGCCATTGAGTTGGCTCTGACTCCTGACAATGCTATAAATGAATGATGCTCTGTTTATAAGAGCTGTTTAATAATTAGTTTGACTTGGAAACTTCTTCATCTACCTTTTTCCTTAATGTTTCTAAGAAACCTTCAAGTTCTAAATAATCAATGAAAAAACTACTCTGATTTTCAAACCTACCAGTGTTTTTACCTATCTGAAAAGACAGGAATTGAAAACCTTGTTTTAGAGCTATATTTATGTTTAGCTAATTTACTTTTCTTCCTCAATGACTTGTCGCTATGGGATGAAACATAAAATTGTATTGTAGTCACTTTAGAAAGTTTGACCTCTTTGGAAATTAAAAAGTAATTACATATCTTAGACTAACTGCCTTATTCGAGTGCCTAGTAGAGTGACCGCTCAAAAGATTCTTGGACATGTATTATTTTCTTGAGAACCTCCAGAATTCTAGCCAGATCACGCTAATAAGAATCGCATAGCCTCATCAAAGTCCCACTGATCTCTTTTCTATACTTCTAGATATTAAATGAAACTCTCTTGGGAGTGTGTTTGAGTTGGAATGGGGGATCTCAGAAGTCATTTAATCTAACTACTTCATTTTATGGGCCACAAACTATTCATTTTAAGTTTAGTGTACTCTAGCACTGATGATCACATTTTCTCCTCTATTCTAATATTATAATTGAAAGAATCTCAGCCATGTGCATCTCACTACATATTAATATAGAGTCCAGATTGTAGGGAGAATCAGAAACTTGAATTGGGGAAAGGAGATTGGGGAGCAGAATTACAGTGTGTTATATGGTACTTCAAGCCCTCGAGGGAACTGTAATTAATGTGTGCAAGGAAAACACTGCAAGGAAACTAATTTAAAGAACATACTGAAACAATTTTCCCCTGGCTTTCCAAAATAAATAAAGAAAAAAAAGAAATCACCATCAAGCTTTGAGGAAGCTCGAAGAATTACAGCAGAAAGGAAATTCGTTGAGAGACCAAGCTGGGGCTGGTAATAATAGATGGTTAGGATGTAAAGCCTCTTTTAAATGTTGGCTTCTTCCGCTATTTGTCAGAGCTCCATGGTCCCCGATTCATTCAGTAGGCATTTCACATGCATGTCACTTTAATTATGGGCCACAGCTTGGTTACAGCCCACTGACTGCTCTTTCTTTGCATCTTGGTAACTCAGTCTTCACACCAGTTGATATCCCACTAGCCTTTCCTTCCTTTTCTCTTCTCCCTCCTCCTTATGCCCTTTTTTATAATCCTAAATGTGTTAGGTGACTCCAGAGTTTGGAATGTCTTGTGATTGCATGTCACTTGATGTGAATGCTGTGAATTTCTTAGTGCAAAGCCTTTCCAACTTTTTGTCTACAAACCATAAAAATAAATTTTTACATCTAATCCAGTACATACATACCTATGTAATTGAATGTTCTGAACAATGCATGAAAAAAATGCTATGTGTGATATGCATTAATACTTTTGCTTCTCTTCAAATCTATTTGATATATTTTGGGAAACCTGTGCAGGCCGAGATTAATTAAAGACCATTTTTCCCTCAGTTTTCAATCACAGCAAATGTGCTTCACAAGATGAGGTCTTCAAACCTTCTACAACAAATCATTTGGATTGTCTGGTCCCAAACTTTACCTGAGATGTACTGAATCAGTGTCTATACTGGCCAGTTGATTTTTTTTCTCTATCTATCCATAGCGAGAGCAAGGGCTCTTATCTCTGAATTCTCCTTTCTTTTTGCTGAACAAGGAGAATTATAAGCTGGTTCAGAAGGTACCAGAAACATTGAACATCTAATAATAGTAATAAGGAAGGTTATATCCTGAGTACATTATATGAATTAAACCTCACAGCAATGTCATATGTGCTGTATTTGTCACTGAGATTCTTAGATTGTACCCTAACTTATGATATGCTGCAGGAAGATACGTTAGAGGTAATTTGGTCCCAGCTCTTACTGAGCACCCACCCCTGGCTCTGGTGACTTGATAATTACGCTTCTTCCACTTGTCCTTCAGCCTTAGGGAGGAGGAAGGGTAGCAGCTTTCTGCTGTTGCTCTCTCTGACTTTGACTCATTGTCTCCTGTGAGGCTAGCATCACTTACTTCACCTGAATAACCAATTTAATCCATACTTTTCAAATCTACACTTTCAAAAGAATATAATTCAAATACTTTAAATACAGCAAACTCAACACTTAGTGATTATTATGTCATATAACAAATGCTTTTACAGATTATTAAGTTCATTGTATCCAAATATTCAAATAGTTCTGACCAATGCATAATACAAAGGTATAATTTAAATTATATGTTTAGAGCTAAATGGCCTTCAAAAGACATTACTAAGGAAACTTTGCCAAGTTTCTTGTTGGGGCATGCCAACCAGTTTTCAAGGGAATTTTCTAGCATTTTCCCCAAACACATGCCAATGCAAAGGGAGATGATAGGCAAGAAATGAATCTCAAAGGGTAACTTCAGAGGATATTCCATCAAAGCCAAGTTGGGACTATTGGACAAGCAGAGAAGTGGAGGGACAGAGGGATCAACTTATGTGAAGGCCAAAACGCATGCAAGATAATGGTGTCTTTAAGAGCTAGTACTGGATGAAGGTAAAACAATGCAAGATGAGACAAGGAAGGACTGAATTAAGTTGAGGAGATATTTACAAACTCACAATTCAGGTTTGCTGTCCTCTCACCCCCATACTCATCCGTTTATGGAGGAGATCTGTCAGGTTCTCATGGTAGGAGCTCCATCCATGTCCTCAGGTAAAGAAACTTTCCTGAGACAGACAAGCCTCAGATGGCTTGGGCCTTGCACTTGGCTCCAGCACATAGAGTATCTAGAGCTACTCAGCAGGATGGAAGCCCAAATCCTCTCTCTGTTTTATAGCCCAGTTCAGTTAGGAAATAAAGATGAAAGTGAGGATTAGGGGGTTGTGATAGCTATGAGAGCAAAGGCTGTGTATGAATGTGTGTGCATGTGTGCATGCATGCACATAAGTGTATCTTACGTACATATGTACATTCTATCAAGTGTATCTTAGAGCTAAATGGCCTTATGTACATATGATAGAATGATCTGTGTTTAAGCCAAGAGACTAATAAATTAGATGAAAATGCTAATTTATTTTTTCTTCTTGCTATTCTTCACCTGCTGTATGTTTTTCCTAGTCCTTGAACCATCGGGCTTTTGGTTACTATGATTGTTATAATACTTAAAGAAGTACCATTTATGTGTGGACCATAGTTTATACCTCAGAAATTTTCAATATCCCTAGTTATGTATTATTTTTAACTTTTTATTAACATATAAAAACATTCCATATGAGAGACTATCCCTAAACGTACTTTTGCACCTGCCCCTCCCCCACCCTATGGCAGACTAATTCATAGTGTGTTTCTTCATAGTTATTTGGAATATCTGTACTGTAACCTTATCCTATTTAACTCCGATAGGATACTTCAGAGTCTGCATCATGGACCATCCTGAGGAAACATCAACCAGCATCTAGGACTTAAATACAGCTTGGTCTCAGGCCCATCTTGGGCCATAGTTCCAGGCGCTGCTAAGTGGCGCTAGAATCATTCCCGTTTACCTGGTTGTAAATATCTCATACTCTAAGCAATTTACAGCCTTCCTCACATAAGAAATGTTTCTGAAAGGCAATTCCCCAAGCCCAGCTCTTCTGGATATCTTTGCTTCAGCTCGGAAGCACTCTTTGTTTCTGAAACACGAAGAGCTGTTGTATTCTCAGTTCCCTTACTTAGTGCAAATATGCCAGGAATTCAATGTTATAACTGATCTCAATTGGCATGTTTCATTCCTGCCACAGACTTGAGGGAAGCATCATGAAGATTTATATTATTAAAGATTGTACTGTTAAGGAGTAGGGAAGTAAATGTGTCAAAGAGAGTCTCCTTCAGAATATTTGGTATGCGGTTGTAACATGTTTTTAAGCTAATTTAGACCAATGTTTGCAAAATTCGGAACTTAGAACTCCAGACCGTGGTGGCCAAAGTTACTGACCTTGCTGTGAACAAGTTAGATAAATTGCTAAATACACAAGCTTTGGGATTAAGGGAAATAAAGCACCATCCAAATGTCTTGACAAAACATCCTCCTGCAATGTGATTCTCCTAACAAACCATAAAAAATCAATTAGAGATTGAGCCACACATTTCAGTATTTAAAGAGTTTCAGACTAACTGGAGATTTGACAGCTACAAAAATTTTATTTTTATAAGCATTTATCTTAAAAAGTAGAAGGACATTTCCTTTCTCTATATCTATACAATATTTGGTTTTTAAAAAAGTAAAGCTTCTCTTCAGTTTTTGCTGGCATATGCTGTTTAACTCATTCATGCAGTCAGACTCATCCAGAAATTAATTCTCTTAATGCATGTCATATTTCATGTTGTATTGGTTGCTTTTGCACATTCTGAAGAAAATAGGAAGGAGAATGTTTTTTTCTTTTCAAATTTAATTTGTGTCTGCATATGATAGAGAAATATAGAATGCTATACTCTCAAAAGACAAAATCTAAGATGGCAGCAGATATGACTGATTTTTACAAAGTCCCATTTTATGTAATATGGGGAGTAAGGTACGCATGATTGGATTAAAGCTTTGTGTTTTTTAAATCTCTTTCTATACTTACTTTATAACCATAAAGAAATGAAGCTATTTTTGTAGAAAGTCTTATTGCAAATGTGTGTGCATGTTTGTGTGCAATTTGTAAATTTAACTTTAGGATGATATAACAATAAAGTAGAATTGAATTTGGACCCCCAGCCCTTAAGAGTTTCAGGAAAGCACACATGTGAAAATATAAGACATGACAGTGAAATAGGCACTGACTCTAATGGCATTCTTGGTGTCTTCGAAAGATTGCCACCAGATGAAGTTTAATGTGTCAAAATGGCAACTCCAAATAAGAGAAATGTGAGAAGTTCAAGGAACAGAAACTATTTGGGGTAGATGATTTGAATATCTTCCAAAACCTTCAAGAAGCATTAAGCTCAAGCTCAGCCCTTTATCTTTGACAAATACCACACCGCGTATCTGCTTGTTATTTTGTGGTCCTGTTGCTCCTGTCAGCTTGTTAAATGGAACTCTGGTTTCAGCCGAGAGATGATAATGTGGTAATCTCTGGGCTCTGTTTGCCTCGGCTTCCAGAGGAGCCTCTCTACTGACAGTGAGGCCGCCCAGTGCCAAGGGTAAGCGCTGGCAGCTGGGCTGATGGATAGCAGCCTGTACCAGCAGACTGAAAATGTTCTTTTCAGATCTTTAGGTTGGAACTTGAGCTTTACTTTGAAAAGTTTTATGTCCACAGCACGGATCACAAAATAAATTACTAAACCAATTGCTTTGGGAGCTTCCAAGCTGTGATATGAAGGTAGCTGAGAGTCATCATTCTTGATGAAATTCAAAGGAGCAGCTTCAGAAATTTTGTTCATCAGAGGTAGCGTGGGCAAACCCCGAAGAGTATACGAGTCTGCAGATCTACGGCAAATGGGTCTTATTTATAAGCAGTAGATGAGGTAAAAAGCAATTAATTTCAGGAAAGAAAGAACTGTGCCTTTTTGAGTTCTGACTTCTTCATATTAATTGGAGGGAAAAGGGTACCTTATTTAATGGGATTGTATATTCCCACAAAGAAATATTTGTAGTGGAAGAGAAAAATACAGTTCCTTTTCTCTGTTGAAGTTCCTCACCCTGCAGTGTCCTCTTTATTTTCCCACCAGACTACAAAGGAAAACAACCAAAGCCAGCATCCTAGAATACAGGGTTATAATTTCCAGATGGGTCAGAATCCCCCTCTCTTTACTAATTGGGGAGCTGAACTGAGCAATCAGACCTCTCCTTTGATAGTACCCCTAGAATACCAAAGCTGATAAAATTAAAGATGTTTTATACTCCCCCATGCACCCCAAAGCTTCAGAAACTCTAAGGGGATTCTGGATGGGGATGGGGATGGGAACTTGAAGGGGTGGGAAACTCATAGGTTAAAAACACGAACTTTGGAGAGAGACAGACCTAAGTTCAAAATGGGGTTCTACTGTTGACTAAGAGTATGGCTTAACAAGTTACTTGGAATTCAGGCCTTCTACTTACTCATTTGTAAAACAGAAATGATCATAATCACCTCATAGAATTGTTGGAAACATAAAAAAAAAAAAGATAAATTGAGGGATGAAGTATAGTCATGTCTGCTGCTTTGAAATGGATAAAAATAAAACAGATGGATATATATAGATTGATAAATAGTTGATATATCATAAAACAAATACAGCAAAATGTTAACAATTATAAATATAGATAGTGGGTATATGAGTGTTTACATAGAATTCTTTCAACTTTTCTTTGTGTTTGAAAACATTTTAAGAGGAAGACATTTAGAAGGGCAATTCTTTTCAGTGCAAGTACAATTCTTATGCCCATTACTTCTACTTACATTCCCAAAAGGAAGTCACATGGTCATACTGAACTTCAAGGGAGGCTGGAAAAAAGTCGTTTTTATGGATCACTGTGAGCCCAGCTAAGGTTTAGGGATTCTGTTTCTAAGGAAGAAGGGGAGAAATAGGAGTCTCTGCTAGTCACACAAATTTAGCTCTTTCTTGACACATCCTAAGTGCTAAATAACAGATGGGGCAACTATAACATTAAGGAAGAAAAGGAATGGCTGCCATTTCTCTACCTCCTCCGGGTGGTGTGGACTCCCAGTCTCGTCATCCTTCTCTGAGTGACCCAGCGGCTTTGTTTCTTTCATCCCTGTTCAGCTCTTTTTGCATTCCTGTGGCAGTGTGTTACTCCACCCTCCATTGTGTATCCTTGATTCTCTCCAGGATCCCTCTCTGTGGAGCCTGGGGTTAGCTTTTGTAGGACATGGGGGTCTCTATTCTTCTATGTATTTAAGCTCAAAAGTGCTTCCTTATGGCAGAATTTTCTTAAAAGTCTCTAGTGTTGTTAACTCGTTGAAACCACTGCAGCATAAAGACAGCTGATTGTTCCATTATGGGTCCCAGATGAGGAAGCCTGTTGTTCTGGTTCCTTGGCATTGCCTCCTTGGTGGGTATTTCCCCGGAGGCAATCAGGGAGGCTTCTCTGATAGAGCAGGCACTTGGCCTTTGATTTCCATCCAGGGAACTTCTTCCACCTGCCTGTGGGGGAAGTGTACTGTTGAAGGGGGCCATGAACCCTGGGGAAAACCAAAACTTACAGAATGGGCACAGGAAAAGGAACCTCCAAAACACACTAAAAACCAGAAACAAAACAATAATCAAAACTGGAAACAGGCATCTCACGATGGAAGAGAAGAATCAGGATGGGGCTGTGTCTAGAAAGTCCAATGAAAACTCATTCCAGAAAGACTGGCAGATGATAGTTAATGCTGTCCAGCAGCCAAGGACAATTAGGACTGACCACTGTCCTTCAGTCATTGGTGATTTTAACAAAGGGCCATTCCAGGGGAGCAACAAGGACAGAAGTCGAACTTTGGGGGACGATGACAGAGGCAAGCACGAGAAGAAGCAACTATGAAGGGATTCAGCAGTGAAGGGGAGAAGAGGGTAGTTGTTGCAGGAGGAATGTAGGGCACAGTGAGGGGTTTTTATGAGAAAGACTTGAGTGTGATGACATCAGATGAAATGCTGATGAGAAAGAACCGGAAAAGAGGCAGAAGTTAACATGACAGAAGAGAGAGAAGGTAACTGCTATAAGGAGGTCAAGTCCAGGCAATCGGAGGAGGATTGGCCATTGGTAGAAGGACTCCTTTTACACTGAAACCGGAGGGCAAGGGTGTGCCATAATTTGGCAGCAGTTCAGCCAGCAGAGTAGAATAGTTAACTTCGTTTATTCAGCTAACGTGTTTCTCTAAAGTCGGTCCGCAGTCACATCATGTTAGCTCTTTCTGTGACGCTTGTTTTTTCTGGAGTTGATTAGCAAACAACAAACATTTTTTTATATAAGAGCTTCTGCTAAATAATGTCTCCTCTGTCTCACATTTATGCCTTTTTTAAGAAATAAAATTCAGGTCCTGACATTTATTTCCATTAAATGCCATTCTATTAGATTTAGATCATGTTTCCAATTTGTCGAGATCTGTTTATATCTTAATTGAACTCACAACATATCGCTGATATATTTCAGCCATGTGTCACCCACACATTAAAATATCAGCTGTATATCTTCATCCAAAGAAATGTCTTTAGCTTTATTTTATTTCATCAACCACCCTGCCCCCACTGCCCACTCATAGAAACCGGAGGGAAGAAGAATTAGACTAGATTCTTTGATGATAACTGATAAAGCTTTTCATCCTGAGGAGTCCTCTCAAATTGGATTAAGTGGATTCATTTGTGGTTTGCGGTGTTTATGTTTTAGAGAGAGAGGCATGTGAAAACTCTCACTCTCTCTGTGTTCATTCTCACAAATAGATGGATACTGTCACTCTTCAAGGCTTGTCCATCTGGAATGCATCACAAACACATGGCTGGGAAAGTAAAAGTTCCAGAAAGAGCCTCGTTTCTCCTTAGAACTGTGAAATTGAGTGGTCTAGTTTCTTCCATGTTGTTGTAAATTCGCAGGAGTGTAGCATAAGCTACATCTTAACCATTTGGGATAGCTTATGATTGAATAATGCTTCCTACGAGACATGTTTTTCTTTTATTTATCACTTACTTTTCTGTCTATTTTCAGCAACAGCAATTGCTGATTATGGAAATGACTCCAATTGTTCAACCTCTCATAACCACATCTAGTCACCAAAAGCAATCTATCCACTACTTTCAAAAGCTGTTCAACAAACAAGCAATTTATTCTCGTCTCCTTGCAAGCAACCAAGGAATTCAGCCACGTTCTCTTTGCTCCTTGCATTGCTTTGGAGCCATGAGTGCCTCTTTCTAACGTGAGTCAAAATCAACTTGTTCCTAACTGCTGCCTTTGCAATCAGTAATTTGACTCAGTGGGCTTAATTCAAAGCAGGCATTCACATTCTTTAGACTATTTGTCAGTCTTCCAGGAAATCAAGGGGAACAACAAAAACAAACAAGACTGGCCCAAATTAAACCAAGATGGGGAAGAAGAAATGTCAAAGAATGGTGGAGCAAAATAACAAAAGAGTCAGGAGAACTAAATAGAAAATACTCCAAGGTTCCACTTGCTCTGGCCCGTAAGCTGCCCCTTTTTCTTCCTTTCCTGGAAGTAATCAACGCATCTTCCAAGAGTAAGTGTTAGTGGTCAGCTTCCAGAAATCTACAGAGCCTGCTGAATCTCCCTCCTCTCACCCTGCTGCCAGCAGGCGAGCGCACCTGAGATAGCTCCAGGTGGACATTTCTAGTGATTTCTCCGCATCCCAAACAGCCAGCGTTCCTGCAGAAATCTCTTCCTTTTGCTGAAGTAAGGGAGGCAAATTAATTACTTTTTGAGTTAACCCCAGGTTGACTCCCCACAGCAACTGCCAGTTCTGGGACAGAGGAGTTGGCAGCCTTCCTTGAAAACCAAATAGTTTTTCTTCTGTGCGACCTGCTCGACTTTCTCTTGCCGCAGGCTTAAAACGAAGGTCCAGTCTTTAATTTAACTTGCTTTGTGTGAATAACAAGGAAATAGTTCAGGGCTCAAGATAATAATAGGTTAGTGCATTCCAAGTCGAAAACAGGGGTATTCCCTGGTAAGTCTGATTTTATCCAATGTTTCCTAAATATAAGTAGACTAGAGAGTATTCTTTTCTGAATATCCTTTAATCAGATATTTTTATTTTGTGTTTTAATTTTATCAAAAACTTTCTCAGGTTTTAAGTGTTATCTCTCAGCTCTCTCACATCTCTCATTTAGGGTTTTTTTTTTTTTTAGAATGACTCATTGAAGATGAAATTTTTTTCAAGGTATTCACAGATTTAGAATATTTGAGGTATCTGTGATTCATATAAAATATGCATATTTATCCAGTTACATTCCAGTACAGGCCTTGAGCATGTTATAACGGTTATATGCAAAGAAAGTGGTGTTGAGTGTATTTAATATTCCTCCCATGTTTTCTATTGCTTGGGCTTCCTCTAGGATGAAGTTGCAATGTAATGAGTGCAATTAATAAAATTAGAGTGGTATGTGTAACTAGAAAATGGGGAAATTGCTTTATTCTTTGATGGCAGAATATTTTATAAGGGTTCCTCCACACTTATACCATAGAAGAGTTACTTGTTGTTTAGGTTTTAAAATAATAATTTAACTTTTAACGAGCCTCATCTTTTAAAAAATCTTTAAGGTCAAGAACCCCTTATTGTGAGCAAACATGAAAGAAGGGATATAATTTTTAAACTATAACTATCTTTATATAATTTGTAGACTCAATACTGGTGAATCAAATCTGTACTGTGATCTGGATTACTAGTCTATCGATCTGTGTTTGAGGTGTTTAAGAAACATATGGCATTGGAGGCAAGGCAGTTATTTCCCATGACATGTTAAAAGTCCATTTATGTATTACATATTCCAATCTAGTGAAAATTAGATCTATGCTGTTTAGATTTGGCATCCAACACTTGTTGGCCATGGCATTTGATGTCATTTTAAGCTGCTCATGTACATTTAGAAGGAGATTGATTTACAGCAGTCTTTGCCTGAGACGAGTGTCATTTAAACTAATTCCTACTGATCCAGAAACATTTAAGATTGCTTCTGAAAATTCTCAAGAATAGGGAGCTTTGGATACACGAGCCATTTTACTAAGCATAATTGTCATATATATAAAAGCATGAAACTGTTAATGCTTACACTTTTTTACTTGGCACCTTCGTTAGTCACTGCATACCTAAAGGCTAATTCCTGCTCCAGATGCTGTGATGTCTGCCCAGCTGTTTTGAGTATATGCTCTTTGCAAATGGTAATGTGAACAGAATATCCAGAACATTGTGCAGGCTGGGACTTTGCCATTATGGTTAAGATGTATTTAGTGTCAGCTATAATCTTTTGATAAATTGTAACCAGGATGGAGTTGAGGAAATGGCAACAGGTATAGCAAAGTGCCTCATAAAAGAGCCAAATGAAGAAATTATTTATCTTAGTATTTTCATATTCCCGTATCCTGCATCCTGCCGATTGAATTCCCCATGAATGTACAAACTCTGTGTGCAGAGTTTTCAAAGATGTCTGATATTCCACATACATTATTTAAGAAAATCACATTGCATCAGATTCTTTAACCAAGTCTTTCAGTATCTAAAGGAGTAGTTCTAATTGTTTTCTGATTGCAGGGTAGCCTTCTCAGAGCTGCTCAACTTGGAGTTTGGAAGAGATAGGTTTTAGGTTCTAGCAATGTCTATGACTATTCTGTGATATTCGATGAATTTCTCAGTCTTTCTTTTACTGTTCCCAGCCTCTCAATTCACAGTTTGAAGATATCTGCATTTTAACTGTGTTTGTGCTTCCCCCTTCCCAAAGAGATGCTTTACATATGGTCTAGGATTATTTGTTTTTCAGCTTTTCCCCAATACCTCTTAACTCTCTTTAGAGGTATTCTTCCCTCCTGTCCACCTTTTCTCTTTCTCTCCTTCTCAGCTCTCTTCTTCATTTCTCTCTCTGCTTCTCTCTCTCTCTCTCTCTCTCTCAAACACACACTCTCTCTCTTTCTCTCTCTAATAAGCTGCTGGACAAAACTTGATTCATTAACTTTTTTGAACCTTTTAAGGTGTTTTCTGTCCATCAAATCTACAGCTTCCTTCAAGCTCCAGACAACACACTAGTATCTAGAGGAGAAATGGCAAATGTTCATATACAGTGGCTACAATTGATTTTATCAGCTTGGATGGTACCAGAATAAGAAAATTATCCATCTGGGCCAAGTACTTTGTCTTTCTGGAAAACCACTAAACTACATTCCTAATAATACAGTCACTGAGATAATTTCCTTTATTGAATAATTTCCTCATTCAGTAAGGATTTTAAAAGCCTCGGGTATTCTGAGTGTATGGTTTAGGGACACCATTTTAAAACATGAACTATCAACAGAATTTCAATATAATCTAAGTAAAATAAATTCCTAAATGTTACAAATAAAGCAGGATATTTCTATAAGAGAGAAGGATATTTCTACAAAATCTTTTGCTTTTGAGGTAAAGTCAGGAGCTGGAGATTAAAAAGTCTTTCCTCAATGGTGCCGTATGGCACTGGTGCATCCATCTGCAATTGCCAGTGGTCAGTTCTCTCTCTCTCTCTCTTGAAACAGTTGGCCACTCCTCCCACATCAGTTTCCTCACTTGGATTCCTCCTACCTCACTGCTACTTTGCAATCTCTTTTCCTAGTTCCCACTTGTTTTGTTGCCCCCTTAATATTGAATAGCTCCAGAATTCAATCATTGAATTCTTATCTATCAACATTCATTCTCAACTAGACTCAGGACTTTAGGTACTGATACATCACAAATTTGTATCTCCAGCTCTGACCTTACTTCTGAATTACATACTTGAATATTCTACTCAGTATCTCCACTTGGATTTTTAATAAGCATCCAAAGCTGTGATAAAACTTATCACATCCAAAACAAAATTTCTTCTTTAGTGCTGCACTTAACCTCCACAAATATATACATACCTCCTCCCTAGTTTTCCTCATCTTAGTTCACGGCAACCTTGGTGTTCTCCTTGACCAACCTCTTTCTCTTACTCTCCTATGTTCGGTCTCTCAGAAAATGTTGAGTTGGCTCTTTGTTCAAAACATACAAAATATCCGATCATTTCTCCCTCATATCAATTTACTTCCCCCACTCTGGTCCAATCATCATCATCATCATCATCATCATCATCATCATCTCTCATTTAATTTACTGCTGCAGTCTCCTAATTTTCTCTCTGCTTTAGACCTTGCCCTCCTACTGGTATTCTCAACATTGCAGCTGGAGTGAGTCTTTGAAAAACAAGTTAAATAGGTCACTCCTCTGCTTCAAACCCTCTATTGACTCCCCAAGTCATTCAAGTAAAGCCAAGTCCTTACAAAGTTCACAAGGCCCTACCCCATCTCCCCCTGTTCTCCTTGCTCACTCTATCCCAGCTTCGCAGGTCTTCCTACTCTTCCATCACTTGAAAAAAATCTCTTTCTCTTCCTGCTCCCACTTCCTTCAGGTTTCTGTACAAAAGTTACTTTTTTAAGGATGGTTTCCTGTGAGCACCCTACCCAAATAGCAACAATTGAGAACTCCATATTTCTCTTTCTTTATTTTTCTCTTATTCTTTATTACCCTCAGACATACCACACATATTGCCGTATTTTATTTATTGTCTTTCTACCTCACTGGAAGGTATAATTTATGAGCACAGGGATTTCGTCTGTTATGTTCAACTTTGTTCTCTAGAATTTAGCAGGCTGTCAATAAATATTTGAATGAATGAATTCTCATTGAAATGATGCTCTCCTTAAGCTGACATAATAACCTAGCCAACGTGCTTTTCAATTGATTCTTTTGCTCTTTTTTTCCCCCTTCATGTCACATGGTAATGTAAATTATGGGAAATCTACCAGGAAATAAATAATCTGAAGAGTCAGAGCCAGCGGAAGGGGGATGAAGGTGTCAAAAAGGGGTAAACACTAGAAGCCATCAAGAAAGACAACTGCTTCCAATTTACCTTAGGATACCTTAAATTTCTCCAGAATGTAATAATATTAATTCAAAGCTCTCCAAGAGGTAGTAATATCTGAGAATCATTGTTAACTCTGGGATGAGCTCAAACAATGTGAATTTTTTTCTTGCGTACTTATTCCAGTGGTCTATTTTGTAAAAATATCCAAGATGGGTGACTGCATGGGCCTCCAGGGCCCCTCTGAATTATAGGCCATCTGCTTCAGGATTTTTTGGACCGGAAGAAAAAAAGAAGAATCTTCATAAAACCAGAAAATGATTCATCTATGTTTCTCTGCATTTTTTTTTTTAAAATCGGTGCTCAGTCTGAAAAGATATGATGATTATCAGTCAATAAAAAATTAATTTTGAACTTATAAGCAATCTTTTTTGGGTCTTTCTGTCATATATATTGTAATCATTATTAGTTAATTTTTGTATAGAGTATAACTCTTTTCAACTGTTATGAAAGTGTTTTAAATTAGACCAAGGCTATTTTGTTTTTATAAAATTGATTTATAATCAAAATAATGATTTTTAAAGAAAAATTTAAGAATATGATATACAACTATAAAAATATTCTTATATGGAAGTAGAGTTAAATACTTATTATACATAGAGAAGGTCTAAATAATATTAAAGAAATAAGAGTGATGAGGTTATGAACTAGAGAAGGTCAGTTGAGAGCATCTAAGATCGTTCATGGAGGTAAGCAGACTCAACATTCACCCTTACACATGTTGTTTGCACTTCAGTCTGAATCAGAACACTCTAAAGATAGGGAGCGGGAGGGCTCAAGCAAATATCATAGTGTTACTGTCTTTACCCTCCTTCAACAGAAACTAGCACCTAGACTGCAAAATTGGAGATCTAATCTCTGATTTGAAGAGATACAAGTGAGAGCAAAAATGTTACTACATTTTTCTAGCACTCAGTCTTTTCTCTCCTTGTTACAAGTTACACATAAGAAAAATGTAGAGAATGCTGAAAAGAAACCAACAATATAATCAGAATCATTGGCCTGTAAATAGGCTTTGTATTTCCAATTGCCTTGTCTTGCCTCCTCAGACTCTAATGTTTAAATATCTCCTCTGTATATAATGTGTCAGTGCGAGTTTTTTTTTCTTTTTTCTTATTTACTTCTCCTCTTGAGGTAGATGGTTGAAACTAGGCAATGCTTGTTTTTATGGCCATCTTTAGAGAGAATCTGTTTTCATATTCTGTATTCACTGGATGATAATCTCTTCTGGGGTTTTCCTTTACCCTTTTGATAAATGGGAGTTAACAGCTCTCTTTGAACTTATGCCATTTCCAAATGTTTTTTTTATACTTTTAAGTCTTCTGTAATATAGCATCGTGTTGCTATTATAATAAATGCAGAAAAAAGAAAACGAGTTTTCCTTTACTGCTGCTAACTGATTTTAGCTTCAGAAAATTAGCTTCACATAGGGGTTACATGTAATGATTACTTTACATACTTTGCTTGTTCACCAGGATGCTGTTTTGTAATGAAAAATCCAGGGAACACTCTGAAGGCATAATGCGATCATCAAAGTGCTAGATTTTAAAAGACCATTACATGTTTCTGTCTTTGTCCATTGGTTCTGCATGAGTCATCATCTTTGCAAAGGAAAATGACATTTCTCCTGTCGGAAGTTGGTAGAATACGCATAGAAAGCTTAACTTGTAAGGTTCTCTGCACATGAGACTCTTGAGCTGTTATATCCCCAGAAACTTTTATCATTTATAGATTTATGATTTATAGTATGGAATGTGTTTTGCCAATCTTCCTTCTACACCTACTGTGATAACATTCTCTTCTGTGTCCACATGACCTTTTACATTTTCAGGCAGTAATGTTTGCATTTGAATGAACCTTAAATTATATTCTCTAAACAAGATATCTTGTACAGTTCATTGAAGAAGATGCAAAGAGAGAGATAGATACACAGCAAGGTTTATCAATTGCCTGAATCTCGGGAACTTACAAAATGTCTTGACAGCTCTGGTGAGTTTAATAGCAACGTATTTGGAGACAGTTCTGGGTTCCAGTCTTGTCTCTGTGTCATACTAATGAATTTGGGCAAGTCATTTGGCTCTTCATATGGTTGTCGTGAAATTGAAATAACAATCTGAATTCAGTATTCAGTCCCAGCACCTGGGATAAGTAACCTGTTGGTGGTGGTTAGTTTTCTCCCACCACCCATTCCTGTCCCATCTTCACTATTCTGCCAGAATTGAGAATTTTCTATAGGTAGTAGGTAGTACTGGGATATTTGTCATAATTTTTGTTAATTGAGAAGTGTTTGAAGCAGATTTTTTAAAAAAAACAATAGGGAGCAGTATATTTGAATGCTTATGCAGCCCCAGACAATTATATGAAAAAGTAAAATCCAATGCAAGAGACATTACTTGAATAAATAGAAATGATAGTGGAATACTACAGGGGCCTGAAATTAAAGCCAACCCAGACTGTTGGATATGATGTCAACTTTTCCAATAGATGTGAATATTTTTCCTTCTGGAGAGAAAGTTCTAGCTTAATATATCTTGTGTTTGTCATATGTATGTGGGCTAGAAAAGGGAAAAAAGGACAAAAGCAATTACTAATTATGAAAGTTTACTTGAAAAGTTCAGAATGTTTCAAGAAATAAAATTAACTTCGCGGCTTTACCAGATTGGTGATAATTATACTGGGCTTTTTGTGATTTCAGTGAATATAGGTTTCAACAAAATACACTTATTGTCAGTTCACCCTTTGCATTATTATGGAAGAAAAACTCCTAGTGTTCAATTTCTTGGAGATTAGATATAGATGTAGATGTAGATGTAGATGAGATGTAAATAGAGATAGAGATAGAGATAGAGATAGATAGAGATAGATAGATAATTGTTTCAATATCTTGCCTTCTTATATCCATTTAAAACTTTCCCAAGATGTACTGAGGGCAGGGCGGATCTTAAGGAAAGAGATTGAGATTCTCATCTCTAAAAAAAAAATAAGTTGTTACCGATGGCTAGAGGGTGGAGGTTCAAAAAGGAAAGAAAAGAAAGACCAAAAAGGAAAGAAAAGGAAGACCATCACGTAGATAGTATATGATCAGTGTTCTCGGTTGCATAGTAGAGAATCCATTCTGTATAATTTAAGCAGACAAAATACAGCCAAAGCTGATATAATTTTAAAAATTCCCAACCACAACACCGGACTGTCCAAGCTGTTACTACCACATCTTGGCACATATGACATTAAGGTCTGGGTGCCAGAAACTCTGGCACAACTCCTAAAAAGAACCAGATACTTTGCCATGATGTTTCCTCAAAGAACCGTCCTTTCCTGAAGCTGATACTTTGTGTTTTTTGTTTTCATCTTCAAGGTTCACTCAGTTGAATTGGTTTGGGGGATCCGTATTACATGCCAACCCAAAGAGAATCTGGGAAATGTGGTTTGACCTCTCTATCTTCTGTAATATAGCTGTGAAACTAAGCTTGAGAGTAAGTTGGAATGGATGCTGATTGAAGCACTCCAGATCTTTCATTTCTGGGTTGTGAGATCCGAGGCAAGTTATTTGCAGTCTCTTTACGTCAGTGGTTTCATCTGTAAAACGGGGGTGTCAACAGCACCTAACTTTTAGCATTGTTGGGAGATTGAGATGATGCATGGCAAGTACGTTCTGGCATAGCTAGCTCAGAACTACTGGTCAATATTAGCTTTAAAAATTTCTAGTTCCTGTTCATATTTTTTTTTATTCACTCAGAAGATATTTATGGTGCACCTTCCATGTTCCAGGCACTGTTGTAGCCACTGGAAACACAGAAATGATGACAGATGAGGTCCTTAATGTTGTGGAATTTTTGAACATTTTCTAATTCAGAAAATTAGGAAGTGACCAGAATGCACGTGCGTGTGCATGCATGTATACACACATACACACAATTTTCGCTAAGAAGCTTTGTAAAAGTTTCAAGTTAACTTCAAATAATTTTTGAAAGCATAAGAATAAGTTATAAATGAATAAATATATTCCACATAGCTTCCAATTATTAAATACTTTCTATTAAAAAACATCAAGAAACTGAACAAACTTAACAATCTAGGGACTTACCTAGCAAGACATAAGGAAAGTAGAGTAGAGAAAGTTCCTGAAACTGACACTGCCCCTGATTCTGGGAAGGAGAGGACCTGCCGTTGGCACAAGCCTATGAGACCCTTCTCACTTCCTTGAGAAAAGAGAGCTGCTGGGAGTTCTTGTTAGGAGGTCTGCAGATATTGCCCAAAGCTGAGAATTTTTTATTTAGATTTATTATTCCAGCAAATGGAAATGAGCTGAAGGAACAGCCATGACACTGACTTTCAGCTAAGCAGGAGATGTGCCTTGGCACAAGCACATTGAAAACCCTAACCATTACATTAGCATTACTCAGCTCATTTTACCTTTTCTCTCTCCATCTTCTACATAGATAAGATGCTACATCTTTTTTTGTTTTTGTTTTTTTTTTGCCTCCATTCTTATGCATCACATAAAATCTTTTAAAAGTTATTTATCTTTCTTCATTCTCTTTCATGGATGTCCATACAGACACCTCCGTTCTGTATATTTTCAAATATACTGAAAGATCATTACATGTCCCAAATGATTCTGAAGGATCACTTACAGTCGAAGATTGAATGGCAGACAGAATAATAATGAAATATTTAAATAATATAACCGTAATTTCTAGCTACATTGGACTATGATGTCAGTTTTTTTTCTTATTATATGAACAAATACAATTGTTGAGGATTTAAAATAAATATTAAGTAATAGAAAGAGTAGTTTTCAGCTAAAAATTCTCCTAACATGACCACCTTTTATTTGTTTGTTTGTTTGTTTGTTTCACAGAGAATTGTCATAGTTGTCAACATCATGCTTTATGGTTTTTGAAACCTTAAACTTTAAGACAAAATCTCTTTATTCGTGCTGGAAATTACTATGTCTTTTGGTTAAATTTGAAGACTTATTCAGGCTTCTTACATACACAAATAACATACCACCATTATCTGTGGCAACAAGGGTAGGGCTGGCATGGGTAATTGGCTCTTCCAAACTGCATTTTTTACATCTTAGCACAGAAGGAAAATATTAGAAAATGTCCAAAATGTTTTTAAGTTTTCTATTGGTATAAATGGTTCAATGTCTCAAACTTTTATTTTAATGTCATAATCTATAGTTTAATGGTTCTTGTAGACAAAACTAATTTCTGCAGAAAATAGCCATTTAAAAATGCCTTGCTATTTATAGAAAAAAATAACATAAGCCACTATTCATTATGAAATATACTGGTTTTCTCTGAAATTACACAATGGGGTGTGAATTTTTATTTTGTGTATTTATTAATATTTATTTTGTGCTAGGGACTGTTTTAAGTGCTTGATAGGTGGTAACATCCAATCCTCATAACCTATGATAGAGATATTATTATTACTATTATTTTCACCCTACAGTTAAGGAAATAGCTCAGAAACTCAGAGAGATTAAATAACTCATCCAAGGTTGTGCAAGTGATAAATGCTAGAGCCAGGAGTTGAATCGAGAGCCATGTTTATGACCACAATATGCTGCTGCTCCTTGCAGCATTTTGAAGACTTACCTAGGCAGATGAGCTCAGAAATGTAACCATTTAACCAGCAATCTGTTTCCCTTCTGGCCCCTCTAGGATGTCAAATTTCCCTTTAAAATGGGCATAAATTGATGAGACAGGATGTGTATACAGAACCATGGGATTAACACCTGATTCTAGACACGTGTTGAGGGAATATAAGAGGGCCACATTTTCAGAACCCTATCTACCTTAAACCTATCTTCCCATTAGATTAGGTGTATATATCAATCATATTCTCAAGAAAAACAAATGACACATTCAAATTAAGAAAAGTTAGGAAAGGTTTAATAAAGGGGGATGCCCTGAAGGGAGAGAATCATGAAGAAGGCTTGTGACCTTCAGTTGAAGACAGACCTCCAACACAGAGAGGTGAGGGAATAAATACACAAACTTTGCTCTCTTCTCTTCCTCCAGTCTCCTGAGAGGATTTTTTATTGGCTCACCAGAAGCCAGAGGTAAAGAGAGGCCATTGATGTGGTCCTACAAGTAAGCCTCTAGCTCAGTGCAGCATGGAAAATGGAGGTCAAACTAAGTGGGTCAAATGGAAGATATTTGGCACAGTCTTACCAATCCTATATTTCACACGCGCGTGCGCACGCACACACACACACACACACACACACACACATTTAGGACAGGATTTCCTATTCTTTTGTAAAAAAAATATGAATTCTTCACTCATTTACTCAACTTCTTTGATATGTTAGAGAGGTTCTAAGAATATAAAACTCTAGCATCATATGTGTCTTATGTGTTTCGTTTTCTTTTTTTCACATTGTTTAGGCCCATGAGGGTCTTTCTGCATCCTGGTTTTGTCGTGCAACACAATGGTCTTCAAACCCAGGAGCTGCATCTGAGAATCTCTTGGACAGATTTTTCGTATAGTGAATTTTCATTCCTCCTCCAGAGATTGAGTCAATCTCAAGTGAGGCCCGGGAATGTACATGTGATTTTTTATTTTAAATTTCCCAGGCGACCCTAATGTAGCCAGTTGAAACATAGGCATCTGGGATCCTTTGATGTGACAGATTCAACACAAAGCATGTAACAGTCCAGTAGACACTTTTTAGAGTTTATCCAGAAATTCAGGGATTTCTACAGTGGCTATGTTTCAAAGTGTGGAGCTGAATATTAGGAAAGCCTGGGGAGCTTTTCTTAACTTTGTTGCTTCACCCTGGTTGGCCAAGCTGCCTTCTCAAATCCACTGACAACCACAGTGAACTGCTCTCATTGAAAAGATTATGATGAATCCCTCCAGTCTTCCAATGCTGAAAGTCCTCAAGCCTCTGAACTCATTAGTAATATTCTTTACATATGATTGTTTGACTTGTTTTGCATTAATTTTACTATTCATATATCCCTGTGTTGTCCTAAAGAATATTATAGTAGACTTTGTAAATATTTTACTGAATTTGAATCACATTTACCAAATTTACCCACCCACCTACCTAACCATCAATCTTTCTTTCTTCCACAAATGCTAATTGTTCTAGAAGTCATGCGCTGTTTTAAGTCTTAAGGATACCATAGTGAACAAAGCATTTACGGTTTCTGCCCTCTTGAGCTTACGTTCTGGTGGGGGAAACAAACATCCAATAAATAAACAAATGCATCAGTAAAAAAATATATATTTTGAATAAGAATATGTGCTATGAAAGAAGTAAATGGAGGAATGCGATGAACTATAACAGGTGGGTGGAATAGAGACTCTCAAATAATAGCATAGGAATCGAAAACCAAGGGTCAAGAAGGAGCCAGTCTTGCATAGACCTGGGGAACATTCTAGGCAGCACAAATGCCCTGAGATATGACAGCCATTGAGGCCATTTAGGGTTACTTGTCCTTATTGCTTCCGTGCTGACCAGTGAAGAAATATCCTCAACAGATCTCATAAATCATCTCTTTGAATACCTGCTGAAAATATTTCTGTGTCACCACAAGCTTTTAGCCAGCCTCTCTTTATTTGTGCCTGTAGTAGAGTAGAATAAAATACTTAAAAACTGCTGGTAATCCAAAGCCATAGGAGTAAATATTCATACCTCTTTCCTTCATGGTCTGATCTAGGTTATGTGAGACCCAAAGCCTTTACAATTTCAAGGGCCTTCTTCAAGAAAATAACAGATTGCAAACAAAAAATTACTGGGGCCCCACCCATTCAAATGAAGGGCCCAGAAACTTACTATTAATTAGCTTATGGTAAATCCATCTCTGCCTGGCACCTTTCTGCACTTAAGAGAGTGAGTCAGAACACGGAGAGAACCCTGGTGAGGAGAGCTTAGAAGTCCCAGGACTGTGAGAGGCACGGCTGCTCATAAGCAGTGAGAATAGCTAGGGAACGACATTCCTTACCATTACAGCCGGTGAGAAGAGAGGGAGCGAGAGGAAAACTTGTTTTGGTTTAACTCTGTAATCATTCGTATCAGGACTAAGTTATAAGGAGTGGAAATAAGAGTAAGATTTAGCCCTCCACTTTGTAGTTTATAAAGAAGTCACTAAAGGAAGCTTTAGGCAAGTAAATACGCATAAAACAAAACAAAGTAGGAAGGGCTAAGTGCGCAAAGAGAGCTAGAGGAAGAAAGGGTTGGGTAGGGTTGGAGCCAGTGGAGGAGGCGGGGTGTGTAGGGTGCGTTGGTGGGCTGGAGGAGGAGGACTAGGACATGATGGGGTGGAGGTAGGGGTGGGAGTCACAGACCTGGTAAGGGCTTAGAAGGAGTGAGGTAGTGAGTAAAGGGAGTAGAAGAGGTGGTAGGAGGCTAGTGAGTGGGTAGAGGGGAAAAAAATGGTGGTGGTGATTGAAGTTGTAGGGCAGAGCTGGATTTCATCTGGGCTTTGGATGATCAGTTCTTCCTGCCCTATATAAAATGCTTCATTTCATAATTAGTTCTTATTCTCAGAAAAATATTCTTGTGAATAAAGAGAACTCAGACAATCACCTCTTACATTACCAAAACAAGGACTTATCTTAATCACAATCAAAATTTCTGCCCTGACTTTGAGCCAATTTGAGGTAGAGAAAAGGTTTGGTTACAGTGTTTTGACATTTGGCTTCCAGGCAATTATAATGAGCTTTTTAATTAGCATCAACATCCTGGTTTTCTGTGACCACTTCAACAATGTGCTGCTTTTTCTTACTCTTGGAGGCTGCCAGATGGTCATTACCTCTCACTACATATCTGATATGTGGACGAAAAAGAGGTTACATACTAAACCTCACAAGCTCAGGGAAGGCCAGCATGGTGGGCCCTACAAACCCAGAAACCAAAATTAACCACACAGGATAGTCTGGACGTAAAAATTCCTAACTAAAAGTGGGTCATGGTGGGTAGTCACATCCTGGGCATATAGTTTTCTTGACAAAAGTCAATCTTTACCTTAAGTGAACCTGTCTTTTTGCATCTAAGATAGCATACCCTTGGAATGTCAGAGTAATCCCTTTTTTAGACCCCTCAGGGCACAACCCACCTCACCAGAGCAAGAGAGCACAGAATTCCTCATTGTTATCTTGTTCCCCAAATACATCTCTATGTGCTAATTATTAACTACCTCGTACCCACCAGTGTAAAAGAAGTATGTGTCTCTCCATTTTACTCTTTATCCAGTCTCAGATATTTCCCCAGTTTGCTTTCTCTTGCCCCCTAATCTACCACCAGTGGATTTCATGTAACCCTCCTTATGTCTTCTCCTTTGATTCTACTGTATAAAATAAGCTGCAAAAGTGCCATTCTCGGAACATTTTCTTAACCCGTTGGATTTTGCTTCCCAGCATTTGTTGTCAGTTTGGCTTTAATAAACTCATTAAAATTCTCTATAGGTTTGCATGTTTCTTACACTGACAGATATCAATCATTTCTGTGCTTTAAGGATATGTTTATACATACATTAAATGCCATATGACTTACAGTGGCTTGTTTTAAATGTCCGGTTGTTAAGACTTTATATAGAGTTCTGAAACACAGAAGAATGGTTTTTTTATTATTATGTGTGGGGTTTTTTTTGTAAGATCTTTGATGTTTGAATGTGCTCTGAGGGTATGACCTTAATGAAACTCAAACCAAACAGAATTTGTGGTCAGGGAGAGATTTATTTTCAAATATATTCTTACTCTTGGGATATGTTACAAATCAAATGACTGCCGAGCTATTGTGTGGTCAGTACTGAGGACATTTTCAAATGTTAATGCTGAGTGTCACATATGAGCTGGAAATCATCCTGAACTCCTGAATGTAATTTTTTAAAAAATCTTTTGCTTTTGTATGCTCAGGCTTGACTTTCGACTGAATATTACATTTAGATTTATACATTTGGGCCTAGATTTTTAGAAAGAGCAGAAAGCTACTTTTTGTTTGTTTGTTTGTTCCTGAGTGTTTAAACTTCTGGCTATATGTTTGCACAAAGTGCCTTATATTCTGACTACTTTAATAGGTAAAATAATTTTTATAGAAGGACAGCCATTGGGTACAATCAAGTGTGGGAGTTTTCTAAATGCTAATTAATTCCAACCTCAACTACTTCACCTGCTGTTTCAAAGGCTGGAAGCTTGTATTCATCACCTGAATGACAGCTGTTTCTAACCTCTCTTCCCTGAAAAGAAATAAAGAAATTAAATAAACCTTTTGCATGCTAATCGCTGACATTCTGAAGTGACAGTTGCAAAGAGCTCCAGTATGAGTATAAGGCAGAATTGAATTGAAAGATTTTTGTCTCCATCAACCAATTGTTGAATTTTGACTAGATATTTGTGAAATGTAGAGAGAAAGGGTGGCAGGCCTCCATGAGGCAGTATCATCATGAGTGAGGATGTTGATAAGATGAATCATTAAAACAGACTTTACGTATGTTAAATGTCTACATTTTGGCAGTTTGAACAATATACATTTTTATGCAAGTTTTATAAGATTTGTCAAAGCAACTTAATACAGATTTTTTTTTCTTTTTATCCATTGGATTTTTATCCAAGTCAATATGTAGGTAGAAACAAGTGTTTTACATACTGTTTTTCCTTTGGAGGTCATTTAGTCTGTATGTCTCATAATGTTTGATACCATATTGCTTCTCGATTACAGAGTAATATTTTGTCAAAATGGATATTGTTTTCTGCCATAATTTCAATTTCTACTTTTCATAATCATTATTGTAATTAAGAGCATTTGACTGATTTCCCCCTAAACAAAGTAATTACTATATGAGGACTGCCTTCTCATATAAGTATGCCCCCAGTACACACTTGGACATGATTATTTAACCTTCCTAAAGGACCAACATCTAGATATTAATTGTAGATTATATTCCTTGATTTGTTTAAAAATACCTATCACTGAATTTTATCTTCTTATGCCTGCCTTTCTGTAAGGCCCCAGGTAGTATTGTTCAATTCCCAGTTCTATACCTCTCAGAGTATATTCATTTCATTAATTTAAGTTTCTTTGATGAAGCCTACTTTTAATTCAAGAAGGTATGTTTCTTTTTCTTGATGTTTTAATGCTATTATCATTCAGTAATTTTACTATCATATGGGAAAATTGATCTCTATTCGTGTATGGTTTTATGAATTAATATATATATTTGTTTAACCACTGTCACAATCAGAATACAGAAGTTTTATCATCCCCCAAACACCCTTATATGCTATCCCTTATGTGCCCCTCTTCCCTCATCCCTGACAACCACTGAGAAGGTATTTTCTGTATTAAAATACAAGGAAGATTAAGACAAAGATATTAAGTCAAAGAAGAATGAGGAGAAGGAGAAGGCAAATGTGGAGGAGGATGAGGAGGGGGAAAAAAAAGGGAGAGATGTGAAGAGAAGAGAGGAGAAAAGGAAATTTAGGAATGTAACCCGCTGAAGTTTTTATTCAACTCTTATCGGAGATTTTATGCATGTGCTATCTTGTCAACTTGGCTTCTCTCCCACCTCCTTGGGCTGCAATGCAGAAGAGAAACTGAGAACCACGTGCCCCAGGATCCTTTTTCTTTATGGTTCTGATTTTAGATTGCCAGTGAGAGAAATTGGTGTGAGGCAGAGGGAAGAGCCAGATGTGTGAGCAGATATGGGATTCCTGGTGGCTTTGTGGCTTGAGAACCAACCACTCACTTCATTGCTGCAGACTGTAACCACTCGTGGGATATTTCCAAACTTTCCAGAATAGCTTCTCCGTAAGCCCTTGAGAACTACTGCTTTGGTGCTTTCCAGATGAGGTCTCTAGGTTGCCTCCTTGTCCTTCTGGCTACAGCTTCCTGGAACTTCCACAGTTACTTTTCTGACCTTTATCCACTCCAGCTTGACCATCATTTTTGTAAACACTAATTTCTGTATTAAACTTATATTCCTGGAATATCTTCGACTGCTTTTGTTTTCAGGCCCAAATCCAGGCTTCTAAACCATATTTTAAAGAGAAATTTTGGATTTGTGGCCAATATTTCAAATTGAGAGATTGCTTTTTGAAGTCCTAAAGGACATTTTTCCTTTGAAAAATCAGATCAGGAAACAATGGACCAGCACTGTTGCCTGAAGACAATTGCAAAGAGCTGTCCCCTGTAGAAAAGATATGATTCACCACTTTACCCAGCTCGTCTCACTCTTTACATCACTCTTTACATCATTTTCCTGGACTTTGCAACTTTTGCATTTGTGCCCCTCCTCCTTTAAATAACATGAGTCTAAGAAAAAGGATTTAATTCAATAAATATATATTAAAGTCTTACCAATCAGAAAGCTGCTTCCTAGGAACTCCTATTTATATGGAGATATGTAAGAAGAACCCAATGCCTTCAAAGAGCTTGTTGGAAAAAAATCGAAGGGCAAACAAATAAACACATGACTGTCAGTCATAACATTGCTGGAGAGCTCGGAGCCGGTTACCAGGTTCTTGTCTTATGGCGCGAGAAACAATTCAAGGGCAAAATGAACAGCAAGCAGGATAGTATAGGTTTATTAAAGTGAAAATACACACTCAAGAGGAGAGTGTGGGCAGACTCAAGAGAGAGAGAGTGGCACCAAGATGTCTGGTTATGAACTGTTGTTCTTGGAGGCAGGTCTGGAAATATGGCACTGACATGACCTCCTTGTCTCCTCCCAGTAGGCAGGAGCTCAGCTTCCTACTCTTTCTTCCTTATATGGTATTTCTGGAACTGTCATGGAGTCAGGTACATGATGGGATCCGCAGTATTTGCAATGCAGATGAGATTATAATGATATTATAATTAGCCAAAGGTCATACCTTAGCCAAAGATGGTGTTTAAACTGGAAAAGACTGTTTTTGGCTTGTTTCCTCTTGCTAGAGCTAAAACAGAAGGATTGCTGAAGAAAGGAAAAACATTTCTTGAGCTATATACTGGAGGGGGAGGGGACATCCTTGAGCTATCTGTCCTGCCTTAGTAACAAAGTTTGTGGAATGGATCTTTTTATAAAATGAGAAACTAAACTCAGCAGCTCACTATTTGAGTATTTTTAAATTATCCAAATAGATTATTCAGATTGATTATTATGGTAGGTTCACTTATTGATGCTATAATTATTACTGATAAATTTATCTGCATTTCATTAGGGATTTCATAAAATGTAAATTTAGTAAATGTTCTGAAATAAAAGTAAATTAATTTTTTTCAAGTAAGAAAATTCTCAAGGTATATTTGTTTAGAATATTTTTGTTACTCATTGTCTTTTACTTTCATATATGTATATCTAAACACCAATACATATATTCATATTTTAATAAAAAGGTATATTTCAGAAAAATTTGAGCTTAAGTATTTTTCCCACATATTGTCCAAAATACTCTGTTTAATACATATGTCATTATCAGGTTAATTAATTCTACATGAAAATAAATCTATAATTAGAATTTCCTAAAAGATATATATATATATATATATATATATATATATATATGTATATGACACTCTTAATCTGCTTGAAGTTGCACAAATATGATATCATATTATTTTTGAAGCAGAATTTTTACTTCAAGTTGAGGGTTTTTTTATGTGCTATAATAAAAAATAATATATAATATATATGCATATGTATATATAGTAATAAGCCATTGATCACTGTAAGATCAACATCTGTGGATTTTCTTTTTGCCAGGTAAAAATAGACCTCAGTTTATCAGAGTAGAGGAAAGAAAATATGTGCTTTACAGTGGCAGACAATAGCACATTCCATATAGTAACTCCTTTTGCTTGTTTTTTTTTTTTTTTAATTCACTTTTATTCAGTCTGATCTCTTTTTTGGGAGAGAATAAACCCAAATTTATATTCTTCACCAATTACTGATAAAAATACAGACATCTTTACTTTGTTGTTGTGTATGTGTACATATATATATATATATATATATATATATATATATATATATATATATATATATATATTTAGCTTAATTTTTAATTGTGTATGTGTAGACAAAGAAGACATTTATTTGGGCAACTGAAAAAAACTATGCAAGTTTGATTCTTTCCATGTGACCATAAATCTGGCCTCCAGATCCTTGGCTCAATCCATTCCTTGTCTCCTAAATATTTCTTTATGCTTTTCTGCAAGCAGGGTACCTCTTAGAGTTGGTGGGAGTTCCTTGTTAGGGCAGCTTCCAGGTTTACTGAGCAAGCTAAGGAATAGTCTCTGTAGTCTTATGGAAAAGGTTCATGTAATTCAACAAATGTACCTCTTTGAAAAATGCACTTCACTCTGCAAGGATGAATCTTGCTTGGTTATAGAGGCAGAACAGCAAAGTGAAATGACTAGGAACTTCAGGAAGGCCAGCATAGATTCAATTTCTGGCTCTGTCATTGGCTGTGTGCCTTTGGGCATGCTCTGCAATCTCCCCAAGCCTCAGTTTACCTTCCATAAATGGGGCCACCAGCAGTACCTACTACACAAGGCTTTTTAAATGCTATGATTTAAGTAAAGGGTTTAGCACTGTCCTTGATGTATAATAGTGATAATATGTATTGGTGCTAAGATATTTGTGCTAAGACAGTGGTTCTCAAATTTGCTTGTGCATTAGAATCATCTAGAAGGCTTGTTAAAGCCCAAATTTCTGGGCCCCACCTATAAAGTTCCGATTCAGTAGGTCTGGGTGTGGCCCTAGAATTTGCATTTCTAATAAGTTCCCAGGTAATACTGATGTTGCTAGCTCTACCACCACACTTTGAGAGCCATTGAGGCAGGCATTTATATTCTGTTATTCCTATTGAGTAGTTTGGTCATGGAACAAAGTGAGGGATCAGAAGAATGATTGCATCGTTTAGCCTTTGAACAATCTTTCTAAAACAATAATCCCCATGGCTTAGTGCTCAACCAGTGTCAAGGTGCAACAAAATAGGAATTTCTGTAATTCTCAAATATCTCTCAAATATTTATAATATTTAGGGGAGCCCACATATATAGCATTTAACATTTCATTAAGACTTTCTATCTTGTTTTTTATTTAGGGGAGCCCACATATATAGCATTCAACATTTCATTAAGACTTTCTATCTTGTTTTTCACATCCTGAAACTTCAAAGAGCAGCTCACTCATCTACCCCAGAGCAATTCTTACTCTTCCTGGGCATCACAAGACCCTCATAAGCAACTTCAATCCAGCTTTTCTTTGGCACGGAGCCAGTGTCACAATCCTATGCACCCTCACTGCTGATTGCAGTTCCTTTGGGTAGTGTTGATTTTATTTTGCTCTGACTGCTTTTCAGGAGAGGATCTTTTTCCTTGGATTTTGTCTAAGAAGGGTTTGAGGCATGCTCAGCGGCAATATAAAAATATTTAAAGAGAGTGGAGAATAACTGTGAACTAAATATTTTCATTCCCTCACACTTAATTAAAGTTGTTGCCTTTGCATTGGTGGTGCATTATTCCAATAAACTTCTTAACTAGCTTTGGCCCTTCTCAAACACCATTTGCTTATTTTGGCTTCAAACATGGGTGGCATGTATCGCCCATGTGATAGGCCTTTGCCAAGTTCTTTTCATACATCTTCTTTCATCTTTCTACCGAGTCTGTGTTCTGGAAAATGAGGTGGCAAAGGTACTGAGACTACAACAAGTATAACTGTTCCCGGAAGCTCTCCTGGAAACATAGACCCATTCTCCAACCTCTTGCTGGTGCACTCTGTCTGTAACACCTGTGGTGCTGTAACCTGTAGAATCAGCTGCCCTGGGCAGAGAGCAGGGCAGAGGATTACAGAGAATATACTGGGGTGGCAGACAGAGGATAAAAAATAACTAGTCCCTAGGGGAAATTTTAAGAAATTTAAGGCTTTGTGATATTACGTACTTTGCCCAAGGTAGAATAAATAACAGAACTGGGATTTGATCCCAGGGCTATGTGACTCAAATTACAGTCATGTCAATGGAGCATACTTTTCTTTTAGGAGCCTGTAAAACAGGTTGACATTATTGCAAATCTAATTAGTATTATTTTTATACGTATATTAAAAAAAATGGAATCATCCAGGAGAGAAAGTTATAGAGAATATGCATATTTTTCACATCGACAGCCACTCAGCAATGAGTACAACTATCAGAATTAGGCTATAGGCCACACATTTAACCAAGACCAAAATGTCCACTTTATTTACAGGATTTTGTTTTATCTCTGTAGAATCAAAACTCAAGTGTGGGTGCCTAAAAAAGGAATTGACTTTTCAAAAATAATCTTTATGTATATATCTAAGTTTAAAATTTTAAACTCTAATTAAATTTTAGCATACAAATGATACATTATCATTTAATGGAAGAAATTCTTCTTTAAAATAAGGTTATTACTTTAGTTATTGCAGAGCACCCACTTTCTGAAGAATTTCTTCTCCCTTTCAAAGGCAGAGTTTTATCATTGAGTTTCCTATAAATTTTCAGTGACTTACAGGTCAAAAATCACAGTTTAAGTGAATTTGATGGCCTTTCAGAAACAGTTTATAAAATGATTGCAGGTCACTGCTTGTTTCTATTGAAGCATCAAACTAACAGTGAATAAAAAGTAATGCTAATGATTGGGCAAGCCGATTCCCTGGTGAACTAGCCTTCTTTAAAAAAAATTATCTTATCTATGGTAATAAACATGACTGGATCATTAATTTTTTCTTATATGTGTATATATATTTGAGTACCTACTATGTGACAATGATTATGCTTCAAATATGCTTATATGTTTATTTTACACTTTGGTAAGAGACCAGCATAATAGGTATGGTTGTTGAGAGTGCCTGCCATGTGACCAGCAGTCAACACATGTTATCTCTAAGCTTCTCAACGACTCTATTATATTTTTATTATTTTTCCACTTTACCCTTGTTTAACTGAAGCTTAGAGAAATCAAGCAACTTGATAAAGGTCACAGAGTTTGTACATGGTAGAATTGAGATCTCAACACAAGTACATATAAGGATAAATATATTTTTCTTATCATATTTTGCACCTATTGTGTCCCTTCTTAAGTATCTCTGGGGTTGTCACTTCAGTACAACTCTTGGAAGTTAGAGGCATATTAACTCTTGGTATCTTGACTTTTGAAAAATCAAACTCTTGAAAACTTGGAGCTGAGCTGAAGTAAGAGTCAAGGTCTTATTAGGATAGAGGGCTCTTGGGACTTCGCCCATAGCAAAGTAAGATTCTGTCACTCTGGGCTACTGGAATAACCCACTCTGGAGTCCCCAGACTCACATAGTCTGCAAACATAGATGCTTATTGGGGGACCACCTTATACTCCTCTTGTCCAGGGAAGACAATTCTTCCACCAGTCTCTTCTATGATGGGACATGGTAAACAGGAAATGATTGGATCAGGATCCCAAGATTCAGAAAAACCAATTGAATCCAAGATTTCATGGGACTTGGCAGGGCTGGGATTCTAGAATCTTTCATCAAAGTAAGAATAACCCCTTCAAAACCAAAGATCTGGTCCCATCAAGCCCAGAAAGACCTGGGGAGATAGGTAATACCATAGTAGGTATGCTTTGGCAGATGTGATTTTGGTAGGTTCATTGTTTGAGAAGGGGATACCTGTTCAGTGCACAGGAATTTCTGGGGAATAAGACCTTTGTTTCAAGCTTACACCCTGGACTGCCTCTGGACTTCAGAGTCTCTATTGAAGAGAACATTTACAGTTTTGGGAGAGGTGACTTCTAATAATCCTAGAGATAATTCCTGTGCCTCAGGGCTGTTGCAGGGCCTGTGTTTAAGGAATATGTTTTAGGAGAAGACTTGATGCCAGGCAAACCTGTGGTTGTTGAGGCTATATTCCTCAAATTGGGAAGTCATTGAAAGACTAAGGATGACTTATTGGTTTACTGGGCCAGATATATTATGCCAAGTCACCAGGGAATCGTTCAAATTAGTGTGTCTTCCTCTAGTATCAAGCTTATATGTAGAGAATTAGTGTAGCTTATTGAATACCAATAAACATCAGCTTTCTCTGTGTATTAGTGGTAGTCAGTTGGGGAATGAGTCTTGAGGATGTGGATTAGAGGGGTAGAGAGTTAGAGCCTTGACTTACTGCAGTGGTCTATGGTACTCATGAATGAGCCAGCTCTGAACTCATGGTTGTTATCTGGGAGGTCTTGGAGCGGGTATCAGATCCCTGTCCATAAAAGATATTGAAGTTCAGGGGCAAAGAATCCAGTCCTTTTAGGACTGGGGTATCTGGTACCTAACTCACCATGGCTGCAGAATCAGGAACCCTGATATGTATAAACCAAGTCCACAGTAAGACTTGTGCTTTGCTCAGTAATGATGACTAGATTTCATCTCAGGTACCTCCTTTCATCAATTAGTAGTGGCTGCTCGGAGCCCTGTGTTGAGAAGGATTTAGAGGGTCTGTATCAGCTCAATTAGAAAGGGTGTCATATTTGACTGATAATATCTGTCATGAGAATGAGGTAAGTGGGGAGTGGTAGCACATTGCCACATAGTCGTCATTCCTAATTAAGCTTTGGACTTACAGCTATTGGGGGACCCTGAGGGCAGCACTGGTCCCAGAGACTGGGCAAGACAAATTCAACTAATGTGAGTAAACTAATCCAAGCAACCCACTTCTCCATCACAGCTGTTTCAAACCAATTCCATATTTTCGAAGTTCATAAAATCGCGACAAACCTCTGTGTTCAAAAGACAACCTCTTGGATTTCTTAAAAGGAAGGAAGATATTTGACATGAGTTCTCCTGCTTTCCTGCCTCCATCATTCAATGTCTCTTATCTTCCCCCATCTTTCCTCTTGTGCTTTTTTCCATGGCAGAGGATAAAGCATCCTCCCTCCCCTTTAGAGCTGGCTTCTCATTCTTTTTTTCCAGACTCATTACTCATAACTTAAAAGAAAATGGCTGATGTGGAGAAATAAGGTTTGATCGGAAATACATTACCAATCTCAGAGGCCTCTTCCACACTGTCTTGTCTTATCCTCTCTTTTTAACTTACCAGTGGACATGATTTTCACAAATTACTATTTTTCTTTGTTTCAAATTAATTTTGCTCTCATCAAGCTATCAGATTGTAGTCCCAATTCTAACTAATTGTGCATGGAATTTGCATGATTTTATAAAATACAGACAAAGGAAAATGGAAATTCAGCCTCTTGGTTCCCACCGCTTGCTGAGCATGTCTCACACTGACCTGATTTTGTTTGATTACATGAGTTGAGGTTCAAGGGCAAGTATAAAGAAATTGAGTATAATATTGCCATCCAGTAGTTCAAAGGAAATGTAATTTATATCTGTTATTAAGATTGTGTTCTGGTGTATTTGAAGTGCGAAGATCTACACTCTGAAAGAGGTCTTGAATATTATATTTCCAGTTTATTTGAAGTTGAGATTTTGGACTGTGATTATGTTTTCTGAACTTGCTCTTTCCTAAATTGACCTTATGCAGAAAACCACTTATTAATATTTAAATATCTAATCCCAGTACTGTCTTCCTTCAAAAGCAATCCACATGTCACATTAGCAACTCACAACCTTAGCATTGATTAAAGTTTTCTTGCTTACTTATATAATCTTTAAAAGATGAATTTTGCAGTATTGGCTAGATCTTTCTGTACCGTATATCATCAGCAAAACACATTTTTTAAAAACCATATATATAGACACAATTTTTATATTGTGAGTTGTTCAGCTGAAATTCATTGTAAGTGTTCACAAAGAGAATACTTACACAAGAACGAAGTGTGAGATTCAATATCTAAAATCCTCCTTTTTGAAGGAATATGATTTTCTTCTAAAAAAAAAATTAGAAGTATACATGTTGCATATTTCTTTAAGACAGAGGGAAAAGGAAATAGTTATGTTGGTCGCTTTCTTTAAAGATGCAGAGAGAGACCAACAGCAAGAAAGAACAGAGCCAAACATTACTTCGGTTTTCAAGAAAGGAGGGAGGAAAAAATTCAAAATGTGTTGTTTTTTTTTTGCAAGAGAAAGGCACAGTATGGGGTGGTTGACGACAAAATTTTAATAAAAAGCACACTTCTTTTTTTGAAATCTAATAAATAATAGATGAGAAAAAGGGCTTAGCTATTTTATTTTTAAATGAGATGATGAAACGCAGATAAAGTAGCCTTCTGAGTCAAGAATTTATTGGGTTCATTGGCAATTTTTAGGACAGCTTTGACCTTTCTATAAAGTGTGAAGGGTACCTATCCCCCATAAAGTTGTGCCCTTAAAGAAGGAGCTGTATTCATTCTTTAATGGAGTTATAAAAGAGAAAGAGAAAGTGTTCTGACCCATCAGATGTGCAGTTGTAGTGTCTGTCACACAGAATTCTCTCAAGAAAATAGCTTTAAAGGCTGAAACCTAGGGAGTTCTGAGGCCAGCATCCTCCTTTGATTTCTAAAGGAACAATTGTTACTTCTGGTTTTCCAAATCGCAAATTAGGGGACTAGAAACGTATTTGATGTTAACTTGATGAACTCTCTTGTCAGCCTGTCTATAAACAGAACTAATTCCTTACTATGTATCTAGCACTAGAAACAGCCCTAGTCTCAGTATTTATGAGAAAAAGTGAGACTTGTGCTTTTAAATATGATTTCTAACTCTTAGAGGGGAATATGTATAAATGCTTAAGTTCTCAAATTCCCAATGCAGTAATTTTTTTTTTCTGTGTTATTACATGATACAACAAGTATAGATTGGCAGTAATGAGCTTATAATGATGATACTGATGTGTAAAAACAAACTATCCAAATTAAACTCTATACCCTAGGCAGTTTATAAACTATTCTTCATAATCCCTTTTGTCTGAATTTGCACACTGGTAGCTCCTTTTTGGTTTAAATGCTAAACCTGGCCATCAATGGATATCAAATGGAACTTGAAGATACAAGGTGCATTTAAATGCTTCATTTGTTGGATCGTCGGAGAAACTAATTATGGTAAAATGGACAAAAAAAAGTCGGGATTTGTAGTTAGGTGGGTGATTTGAACATTGTAAAAGCATCCCTGTGCCTCAGTTTTCTAATCTATAAAATGGAAGTTAAATTACATATAGTAGTTACAATTAAAATCAGCATTATTCCTTTCTTCCTCACTATGTTTAATATCCCAGGCTCTACATACCTAGTGACCTCCACCCAGATGAGGTGGAGGTAAAAATGCCTACCTCTTTATCATGTATTTCGATATGCATGTGATTAGGTATGTATTCAGGGTAGAAGGTGTGCTTTCCTTTTTCCAGGCCTGTGTGGCCCAAGAAGCAAGTTCTGAAGCATGTGAATCCCACCTCCCCACCCGCCAATGTTCGCTTCCCCCACTACTGCCTGCAACGTCATGATTTGGAGTTCCTTGCTTTTTGTCTCGCAGTTTTCTAACTCTGAGACTCCCAATTGTAATTCATCATGCTTTCTCATAAATTTTTATCAATGTCTAAGGTTGGGGCTAGAATGGGCCCCAAGACCTTGGACTAGACTCTCAGATTGCTGGAGGAAAGAGAGAAACAGGAAACAGTCTGGGATAAATGAAAGAAAGGGAAATAGACCTACAATTACTTATTTCACAGATTTACCTGGAAATTTCATGATATGGTTGATAGTAGAAAAAAATTTTTAATCCTTTTTTCTAAAAAGAAAAAAAAATCTTTTGGTTCAAATTAAATGTGACTTTCAGCTAGATTTTGGTAATTCATGTGAAGTTTTTATTGGTTTAGATTCTCTCATATTGTTTTTATCTAATACCGAAATTAAAGATCTGGGCTAGCTTTTACTTGTACAAATTAGCGCATGGCTTAAAGAGGAAGGAGAAAGAAGCCTTGCTTACTTGCCCTATAACCTAGTGCTTACCTTGAGGTTTATTTAATGTGGCAGGTGGTGACAAACTACTGCTTACGACATCTCTTGCAGTGTAATCTCACCACTCAATGACACATGCTTCTGACAAACGAAAACCTGGTGCTCTTCTAAAACAGAAAAAAAAAATATATATATATATATATATATCATTCAGATATGGGATAATAAAAATGGCTTCTCTAAACATGTCAACTAAATTAGACCCCTAAGGAGGGACCATATTATAAGTGACAAAGATAAAATGGAATGGAATATTTTTTTCCCTAGCTTTTGTTGTATTTAGTTGTCAGAGTAAATTAATACTCTTGGAAATAATCCTATTGCCATGCAACTTTGTGCTGTTGTTTTTAAGTAGCTTGAACTATTAGTGTTAATTGAAAAACTATCTAGAAAAGTTAATTGGGGGTGACACGAGTTTGTTGTGACTGAAGACATAACCAGGTTAATTGTAGATTATGGGTCAGATAAAGAGGTAGGCATTTTTACCTCTCCAGTTGTAGCTCAGTTCATGAGTTGGTTGTTTTTAAATTATAAAACTTTAGTTTGACAATTAGAAGGCAAGGGTAACTTCACACTTAATTTGGGGGCAGTTGGAAATGTTTGTGCTGTGTTGTAAGGCAGTCGGCATGCTCTCTCCTTCAGGCGTTCTAAATCAGCAGTGAAATTAGGTGAGATCCAGCACATGTATTCACATTTATACAACAGTGTTTCTTAGACTTCAGCCAGTCACACGCCACTTTCACGATTTTTGCTGCCTGTATTATTATTTACTTAATGTTTTTCTCTAAGTGAATTAATTTTTTTCTTGTTTTTACATTCCTTTGACATAGTAATAGTACCCATGAAGTCAGAGGTTTGATATTAAGTTATATTTTTATATTATGCATTAAAAATAATCATTGCAATTTAAAAAATAATTTTAAAAAAATAATATTTGCCAGGTACCACTTGAAAATGCCCCATATTTTGAAATGCATTTATGTGATCTATACATGTACCATTCATTTTTATAAATGCATAGTTTTGTTCTATTTTTTATAGTTCGGAATCATCGATTCCCTCTACCCCCTTTGTTGAACTTGAAAATGCATTTGTGTGTATAAAACATTGAAAAGAGATGAAAAGAAACGACACATTTCATACAATTGGTTTAGTCTAGAATTATAATAGCAAGTACTAATTAGAACAGGTAGATTTGGGGCATCGTACGGCAGAGGCCTCCTATGGCAAAGCAAAAGATAGGCCAAACTGGGACCAGAAGAAACTTGCCAGCCCAGGCCCATTCCAAACAGTTATAAATGGTGGCATAGCAACTCTGATCAACTGGTAGTGGCTGCGGGCCATGGCTGTGAAGAACTGCGGGGCTGAGTCTGTGCTCCTCAGGAAGGAGTGCAGGCTGGGAGAGTGATGTCGACCCCAGGCTGGAGAGATGCAGGGGTATCAAGTATGCCAGGGATTTTCCTTTCCTCAACACTGGGAGGCAGCACCAGGGTGGAGCACTTCTCACTATGGTATTCCATCAAAATCGAATTGTTGCTTTTTGTCATTGGACCATTGGATTTGTCATCTACTTGACATCTTCATTTTTGTTATTTTTTAAATTGATTATGTGTGATTTATAAGTATATAATTATCAATCATCATAATAATTTTAATGGACTTTTCCTTTGCTTTTCTCTGAATATACTGACATTCTGACATCCACTCTTGTGTACTCAGATTTCCAAGGCTTATCCAGCCTTTAAACTGAATTCTCAAAACAGTGGTTTTGAGACTAGACTTCTCTAGGTTCTCTCTTATTGAACCCAAAGTTGGACTCAGTCACTTATTTTCACATGTTGCTAATAGGTGTCTATATCATCTTTTGTATTTCCAAATTCTCAGCAGGCCAGGAATGCAGAAAATGCAAAGGATTTACATGATTTAAATGTACATTTTTTAAATAAACTTGACATCAGAAATATAATGATATCTTTTAAGACTGAGGGGTTCTTGGCATTGACTTGGGATAGCTTGCGAAGAGGTCCAGATTGTCAGACACAAAAGTAAGACAGATGGCAGTTTTGTTTTTGTTTGTTTTATTTTGTTTTTTTTAATCTTCTCTTCAAATTCCTTCTTCCTGACCTGCTTCCAAAGGTAGATGAGAATTGAACAGGCAGATTCTACTCTAATGTAGGCTGGGAAACCAAGATTTGCATTTTTAAAACAAGTTCTGGATTCTCCCATCCAGGCCGAGTCCAGTGCAAGGACCACAGTTGTTTTCTTTGGCACTGCGTCCACCGTTAGAGCTTCTGGAACACTTGTTTTTTTCTCTTGCATCTTCCTGTGTCCAGATCCTGTCCCTCAAGTACCCCAAACCAGCATACTAACGACCCCTAATCAAAAATCTCAGACTTTGCCTAGTAGGCCATTTCTCCTAAATTTCTTGTGCTCATTCTAAACAGTGGTAGTTCTCAAATTCGAAATTGCATCAGTCACCCACAAGGCTTGTTAAAAAATGAATTGCTGGGCTCCACCCTCAGATTTCAGATGGGTTATGACTAGGGTGAGACCTGAGAATTTTCATTTCTAACAAGTTCCCAGACAGTTAATGCTGATAGTCTGGAGACTACATCTAAGAACCATTGCATAATACTTTCCTTTACCCTCATTTTAAGCCTCATTGAACCAAGGTTGAATATATGACGGTGTTGGTCTAGTTTTCTCCAACTGATCTTTGTTTATGCAAATAGTTGCAATATGTACAAAACTCCACGGGTGGAAAGTATAGGAGAGTTTTCAGCAGTGATTCTTCTGGTGCTCTTTAATTGTTTTCGCCACTCCTGCCAGCTCTTCCTTTCCATCCCAACCCTCCCTCCCATCACCTTTTTTCCTTCTCTTTCCTCTAGTCCCCCATAGGCTCAAGCCAACAAAGACTAGCACACCTACAACCTAGAATAAAAGATTAAATGCCTTGAATTGAGGTGCCATAGAGTTGTACACTTTGAAGGGTCTCATTTACAAAGGGAATCCATAAATAGGATAAAACCTCTACCTTTCTGTCCCGCCTTTAAAAGGCCACAACTCCTAGAAAATCCATTTCTAAGAACTGATTTAACACAAGAGGTAGCCTTAGGCTTAAACCAGTCTAGACATTGCCTACAGCCCCAGCTCCAGTGAGAAGTACTCAGAAAACACTGTCTCATTTGGTTACTCACAGGAAGTCTTCCTGGTTCCACCCAGGGTTGTGCCTCCTTTGGTTGTGCCAAAGAGACTAAAAGCAAAGGCATCCCAGAAGGGAGCAAACTAGGAGTCAACCCATACTTTGCTCACAATTCTTGATTCAGTTTAAATCAGCCACTCCAATTTACACATCAATAGGTCTTATCCCTCTGTAGCCCTGGGGTCTTTTCTAACGCCACACCCTTGACTGGGAAACTGTCTTCCCTAATCAGCCAATTCTTACCCTTTATTATTCAGCACATGTCGAAATGACAATCATTGAATCTATCACTCCTATGAAGGCTTTATTAATCACTGAGAGAGAAAGTGGCAAATTTTTCCCCAAGAGGAGGCTCCCACACCATCTTGCTCACAGCCTTTCCAGGAGGAGGTTTGTGCTGTGTACCTTGCTTTTAAGTTTAATGACAATATTTTGTGCTAAATTTTCTTGCCTGGTCAGCTTTGATAGCACGCCTGTGCCTCAGAAGATGACAAAGAGGTTTTTATTTTATTTTATTTTTCTTTTCTAATATGGAACATGAATATGCTGCAATCCATCTGCCATACTGTGTGCCTTTTTCACAAAGACTATAATGAGAAAGGTCATTTCTTAGCCTATCTCCTGCTATGACCCTTAGAAAGTCCTCTCATCATTTCTCCTTTGCTGAAGAATTCAAGGGAAAAAACATGCTTCTGGTTTCTCATTATTTCTAGGGGTAGGATTCCACACAGGCATCGTATAGATGGGCTTCGGTCCCTTTTCGGTCCCTTTGGGCCTTCTTCTATAATATCACCCATACATTATTTTAGTGACTTTTCATCAATTAATATAGATTGACTGAAGACTAGAAATTCAGACTCTGGTAAGGGTGAACAGCTAATAAAAAATATATATCTATTCATATTTCTGCCTGCCTGATTCCTTTTCTGAGATGGTGGTTTGGAACAGCACTAGTCTTAACTAAAAACTGCTGAGTTTTATTTCACACTAATAGTGCCTGGCGTCTTTATATGCTAAGGATAAATTAAGCACTCAGTGAACACAGAGTTGACGTGGTTTTGTAACTGCAGAGCCAGCTCAAAATTGTCTTAATAAGATACCGAGTTGCTTTGCAGAGACAGCAGACCCAAACTGGAAGCCATGTGGCCAAAGCACAGAGAGGAGAAAACTTTGACCTCCAGCTCCATAGGAACCAACCCTGCCCATAGAACCAAAGGCCTAGGGTATAACCGGAACTTGAACACCAGAATCCTTTCAGAAGTGAAGGGTCTGTTGTCCAGGAAGACCTTGTGCTGAAGCCCTTACCATAAATGACCAAGTTCCAAGGTCCTCCAATTAAAACTTGCCCCACTAGCGCTTCCGCATACCTGTTCCCCGCAACTCCTTAAAAACTCGCCTGAACTCTGGATCAGGGAGACAGATTTTGAGTGGTGCCTCCTGTCTCCTTTGAGCTGACTCAGCATTAAATAAATGGCTCTTTCTGTTCTCAAAAACCAATATCATTGTTTTAGCTTCTATGTGCATAGGGCAGCAGACCCTTGTTCCTTGTCCATAACAGTTTTCACCAGGATGTATCTTATTCTACATTCATTATGTATAGAAAGAACTCAGCTGTGACAATGTGTGTGTAGATATGTATGCAGCCTTTCAAAAAGTCTTAATTGCTTTGGCTGGTTTTAAGTAAAGGCAGCATTTTAAAATATATTTTGCTTAGTTTTCAACATAGATACTGAGACTATTAGAGGTGAAACGGCCCTTAAGAACTACATAGTCCAAAAATCTCATCTTGCAGATTGGAGAAATTGAGATCCAGGTGATTGTTTTGAGGAATTATAGGATGTATCCTATGAATTTGATCAGCATCAAACCTGGAACTTGGATTATACACCAGTTGAAGCAATTTCTATCACACTATGTTGTTCTGCAAATAATGGACAACTTATTCAAATACGTGAACATTTGGAGACTTGTTTTTTGTGTAATAATACATAATTCTAAGTTATTGTTATTAAACTATTCTAAAATACATTTTTTTCAGATTTTTAATGTTTTATTTTGAATTTTAAATTTACAGAAAAGTTGCAAAAATAATTCCAAGATTTATATATATATTTTTTTCTCACCCAACTTCCTTTTAATGTTAATGCCTCAGAAAACCACAGGACAATTACCATGAACAAGAAAATAACATCGGTATAATATCATTAATTAAACTTCAGACCTCATTCAAATTTTGCCAGTATTTCTACTAACATGATTTCTGTTCCAGGATCCTATCCAGAACCTTAGATTGCATTTAGTCATTATTTCTTATTAGTCTCCTCCAATGTGCAACCATTTCCTAGCCTTTTATGACCTTGACACTTTTGAAGAATACTCGTCAGTTATTTTGTACAATGTCTCTCAATTTCACTTTGTCTGATGCTTTCTTATGGTTGGAGTAAAGTCTGAAATCAGGGCACATCTTGTAATTGAAGCTATGTCTTGATATAATTTTTTTCTTAATGGTACATAAAATAATAGTGTATCTTATGATCCATGGTGCTTTAGAATCAGTTAAATGCAGTTTTTCTCTCTCTGTGTGAATGTATATCGATATCCATACCTATTGATGTATTAAAAGTCTATTTCTTCAGCTTTTAGTACAGTGCTATAATTTTTTTGAGATACGATTTGAACAAGATTTTTTTTTTTTTTAAAATAAAAGCCTCATAAGGGGTAGAAGAGAATAAGTACTATAGGTGGAGAATTTTTCAAGTAATTAAAAGTAACATGATTAAAATCACATGCAGAGGCAAGGGTAGGGGGACCACAGAATCAAGTTCTTAACAACTTTTTTTAATATGATAAATAGAAATAGTTGTTTAGAGTCTTTCTTCATAGGATATTATGAGATTTCAAGAAGTTGTGAAATACTTTTTGAGTAACCGAAGCTCCATGCTGCAAGGGGAAAAAAGTTATACCGTATCAGATACACAGAAATACCGAGCAAACAAAACTCTATGAAAGGATGCCTCCTCCTCCTCCTGTTTCCTCCTCCTCCTCCTGTTTCCTCCTCCTCCTTCCTTCCTCGCTCTCTTCTTCCTCTTGTCTTCTTTTTTTTCTGTTTCTACTTCCAGCTCTCTTTCTTCATAGTTTCTTCCTCCTCTGTGTTTTTCTCCTCTCCCCCTCCTCATCATTGCTCTTTCTCCTGCTTACTTTTTTTCTTCCCACATTATCACCTACTAAGGGAATATTCCATCATATAATTCCATAGCCATAAAAATGTTAACTAAAGTCTGGGGGAGAAAGCTCTAAGGAAACTCAAAAAGGTCCATTACCCAAATCATTTAACATCTTATTTGGTTGGAGAATATACTGCGGAGAAAGCATATTAGAAGATAATAGCATGCTGGTCTAATATGTCTTTTCCATCTTAAATTGATAGCATAGCATAGGATTCAGATCACCATAATGTCTTAGGTGGTGTTAATTTAGAAATAGAGTTGAAAACCTGTACTACAAGTAATTTTATGCTAAGTAAGATATAAGCTGAGAGCACAGTACAGTGGGTATCTGGTCTTCTAGTAAATGAGGCTGGGGTAGACAGATACAGATTACTGAGTAGTACTACATCAGCTTTCAAGTTTCAATTTGAAGATAAGTGTCAGTTTAGAAAATCTGAGTGCACGCATGGGCTGAGAGTTTCTGCAGTCTTTTCTGCAGCTGTCAGAAGTACCCTGCTCTGCCTTTCCCTCATGCCTCTTTCCAATAATTCTATTACTCAGGGACAGGAAACCTGGGAGAGTAGAATGACTCATTACTCCATTAGGCAATGAAACACTTGGGTTTTGACTCAGGCTGCTCAGACTGCTACAGTCCTGGCTTCCATGGTAACCCAGAGGCATAGGAAATCAGAGATTTAAAGTTGCGAATTCAGTATTGACATGAAAAATACCACTTGTGTTGTGCTGAAACAGGCATGCTGGTTATGTAACAGCTTCCAACACATTCCCTGCTGGTGGTGGGTTTTGACTGACATGTTATGGGCCTTATTACTCTTGAAAACAACACTAAAAATGCCATGACAAGCTCAAGATGGAAATAGGAACACATGATCCTTTCCTTGCTAAACTAGAAAACGGCTTTTCAGAATTCTTCCTAGAAGAAGGTGGAAAAAAATAAAAGATATTCACATAAATTCATAATGATAAATCTCTTTTCATTCCCAGAAGGGGGAAGATCCTCAAATCTTAGAGTGATAGCCTGGATTCAAGAACTTTTCTCTGGGCTTCTTATAACTTGCAAACAAATGCTGACTTTTAAAGTAGAGAATGAATTTCATAAGACATAGATGATTTGATAAATACTGTCTTTACAGCAGTGATTTAGAGTTTATTTAGTAGCTCTTGGTAGAGGGAATTTATCATCTTAACAATATAGAGATGGAAATGTAGCAGAAATTCAGATCCCATGAATGAAGTTACAGTGTTTTTTTCTTCTACATATAACAAAATTTCAAAGTGGAATGGAGCTTCGAAACTGTTAATGAAATATAAATGACATGTTGCATTTGTTTTAATTGAATTATTGGCTCTCTCTGAGTACTTTAGCAAACACTCTGAATTCGAATTTCAATCTCTTCAATTTCCTTCTCATTTATATAAATATATAAATTAGATTTTATGTATGCCAGCCAGCATCCCTGAATTTTAAATAACTTTCTGCCTTGTGATGTAAGTAATAGTAATAATAGCAGCAACAATGGAAATAATATCATTCATTAATGTATTGAGTTCTTATTTTTTAATTCCTAAACCCAAGCAGTCTGGCTTCCATTAACAGTATACTACACTTTAGTGTCACTTTCTAAAATCATGCTCAAATCAAAATGCGAAGGCGGCAGGTTTGATGTCACTTTTCTTCCAAGTTGAGAGCCCTCTGCTCTCTGAAGAGGTGAACACACAGCCAAGGAGGTACGGGGAGAATAAGCACAGAATGAAAATTGTCTTTATGAAGCACACTGAAAGGAAAGATACTATGAAAATCTTTTTTTTTTTTTTTTTTTTTAAGGTATTGGGGGAATCTAGAGTTAGAAATCATAGTACAGTTGAGACACAAAGCTCTTTTTTTTCTGGAAGCACATGTTCAGTGTTGTCAAAGCTGAAGTTGTTTTTGATAAACCTGTTTTCAAGTAGAAATTGCTATAAATGGGCAGCAGATGTTTGCTTTTAAGGAGGAGGCTGCTTTTGATTGGCCAGCAAGATAAGGATTCATGTGGTGATTGCTGAGCAGCTGGTATCAGTTTAAGAAAATAATGTTCTACCCTCTTCTGCCTTGACCAGTGTGATAGCAGCAACATCAATATTTAAAGTTATATATTCAATGTTTATATTTTTACATATTATATATATGTATACAGATAATCTTCCACTTAGAATGGAGTTATATCCCAATAAACCCCAGCATAAGTCAAAAATATTGTATGTTAAAATGCATTCAGTGCACCTAATCTACCGAACATCATAGCTTAGCCTAGCCTACCTTAACTGTGCTCAGAACACTTACGTTAGCCTACAGTTGATCAATTATCTTGAGTTTCATTTCAAGAGTAATTGCCTTCCTCCTTTTCTCAGAAGCAGGAGAGACAGAGATGGGCATTTTGTCGACATGATGGGCTGCAAAAACACAAAACAGCGTATCCAAAAAAATGCTGGCAGCACAGTACACTGCAGAATATCGGTTGATGATCCTCATGATTGTGTGTCTGACTGGGAGTTGTGACTTACTGACGCTGCCCAGCATCATGAAAGAGTATCAAGAGAGTATCATACCTCATATTTGCTAGCCCGGGAAAAGATCAAAATTCAAAGTTCGAAGTATAGTTTCCACTGAATGTGCATTGCTTTCACACTATCAGAAAGGCAAAAAAAATTGCAAGTTGAACCATTTTAAGTGGGGGGTTATCTGTATACTAAGGTCTTGATTGCACAAGTGATAAATTTAATCCAGTTTAAAAGTGTGCACACCTAGAATTTAAAGTCTCCTTTTGCTCCATCATTATTAAGTAACTGGAAGCATGGCTATTGCTATTCTATTTATATACATTTTCACATGCAAAATCTAGAAAGGAAATTATGGTGAAGTCAAAGAATATGACTTCTTTTCAGATGGAGTATATTCATATGAATGCTCAAGGGAGATGAAAGATGTGTTCTTTATTTTTTTATTTCTAATTATTAAGAACTAGAGAAAACTAATTTGATTTATGATTCATGGAGTAAATGATAATGAGACAAAATTCTAAGGAGATAACTCTTTTATATAACTGGTTTTGAAGTCCATAAGCAAAAAGATACTGTTGGAATTATTTTAAATGCTGCCTTTTAAGATTATGCTTTTCCTTGTCTTCTTTATTTTAATTTTAATTGAGTTTATATCATACAGTGGACTAATCTTAATCTGTATGTTACTTGTGTAACTACCTCCGATGAAGAAAGAAAATATGTCCAACATTTCAGAATGTTGCTTCATTAGCCTTCTCATTTCATTCTCTCTTCTCATATAAGGCAACAATTATTCTCAACTCTTTCACCATCTATTAGTTTTGCATGTTTTTGAACTTCATATTTTTAAACTTGTATGATATGTTCTCTCTGCGTCTGTACTCTTGCTCAAGAAAACATTTTTTAATTCATTTATGTCAAGCAGTTTTTTTTTAAATCAATGTGTACTATTTCGTTTTATGTATATACCATTATTTATTTATCCATTCTCCTGTTAATGGACATTTAAGTTTTCCCCATTCGTAATTTAGCGATTATGAATAAAACTGCTAAGAAACATTCTTTGAACCTGTCTTCTGGTGAGCAATTGCATTCACTTGTCTCGGGTATCTATTAGGAGGTGAATTGCTGGGTGATAGGGTGGGCATATACTTAGAATTTTGAGCATGCTGGTGAGAGTGTTTTGATATCCCACCATAGTTTTAATTTGGATTTTCTTGAGAAGAATAACATTGAATACTTTTTCATGTGCTTATCAGTCATTTCAATCTCCTTTTTTGTGTGTGTGAATGCTTTTTCATGCCTTTTGCTCATTTTTAAATCAGGTCGTTTATTTTTTTCTCAATATGTGAGAAATAAATATATATTTTTACACTTTGGATATGATTCCAATGTGAGCTGTAGACTGTGAATATCATCTCTCAGTCTGTCTTGTCTTTTAACTCTCTAAATGTTAACTTTTGATGAACAGAAATTCTTTATAAATTCGACTTCAATAAAATTATTTTTTCTTATATAATTAGTGATTGTTGTTTCTCATTTTCTTTAAACTTTTGCCTAGTCCATTTCTTGTTTTCTTATTTATCTAATTTTCTTCTCTGCTAGTGCTTTTTTTTTTTTTATATGGAACACTTCATGAATTTGTGTGTCATCCTTGCATAGGGGCCATGCCAGTATTCTCTGTATTGTTTCAATTTTAGTGTATATCCTGCTGAGGTGAGAACTGTGTTAGCGCTTTTTGAGTTCTGTTTGAGAAGTGTTTGCCTAATTTTATTTCTTAAGTAAAATATTTTGAACAAAACAGTGTTCCTAATGTCTTAGGGTCCTCATTGTGAATAGATATTACTACTGTTCAATAAATGTTATGGTACCCACCCTGTAGCATTGTTACAATGATTAAGGTAATATGTATGAAAATTTTTGCTAAATGTAAGCTGTTGCCTTATTGTTTATACCGTTGTACTGTGATACTTCCTGTCCTTAGGAAAGATTTAGGACTGTTACTTTTACCCTCAGTGACCTTTGGCACCTGTAAATTTTAAATTATTGTATCAAAGTCCTGAGCAGGTAATTTTATCATGCATAATTACAAACATTGAGTTTTCTTGTGTATAAAATCTTTAAATTTATATTATAGACCAAAGAACTTATTAGCTGATAATAACACTTATTTCTAAATAACATTTAAGTTTTCTTTGCCAAAGCATTTCTCATCTCTTTTAAATGAGTTGATCCAGTGAAGTAAAATAAAGTAAATGATACTTCATTTAAATATGTATACACTATTTCAGCTACTATGGCCAAATATCCTAAAATTTTCAGCCAAGTTTTTTCTCAGTTTATTTCTCAATTTGTTGGATTGATACATGTGTTTCACCAACAGTTCTCAGTTCTAGTTATTTATTAGCATCACCTGGGAAGCTTGTAAAAAAATAAAGATATTCAGCTAACAACCCAGGGGATTCTCTAACTTACTTGGGCTGGGGTGGTGTCCAGGCATCACTGTGTTGTAAAAGCCCCCAGAAGGATTCTAATGTGCAACTTGCACCATCGTTCTAACCATTGGCTTAGGGCAATGTTACTAAGACTTTAGCATGCATTAGAGTCACCTGAAGGGCTTATTAATGGACTTTATCCCTTCACCCCCACTCCGAGACTCAGATTCAGTAAGCCTGGATGGGCCCAAGAATTTGCATTTCTAGAAAGTTTTCAGATGATGCGAATGCTGCTGATTGGGGACTGTTGCTTGAAAACCACTGGCTTCGATATTCATTGCCATTTTTGCCATGTGGCTAATCGGCTGGCCATCCTCATACTTTGCCTTTTTAGATCTGCTACTTCTAGCCTTGATGTTCAAATTCTGTTTTGTTTTTCACTGTACTAAACTATATTTATTTTCTCACTTCCTCAAGGAGAGCTTTAGGATTGACTGTGTATAACTTGACCTCTTTTCAAAAGAACTAGGTATTCAATGTGAGCTATGAAATGACTTTTGCTAGTAGATGTGTGATGTCAAGAGTGAAAATATGGCAGGAGTGGGATTTGAAAATGAAACCTAGAAGCAAATAGAGATCATCTTAGAGCTATTCATTCAGCCAGAAAATCAGTTTACAAAATTATAATATATATCTCCAGTTTAAAAAAAAAAAAAAATCTCTACAAGAAAAAAAAAGAATCTAGTCTGCAAACACCAAGCTATTGATAGCAATTAGCAATACTATCAGGGTCTTTTGAGATTACTGATGGTTTGATGGCCTTCCTTTTGTTCTCTGTATGTTCTAGTTAATTTTTCCCCTAATAAACTTCTGTAATAAAAATTTAAATAATTTAAATGCTTAATATAAAAAAGAAGTATTTATTCAACAGAGATTTCATGACACTACCTTTACCTACAACCATACCATCCATAACAGGAGTCTAAGAAGGAGAGTAAGACATTTTACAAATGCAGGAGCTTACAACCCTGTTGAGCAGACAAGAAGCTCAGTTTATATTTTCACAAAATTTAGCAAGACGTTGAGTCTCCTTGTACTAGTAAGAAAAATATATAAAGACACTAATAATCATTGACTGTGGAGGACAATTTCTTAGAATGTTAGTGCCTTTGATTCTTTTTCTAAAGACAACTTGAAAAGATTTGGCCTATTAAAAGCTTCTTTTAACTTGAATCTACACCTTTTATTTTTGAAGTCTTAAAGAGTTTTATTTATTTATATTAGATTTAGCTGCATAGGTTCTATTTTTTTTTTTTTTTCAATTTGGGGTGATGGGTCACTCAAGAATGAAATTATATATATATATATATATATATATATATATATATATATATATATACTCCCCCTGGAAGCATAGAAAGGTTTTAAATAAGTGAATTATGGCTCAGTTAATAATCATTAATGTTTAGATCTCCAAAAAGTAGCAAAAGCCTATTTTTAAACAAAACCTATTCTTTGATTGACATGTGATCCTTGCCCTCCTCCTTCATCATCATCATTATCAATAATGCCATTATTAAAGTCAAAATATAGTATACATGGTTATGAGATTCTGAAGTCAGCTTGTAAGGCAAAAAACATGTTAAGTCAAGATTAACCTTAGAAATCCCTGAGGAGACTGTATTGGAGACCTACATTTCTTAATAAGCTCAGCAGAGAGTTTTTTTCCTCCAGTGTAAGGGAGGCTGTTTCTTCAGCTTAGCACCAGATAAAGTGATTGGGATGTATTCATAGCCATGTTGTGTGAAAAATCAGTGTCTTTAAACATTCTTAGATCACTTTCAGTGTAGTATGAGATACAGTATGTAGGGTGCATGGAAACTAACTAGCACTAAAACAGTTAATCCTCACTTCCTGGCCCATGCAAATTGAGTGGCAGACTCCAACTGACACCAACAGGTGGAATGGCAGTAAAATATGTGAGTTACATCCCTCTCCACCCCCTTCCCCCAAATATCTATTCTATGTAATAAATCAAAGACCTAAGGGCTTAAAATACTTTATTAATATACCTCACAGTTCTGTGGGTTGACTGGGGCTCAACAGGAAAGTTTCACTTAGAGTCTTTCATACAATTTCACTTAGATAGCTGTGGGACTAGAGTCATCCGAAGGTTCTGCTGAGTTTGATGTGCAAGATGACATTTCACTCACATGTCTGAGATGGCTGGGATGAATCTCTCCATACAGCCTCTTCATGTGACTAGTTTGGGCTTCCTCACTAAATGGCAGTATCAGGGTAATAGGACTTAGTATGACATTTGATTTTGCCTACAGTGAACATTCTAAGGGGCAGGAAGCAGAAATTTCCAGGCTAGTTAAGGGCTGTGGGTAGAACTGTCATAGTGTCTCCTCTACTGAAACCTACTGGTTTATCTACCAACCTGGTAAGCAAGGATGGAGAAATAGCCTATTCCTTTTGATTAAGATCACTCTGTATATGGGCTGGGAGACACTATATTATCTACCTTTGGGAAAAACAATGTGCCATACCCTCCCTTCCTTGTTCCTCCTCCCTTTCCCCTGACTCCTCCCTTTTCTTTCTTCCCTAAGCATCAAGATTGAATCTATGTAAGGTAAATGTACAGGTGATTTAGCACCACTAAAACACTTTCTAGTATATTTGGTGCTTTTACATATATTTTACATATTAAATACATTTTTATTCGCATGGTACTAAAGGTCTAATACTCAGAAATAAAGTTAAATGCTTTTGTTTAATGGTTCGATATGTCCTATAGGGAATTTGAGGTGACTTAGTAATTACAATTTCAAAATAATTAAGAATATGATATTGAACTATTCTCTAGGATTCTATTTCAACTCCAAGGTATAGAACAATTTGAATTCATTTAGAAGGAGTGCTTACGATCTCTCTTATTTTCTGCACATGAAGAGAATTCTAGAGGCATGGATGCTTCACCAGTTTGAAAGAATTCACCTTGACACAGCTGATTAGGGAAGACATTACTAGTCATTGTCATTCAGGTGTGCTTCATTAAATGGTATATCATGTAGAACTTAACAGCCAGAAAGTTGCTGCTATCCTTTTGTTCACTGAGACAAGATGATATGGAAGCTACTGGAATAATTAAACAACAATGTTTTATACACTATTTGTAGTTACCAAAGCTGTTTTATATACATTTCTTTGTTATTCATCCCCACATTCTAGTAAGCTGTGTTATTTCTACCCGCATTATACAGGTGAAGAAATGAGGCTCAGAAAGTCATACTAAATCATATAGTTAATTAAAGGCCACGTGTTTTGGTCAATGCTCTGAAGTTCCATTATGTCACATTGACACACAAAACAAATATCCTCAGGATTAGCTAGAGTGCTTAAGAAATCACTATTTACTTTATATGACGTGACAAAGGAAGGGCTTTGCCTTGCCGTCTTTCTGTTTAGACAGTGATCACTTGATTATGGAAATTCTCTGGAGAAGTTAGTGAGAGGTTTCACAGAGAGATTATTTAGGGACAGTGTCAGTGGGATTATTTGATGCCACTATTTATTTTTCCCAGAATTTAGAAAGCTCTTGTAGCTATTGCTGCAAGAGAATATGCTCCTCATTTAGAAAGCTCTTGTAGCTATTGCTGCAAGAGAATATGCTCCTCTTCCTTCTTTAAAAAAAGGAGGAGGAGGAGGAGGAGGAGGAGGAGGAGGAGGAGACAACTCTGAAAGGCCATGACATTCACACAGGAATTGTGAAAATTTGTTTTTACCAGCTATAAAGGAAGGGTAGAAAATTTATTATTCCATTTAACAAATACTTATTGTGGGCCTTCTCTATTGAAGGCAATACCAAGTACGTATATGAAAAACACAGTTCTGCCCTCAAGAAACTTAGTTTTAGTCAAGGTAAAAGACATTTTTACAATTCAAAGAGAAATGTGAGAATGACAGTTACCTATGTGAGGTAAGATGACACAGAGTGAGATTTCCAAAAAGGGAGATTTCACTTCTAGCAACCGAAGAATCTTGGAAACTTACATGGTATTATAATGGCTTTGGAAGTTGGAGAAAATAGAGAAAAAACTGGATACCTGAAAAAAATTGGTCATCATTATAGCAATAAGAAATGATTGATTGAACTAGGGCAACCGTCAGTGGGAAAGGATCAAGAGGAAGTTAAAATAAGAAATATGTGGAAGAAAATTCTATGGGACTTAAAAATTGATTGGATGTAGTGGATAAGAATAGGGGATGATCAAGTTTTGAATTCATATCACCAATAAGTTGGTGGTTCTGTCATGCATACAGGAAAATGGCAATAGGTAGAGACTATGTCACAGAAGAAAATCCACGACCTACTGAGAATCAGATAATTCAAGAAGGGTTTATTTGTAAAAATGTCATTTCCAAATGTTTGAATATGGGAATATAAGGGATAGTACACTATGTGGACCTTAGCAGGTGCTTTATACCATTGCTAAACCTGAATCTCCAAGAAAAAAAATTACCTGAACCAAGGAGAGAGTCAGGTAGAGACACTCATATTGCAATAAGTGAGTTCCAGTTGAAGAAATTACACAGGGAAACCTTCTTGGAAAGGAGCAAAGAGAATAATATCTTGACTTAAACTCTCCTCCCTCCCTGCAGTCTCTGTTGCCAAAGCCAACTGGAAGTCCAAGGGCAAGGGGCCCCTGTTCATGCAGTCTATATCCTCACTTTCCTGGGGGCACAGACCAAGAGAGAAGGGAGGGGATTAGATGGATCAGGGTAGGCAAACAGATGGAGCTATGTGGATGCCTTGAAGATTGTGTGAATTGAGGGATTGAGAAGCTGTTTGCCCAAAGTTTCATGCATATGAGTGCAGGCTGTACATGTGTGGGTGTGGGTGCATGTGCACTTAGCTCTCTCTCTTCTCTCTCTCTCTCTCTCTCTCTCTCTCTCTCTCTCTCACACACACACACACACACACACACACACACACAATGACAGACAAAGCCAGAATGGGTTTATTTATAGCAGAGTTTCTTAACCTTGGCACTATTGACATTTTAGGCCAACAATTCTTTGTTGTTAGGTAATGTCATGCATTATAGGATGTTTATTTAACAGCATCCCTGGCCTCTACACACTAGATACCAGTAGCACTCACCTCCTAAGTTGTGATAATGAGACATGTCTCTAGACACTGAAAAATGTACCCTGACAGGGCATGAGGAGCAAGATCATCTTCAGTGGAGAACCAGCAAATTAGTGACTGGGAAAAGGAAGGTGATCCAGAGAAAAGGAGGCCGCAAACCAGCAGTCTAAGAGAAGAAATGGACACTTAGGGAGACCAGTGTCCCGACAGCCTGACAGAGAGTAATTAAAATGGGTATTGCCAACAATGTAAATGCCATAAAAAAATTCTGTATGGAGACTAGAGTCTGTCAAGTTGGAGGTAGAAAGAAATAGCAAATCTCAGATTATAACAGGCTGAGATGGGCAGGTGGTGAAGGAGGGCAGCCAGCGTGCACCTAATTTGGCAGTAGAGAGGAGGGAAGGAGAATGGCGGTTTTAACAGGTGGACTTATAATTTGCTCGAGGAGATTGGAGTGACTTGAGCATATTGGTCAGATGAGAGGAGGAAACCAGTGAAGAGGGAACTCAGAGATAATAGTGAAGCTAACACCGAATGCGTATCCTGGCACTGTTCTGAGGGCTTTGTACATTTTAAGTCATTAGGCCCTCGCAATGATTCCTGGAGGTTATTAGAGTGGGTGCTCTTATGATCCCCATTAGTGATGAGGGAGCTGATGTACAGAGCATTTACTTACACAGCTATTAAGTGGCAGGGTAGTATATGAATTGTTGCTGAAAAGGAGAGAACATTCTAGTGGCAAAAGAGGGATGCATGCCAAACACTTAGAAATGAGAAGAGATGGAGAAATTAAGCAAAATTATGTACATATTTGATGTATAATAGGAGGGAAATTATGGTTACTAGCCCTGAGTGGAATTAGCAGTCTCAGGAATGCAGTGTTTGAGGCCCTCAGCAGAGGCTGAGAACGGCAGAGGCCAAATAGATTTGGAATAGACACTATAGAAAATAGGTCCGGAGATGGCTCCTACTTCAAAATGTTAAGAGCACAGCGGTTCCAGTTGTCTACCTGCAAACACTTCTCTGATCATTTCAAAGAATTCATTGTTGTACAGCTGTTTCCCTCACTATCGTTTTTGTGTTTCCTGTTACTGCTTTAGTAAAGTACCACAGACTTGGTGTCTTAAAACAACACAAATTTACTCTTCTACAGTTCTAGAAGTAGAAGTCCAAAATTAGTTTAACTGAGCTAAACACAAGGTATTGACAAAGCTAGTACCTTCTGGAGGCTCTGAGAGAAAATCTGTTTCCTGCTTTTTTCAGCTTCGAGTAGATGCCTGTATTCTTTGGCTTGTGGCCTCTTCCTCCACATTCCACTATCATTATATTGCTTTTCCTGATTCTGCCTCTCCCTGGACCACTCTCTGAAGGATCGTGTGATTACATTGGGCCCACCTGGATAATCCAGGATAATCTCTATATCAAGGTCTTTAACGTAATCACATCTGCAGAGTCCCCTTTGTCATGTAAGGCAATACTCACAGGTTCTGGAGATTAGGATGTAGACACATTTGGGGGCTATTTTCATTCTATAGAAAACAATTGTTTTCTATATTATATTCTAAGTGGATGGAAAGGAGATTTAGCCTAGAGGTTAAAGACATAGCTTCTGTTGCTCAAATCCTGGCATTGCCAATTCCATCTCTGTGACCTTGACTCAGTTGTTTAATATCCTCTGAACATTCTTATCTGAAAAATGGGCATAGTAGCATTCTCATGCATTGTTGCAGGACTAAGTAAGTCAATACATGTACAGTGCGTCAGATACAATGCCAGACCCTAGCTGAGTATTCAGCAAGTATAATAAATTATTATTCTTAATTATTTTATACAGACACATTTTTATTAAAGTGTTTTAATTAGAAGAGTGCTGTCCATTTGATTAGTCCATTAGATTAAGCTGTTTCTCTAAAAGTAAAGGCTAGGTGCTCAAAAGATGCCACTTCCTAGCTGATATCATAAGGAGATGGAAAAATAGGGTTTGCATATAGTTCCCTTGCGATGACATAGAAAATTACCTTTAAATTAGCCTGAGGTCAGAATTGGCATTATTTACAGTCCAGGAAAATGTCTTCTAAGTTTTTCTCTTATGAAAAAAATTGTAACAATAATATTCTTTTCTACCCAAGGCAAAGCAAACAACAAAACTTTGGGCAAATCTTTGCCAGACATAGAACCTAAAGTCAAGCTACTTTTAACACCTCAAAATAAAGAAATCACTGTAGCACGTAACTTTTTTTTCTGTTTTATGCTATTTTCATTTGGTCTCTGATACTTATGACTTTTTTAGGTCTCTGTTAATAAATAATATTTAAGAACAAGAGTCCTGGAATTTAAAAAAGAGAAATACTCTCTCT